>NC_134398.1:132672926-132990760 GCF_050003625.1 Haematobia irritans | reverse complement strand
GTGGGTCCATATCGGCCTATTATTATATATAGCCCCCATATAAACCTATCCGCCTTTTGGAAAGCGAATTTCATCCGATTCGGTACGTTGTATTGTATATGGCCTCCAACAACCATAATTTTGCAGAAATTTGGTACTAATCATGCAAAAAATTGTCGAATAGCGGATTGCTTAATTGAGTTGTTGAATTTTTTATCAATTATTATGGAAGAATATCCCTACGGGAAATTTGTGCAAATTGCCACTGACGGACCTATCACAGGACTGGTACCGGTGATCCAGTTTGTCGCAGTTATTAAATAGTGATAATTTAATGAATTCCACACTCGCTTAATATAAAAATCTTATTGGATGAAGCAGAATTACCAGAATAACCTATTGTTCAACATTTTTCAAAAGTTTTTCATTTCTGGTGCGATTCGGATAACCAAACTGAAATAGATTTCTAAGAGTTTGTCCGAGACTGGTTTATGAGGACCTGTCTATGGAGTGCTACAACTAAACTGCCCCAGGAAGTGTCCTTAGGAAAGAGCCCAAGGCGTGTCCCCGTCAATAACAACCCCATGTTAAAGTGACCGGTCCCTTCCATGCGTCTTGACCAGAACTAGGACTGGTACATGCACACCAAGTCCTGTAGTTAATCAATTTCCCGTAGGGATTTTTCAATAAATCAGCTACAATCCTGAACACTTGATCTTTGGAAAATTTTATCGCAAGTAAAACTGAATAATACGTTCTTCTTTATGTCTTTGCAATCTTTGAACAAATAAAATTAAATTTCCTTTTGTGCACTACGCCATATAAGAAGAAACTACTGTGTCATCATTGAGCTTAACATATATTCGGGCAGAATACATATATTTAAGAAATATGCGCCACTTGAGTAATCACAACCTGGTCATCCTTCACTATATCCTAAGATTTCTAAATTATAAATCGTTCATTTCGTACCACTGTTCATAATATATGAATTGTCAATATATTTGGCTGAAATATATGTATAAATAAGTCAGACATGATTCAGAAGTCAAATGCTTGAATTACAAGTACTAGTTGGTCATATTTAAGTGTTGCTTAAGCCTCATTCGTTCAGCTGGTTGGTCGACGATGATGATGAAATCAGTGATGTTCGATATCCTTAGCTGTTGGATATCTGGAACAAAACAAGGTAATATTAAAAATAGAAAAGATGAGGTTTTTCCATTTCATACAAAATCATCTCTAATACAAGTACATGTGAATTGTACACCTAAGTAACTACCAAAATGTATTTGTGATTCACATTAGTACGCTTGCAAGGTAAAAAAAGGTTTCTTCATAAGGTCTATAATTATGGTCCGATATGGAGGATTTTTTATATAATTGATATTGGGCCGATTTACCCCATTGTACAATCGTATCCTCATGATCATCTTCAAGCCTCTCTGAAATGCTGCCTCGTCTTTAAGTTATCTTTTATGAATTTGGATGTTGCTTCTAAACAGTGAAATTCGACCTCGACTTTCGTGGTAAAGGATTGCCTACCAACAATATCGTAATTTTAATGATTACAACCCAGTAGGTATTATTCTAACAACGTGTAGTTATAATTTTGCACAGGGAGGATTTTGATGTCCACACCTAAATAACACAATGCTTCTGTTGATTAAGAACTGAATATTGTTTTTAAGGCTATTTGGGACGCTGATTCCAAATCTGCAATTGTTTTTTTTTCTATCAGCTCGAATTTTCGAAATATACATATATATATATAGTCTTTACATTGTTTTTCGATTTCACGTAAATCGGACTACAACTTTGACCTCTGTGGTCATATGACGGAAAATCGAACGATAGATATATATGGGAGCTATATCTAAATCTGAAACGATTTCAATAAAATTTTGCACTTTTGACTACACTACTAATTGTACTCATAGTGCAAAATTTCAACCAAATTGGCTTCTTGGGGCATATAAGTCCATATCGGCGAAAGATATATGGGAGCTATATCTAAATCTAAACTGATTTCAATCAAATTTGGCACACTTGACTATAGTACTAATTGCTATCCTTGCGCAAAATTTCAAACAAATTAGGGTAGGTTATGTTAGGTTAAAGTGGCAGCCCGATTAAGTTTCAGGCTCAATTAGACTATTCAGTCCATTGTGATACTAGAAGAAGAAAACTAGAAGTGCCCATTACATATGGGCATTTCTAGTTTTAACTACTGAACCTTCTCTATTATTTTCTTTTGTTGAACCAACAAGATTGTACCAAAAACATTAACAGACTGCTTAAGCTAACGTTTTCAAGGTCCGCCAGTAATCTAAAGCTATATGCCCCTAAAATTCGCTTACGCCTTACACAAAATGCAGGACACTCACAAATGAGGTGTTTAATTGATTAATTTTCCTCCGCATCATGACAGCTCATACAGTAGTTACTATACTTCACACCAATAGTTTTTGCAAATTCGCCTATCAGGCAGCTACCCGTTATAGCAGATATCAAGATTGATATCTGACGTCTTAAGAACACTAGCATGTCTTGTGTGCGGTTTAAGTTTAAATGAAGCCATATTTGCTTGGGGTCGTTACAACCTTTGCAATTCTCCCATCGAACATTGGCCATCATAACAGCCTTCTCACGCAGTAAGGGTTTGAAGATAGCCAGAGACATACCAACAGATTCTAGTTCCCCTGGAATATGTAAGGTAGTTCCTAGCCTTGCTAACTCATCTGCTTCGCAGTTCCCCGGTATGTTCCTATGGCCAAGCACCCATATTAGGTTAGGTTATGTGGTAGCCCGATGTATCAGGCTCACTTAGACTATTCAGTCCATTGCGATACCACATTGGTGAACTTCTCCCTTATCACTGAGTGCTGCCCGATTCCATGTTAAGCTCAATGACAAGATACCTCCTTTTTATAGCCGAGTCCGAACGGCGTTCCACATTGCAGTGAACCCACTTAGAGAAGCTTTGAAACCCTCAGAAATGTCACCGGCATTACTGAGGTGGGATAATCCACCGCTGAAAAACTTTTTGGTGTTCGGCCGAAGCAGGAATCGAACCCAAGACCTTGTGTATGCAAGGCGGGCATGCTAACCATTGCACCACGGTGGCTCCCATATTAGGTGAATATTGTACTGCTCAGCAAATCTCAATGAGATATTTGCGTCAGTCGATGGCCGTTTTCGAGCTAAGGAACACAGAGTCCAAGGATTTTATTGCAAGTTGACTGTCTGAGTATATATTAATGCCAATATTTATTGTAACATTACTTCTCAGCCAATTTATCAACTCTCTTACTGCTAATATTTCAGCCTGAACAAGTATATACGGCCGTAAATTCGGCCAGGCCGAATCTTATGTACCCTCCACCATGGATTGCGTAGAAACTTCTACGAAAGACGGTCATCCACAATCGAATTACTTGGGTTGTGGTATCTTAAAACTTCTTAACATCATTTTCTAAATTGTGAGTTAGTCCATACGTGGTATATATTAGACAAAAAAGTTATGTATAGTTAAGTCTACAAATAATTACGAATCGATATGGACTTTTTGCGCGGTACGTAGAGAGCCAGAATTGAAATATGGGGGTCGCTTATATGGGGGCTATATACAATTATGAACTTGTTATGGACCAATTTTTGTTTGATTGGAAATCGATTTATCTAAGGGATATATAACTATATACCGATATGGACCTAGTTAGGCATGGTTGTTAACGACCATATACTAGCACAATGTACCAAATTTCAACTCACTCGGATGATTTGGCTTGGTACATTGGCTACTCCAAGAGGCTCCAAAACCAAATCTCGGTATCGGTTTATATGGGGCTATATATGATTATGGACTGATATGGACCACTTTTGGCATGGTTGTTAAATATCATATGCTATCACCACGTACCAAATTTCAAGCAGATCGGATGAATTTTGCTTCTCCAAAAGGCACCGGAGGTCAAATCTGGGGATCGGTTTATATGGGAACTATATATAATTATGGACTGATAGGAACCAATTCCTGCATGGTTGTTGGATACCATATACTAATATCACGTACCAAATTTCAACCGAAAGGGAAGAATTTTGCTCTTCCAACGGGCTCTGGAGGTCAAATCTGGGGATCGGTTTATATGGGGCCTATATATAATTATGGGCCGATACAGACCAATTTTTACATGGGAGTTTGAGGCCATATATTACCACCACGTACCAAATTTCAACTGAATCAGATGAATTTTGGTCTTCCAAGAGGCTCTGGAGGTCAAATCTGGTGATCGGTTTATATGGGGGCTATATATAATTATGGACGATGTGGACCAATTTTTTTATGGATGTTAGAGACCATATACTAACACCATGTACCAAATTTCAGCCGGATCGGATGAAATTTGCTTCTCTTAGAGGCCTCGCAAGCCAAATTTGGGGGTCCGCTTATATGGGGCTATACGTAAAAGTGGACAGATATGGCCCATTTGCAATACCATCTGACCTACATAAATAACAACTACTTGTGCCAAGTTTCAAGTCGATAGCTTGTTTCGTTCGGAAGTTAGCGTGATTTCAACAGACGGACGGACGGACATGCTCAGATCGACTCAGAATTTCACCACGACCCGGAAAATATATACTTTATGGGGTCTTAGAGCACTATTTCGATGTGTTACAAACGGAATGACAAAGTTAATATACCTCCCATGCTATGGTGGAGGGTATAAAGACACTACAGTGATTAGGTAATCTTTTCGCTATTCGAATTTCCAGATCTTTAGAATATACTCCGAAACCCACGTGTCCATCCAATTTGGAGCCATCAGTGTAGTAATCTATATATTTTGTATTCCCCGGGGTCTGTGTACACCACGCCTCAATGTTGGGAATAAGAGTTTAAACTTTTTGTGGTTTCGCCAGAGTGTAATCCACTACGTTAAGCACTTCTGGCATTATTTGGAGGACTTTGACCGTGCATAGCTCGCGCAACACACATGCTGAACTTTATCTAAACCTGTCGGTTGCTGAAGTGCCGGCCACCAGACTACACCATATAGTATTATAGGTTTAACCACTGCCGTGTATAGCCAATGCGCAATTTTCGGTTTTAGTCCCCACTTTTTTCCTATTGCCGTTTTGCACGAGTACAAGGCTACCGTGGCTTTTCTCGCCCTTTCTTAAATATTAAGCCTAAAGTTCAGCTTCCTGTCCAAAATAATGCCAAGGTCTTTTGCACACTCACCAAACGGAATTTCAATATCCCCTAAGGATATGGACTTAACCGTGGGAGCTTTGCGATCTTTGCAGTACATGACTTTACTCCAAGACCATTTCCTTTAGCCCATTTCTCAGTCATCCGGAGGGCTCTCTGTATAACATCTCTAAATGTTGATGGGAATTTCGCGATCAAAGAAGTAGCTGATCAATTGCCCAGGGGAAAATAAAATGTTAATTTTATAATAACAAGCAACAACCACCAACTTAATTCAATATCGCTCCCTGTTAAAATGCGCTCCAAGCTACTAAACACATATATGTTTATAGGCTATTTCTAAATTAATATATGTTTGCATCCAAGCATATTATATTTACAAACATTTTATGTCCCAAACATGTTATGCTAATTTATGAACATTATATGCTTGCACTCAAAAATATTGTGTTTAAAAATTTGTGTTCCAAATATATAATGTTTATAGCCAAACATATGAAAAACAGTCTTTTTCATCCGTGTAGATGGACTCTGGCACCCACCCTGAGCATTATTGCCAAAGACACCATGTGTCTATCTCGTCTCCTTCTGGGTGTTGCAATCATATGCACTCACTTATAATACCCTGCTCCACAATGTGGCGCAGGGTATAAAAAACAGAGGTAGACCTGGGGTGCGTCGTATCAGAGTTGGATACGACTCTGGCAGAAGTCGCGTAATATGACCACCTAGCTATCCAAATATCATATGTAGTGCAGTCAATAATCTTTTCTATCTCAGGCCTACCCAAATACTCATTGGATAGTGTGAATGAGATCTTTAATGCTTGTAATAATTATGGCTTCTGATAGAAACTCCATCGAAACGAACAACACCACCACCATCAAACAACGAACATATGAATCGAATCAATTTCACTGCGTAAGTTTTCTCTTACAAGTGGATCAAAATTCAGTGTGAATCTTTATTCATTGCCTCCTGTTCTCAACAGCACTTTTGGGTGCTCTACATAAATCCCATAATTCTGAGCAGCAATTCTTTTGGCTTTTTCTGCTTTTGTTTTGCCACCATATGATTTCAGTGGTTTCCATAGTTATGCTGCTGATGTTACCATTTGCTTTATGGTGTTCTTGTCTGTTGTTAACCTGGTCTTTTGCTGTTGCAATCATCAGGGCACAAAATATTCGTCCTGTCCTACGATGGTTGGTTTGTCCTGTCCGGCTGTTTGAAGAAGTCAGCCATTCGTTTTTACGTTTTGCGGTTTTGTGAAAATTTGAATTGTCGTCTGCTCTTTTTAGGTAAAGATTTATGGCAGTGTTGTTAAATTTTAATAAAATAAAAAATATTTTATTTTCTTGTTCTGGTCTTTTTGTGTTTTTTTGTTGATGTTGTTGTTGTTGTCTTGGTTTCTTGCTTTAGGTGAGTGTCAGGGTGTTGATGTCGTGGAATTATATTTGGACATTGGTCTACATACACATGTCCCTCTCGCTCGCTGGATATATGTCATCGAATAAGGATTTACGTAAATCACTTGATGGTTAACGCTCGCGTAGCAAAACAAAAAATATTCTCACAATTTGCAGTTGGAAATAACAGCAGCCACCACCATCAAGTGACCAATTCCAATTGGATGTGAAATTATGGCTTGCAAAAAGAATAAAAATGCAGACATTCAAAATTAAGAATCACATTCCAATCGCAATGTGAAGCTAGCTGTTGAGCCCACAGGACTGTAGATTGAACACAAAGCGAATATGACAAGACTCGATGATTGGATGAAAAATCCGGAATGTCATCTGTCTTCCAATAATATAAAATGAAAATTTGTGCATTAACCGGGTCAATTGAAAAGTCCCCAGGCTGACACCTAGATAACATACTAGTATTAGATCTATATGATGTATAGGTAGAAGTATAGGATTATTATCTATGGATTATAAATTTTATAGTGAAGAATTTTGTTTTGCAGCACGCACTTTTTGCGGTCTGAGAATAGGAGATGCGGAAGCAATCCCAATTTAACATAAGGATTTCCCACCTTTTGGCAATTATATGTGGCACTTACTATTTTTGAGAATTTTACAAAAAGTTTCGTATGCCTTAGTTAGTATTGACCTATTTGTACGGTCATTAAAATTTACAGGGTTGCTATAATATCTAAACCGCTAGTCTTTGGCAGCTGACAAATATTTTTTTGCTGAAAGTTCATTTTATTGTTTAGAATTGGATCCCATCCAAAAATTTGACGAAGAAACTCAATTAATTTTTTAAATGACAATCAATTATTTAATTACTTTTCTTGTAATTTTCGTATGATTTTGCGTTTTTAAAGATTTTTATAAAGTTTTCTTTGGTTTTGTGCCAAATTTAATGGTTCTGTGAATCTAATTATTACCGAATGGAATATTCAAATACATCTCTTTTTCTTTGAAAAAAGAAATTAATTTAATTAAAATTTTAATTGAAATAATGAATCTTACCCAAACGTAGCACAAAGTAACCTTCTGCATTATCAACCAAACCAAAACCAAGAAACGATCATCCAAATCGTTTCATATTTAGATGTAGCTCCCATAGATATTTATCGCCCTATTTTACCGAATTTAGCTCTTATACTCTTATTTACTAACCAGTGCTACTCAAGTCTCAAATTTAGAGGTATTAGCCGATCTTATTCAGACTTATATATAGCTCTTACATTATTATTACCCACAGTAGTTGATAGTTTTCCATGTTTTTATACCCTTCAACACTACCGTGGTATGTAACGCCAAGAAGATCAGTCCGAGACCCATCGTTTACTATACTGATCGTCTTAGAATAAAATTCTGAGTCGATTTAGCGATGTCCGTTTGTCTGTAAGTGTAATTTTGTGTGCAGTTTATGAACGGACTCATCCGCAATCTTGGGTTTTTTGATTTTGGATTCAGATTTAGATATAGCTGCCATCTATATTTATCACCGATTTGATGATAATCGGCGTGTTTATGAACTGATCTAGTTCAAATTTATTATATCTGAATATTTTGCAAGTCCCGTGAAACTTGCATAATAGAAGCAAAAACTGTTCAGATTTAGTTACAGCTTCCATATATATCTCTCGCCCGATAGGCATTTATATTGGTCCAGAAGTCAGAATGTTATACTAATTTCCTTCAAATTTTGCACAAGGAGTACCACTGATGGTAACGTCAAGTGTGCCAAATTTTATTAAAATCGGTTGAAATTTAGATATAGGTTGCATATATATCTTTCGTCTGTTATAGAGCCATATGACCACAAGAGGCCAAATTTCTGTTCTGATTTACTTGAAATTCCTCTGTGGGTAGAATTAATGGACTGAATAGTCTAAGTGAGCCTGAGACTTAATCGGGCTGCCACTTTAACCTAGAATTGAGATTTCAGCAATAAGTGCAAAATTTCGTTTAATGTGGTTAATAAAGGGTGGTTAACATTTCAAGGGCCGATGTTGACTTTGAATAAAACACAAACTATTTACGAAATTATTGTAATTTTATTTTATTATGATATATTGGTATTACTCAATTATGTATGGAACAAAATATCGGCCAAATGGGTGCCGCGACCTCGGTGGCACACCTTCATCCGATGGTCCAAATTTTCGATGAGGCATAATGGAGGTTCTATGCCGTTAATGTGCCGAATTATCTCATCGTTTAGCTCTTGAATTGTTGCTGGCTTATCGACGTACACCTTTTCTTTCAAATAATCCCAAAGAAAAAAGTCGAACGGTATCAAATCACATGATCTTGGCGGCCAATTGACATCGCCATTACGTGAGATAACACGGCCATTGAATTTGTTGCGCAAAAGAGCCATTGTTTCGTTAGCTGTGTGGCAAGTGGCGCCGTCCTGCTGAAGCCACATATCGTCCACATCCATATCTTCCAATTCGGGCCATAAAAAGTTCGTTATCATCTCACGATAGCGAACACCATTCACAGTAACTGCCTGACCGATTATTTTCTTCGAAAATTGATCATCCACTGTTGCCACTTCTTGGAACCATTCTGCCCATTCACGACGTCCATGGTTCAAATTGAGTAAGTCTGAAATAGAGAAATGTCAAATAAAATTCGGAAAAAAACTTGGCGTTTAGGTGTGGTTAACATTCAACATCGGCCCTTACAATTTGACCACCCTTTACTTAGACGTAGCTTTCATATATATCTTTCATCTGATATGCGCTCATATGGCCCCAAAAGCTTGAGTTTTGCCCTGATTTGTTTCAATAAGGAGTACAATTAATTGTATCGTCAAGTATTCCAAATTTGACTCATATGACCACTGAGATCAAAGAAATTTTGCAGAGAATACAGATTGGTTGTGATAACCGAATTTATTGCCAACCTCCTTTTTGGCAGTTGCACCAACTATCTGTTGGCAGTTGTGTCACCCGACAAATTCGGTCGACTCAATCGAATTATAGGAAATCCAAATAATACTATATATGGAGTTGCCCCCTTCGTCATTTGGTTGTGTCACCCAACTTAAATAGCACTATAACCGAATAAAAAAATTAATTTCATTTAAATTTTATTTAATTTTTATATTTGGTTTAAATACATTTAAATATTTGTATTAATGATGTATAGCTAAATACAATGTATGATAACAAATTAATGTCCTTAAACTGTTTTATCTGTTGAAACTTAAAATTTGATACACACCCTACACTGAAAAAAAAACATGCCCGGTTCCAAAGATTTTGTCTTTACTTTAAAAATTTTGGTATTGATTCCGAGCCAAAGAAGCGGAGAATACAAGTAAGGATACTTTTAAGACACAATTATCTTTTAAATTTGGGTTTTGTGTACTTGCCTCTAGGAAGCAAATTTTAATTTTTCGCTTTTTCAGCTTTTTTATTCATATGCTATCAAAGCCCTTTAAAAACGTTTTATTTTTTTTTCCAAATTAAGACTTGACTTCCAGTAGAAATTATGATATGTTTCAAGTAGTAAACGTCTTTAAAATGAAGTGTTGAAAAACATGTCCTATATTTGAACGATTTTTTGCTTTGTAGTCAAGATGCAAAAACGCAACAAATTTCAAGACAATTTCATTAAATGTAAAGAATTTTTCTGAGTTATTAAAGTCAATTTGATCTTAGCCCAAAAATTTGTTCTTTCATGTTATGATACCCATTTTTAAGTGAAATCACTTAATTATAAGGATAATACGACTTCATTGAAAAGTTTATCGACTTCTGGACAATAAAAAAAAAAACTTTATAGTAGAGAATTGCGTCTTCCGTGCTAAGCAAAATTTGCATTCGTATTTTAAAGACATGAAATCTTTGACCTCACGACAACATTTTTTTGAGTGTATTAAGACCTTCAGTTGAAAGTGACTTTTTTATAACCACCACCATAGAATGGTGACGGGGGTATAATAAGTTTGTCATTCCGTTTGTAACACATCGAAATATCGTTTTCCGACTATATAAAGTATATATTTTCATGATCAGGGAGAAATTCTAAGACGATATAACGATGTCCGTCTGTCTGTCTGTTGTAATCACGCTACAGTTTTCAATAATGAAGCAATCGTGCTGAAATTTTGCACAAACTCGTCTTTTGTCTGCAGGCAGGTTAAGTTCGAAGATGGGCTACATCGGTCTAGGTTTTGATATAGTCCCCATATAAATCGACCTCCCATTTGGGGTCTTGGGCTTATAGAAATCGTAGTTTTTATCAAATTTGCCTGAAATTTTAAATCTAGTGGTATTTTATGACCATAAAGAGTGTGCCAAAAATGGTGAGTATCGGTTCATGTTTTAGTATAGCCCCCATATAGACCGATCTCCGGATTTTACTTCTTGGGCTTATAGAAACCGCAGTTTTTATTCAATTTACCTGGAAATCTAGAAGTATTGTAGGACCACAAATACGTTTGCCAAAAATTGTGAGTATCGGTCCATATTTTCGTATACCCCCATATAGAACGATCTCCCGATTTTACTTCTTGGGCTTATAGAAATTTTTATCCAATTTACCTGAAATTGGAAATCGAGAGGTACTTTAGAACCGTAAAGAGGTGTGCCAAAAATTGTGAGCATCGGTCCATGTTTTGGTATGGTCCCCATATAAACCGACCTCCCGATTTGGGGTCTTGGGCTTATAGGAACCGTAGTTTTTATCCAATGTGTCTGAAATTGAAAATCTAGAGGTACTTGAGGACCATCAAAAGGTGTGCCGAAAATGGTCCATATCGTTCCATGTTTTAGTATAGCCCACATATAGACCGATCTCCCGATTTTACATCTTGGGTTTATAGAATCCGTAGTTTATATAAAATTTGTCTGAAATTTGAAATTTATGGGTATTTTAGGACCATAAAGAGGTGTGCCACAAATGGTGAGTATCGGTCCATGTTTTGGTATAGCCCCCATATAGACCGATATCCCGATTTTACTTCTTGGGCTTCTAGAATCCAAAGTTGTTATCCAATTTGCCTGAAATTGGAAATCTAGAGGTATTTTCCATATTTTAGTATAGCCCCCATAAGAACGATCTCCCGATTTAATTCCTTGGATTTCTAGAAAACGTAGTTTTTGTCCGATTTGCCTGAAATTGTAAATATTCTCGTATTTTAGGCTCACAAAAACGTGCATCGGATTATGTTTTTATCGGTCCATTTGGTAATACCTCCATATAGACCGACTTCACTTCTTGAGGGAATAGAAGGCGCACTGATCATGAAAATTGCTTGAAACTCAATGTAAAATTTCCAGATTTTACTTCTCGGGCGAAAATCTACAGATTTAAAATTTCAAATTAAGACGTTATTTTATAATTTTCTTGCACTCTTACAAGAGATGTTAATAATTCCTCTAAAACTCAAACAAAAATGGTTCTTATAAATCCAGGATCTGAGGACAATCATAGGTGAAATCTTTAACTTTATTTTTGGGAAGTGTCCTCAAGCCCTCCTGAAATTTCAAAGGAAACCCTAACATTTGGTTCATGGTGGTGGGTATTTAAGATTCGGCCCGGCCGAACTTACTGCTGTATATACTTGGTAAATATTAAAAGGCATAAAAATTGACCCGCATATACGTTCCCTGTAGGAAGACAGGGGTCTAGTGTCTCAAAGTCACCACTTTTGTCAACTATTATGGTGACATAGTCAACAAATGGTCTACATTTTTGACAGCTGTAAAAAAATAATATCAGCAAAAGAAATTTAAAAATACCAGTGAAAAACAATAGTATATAAATATCGCAAAAAAAACTTCGAAGAGAGGACAGTGAGGTTGTGCAGAGTTCGGAGGACATTTTATTGTGTCTTTGATCGATAGGACGAGCAGAAATTAGAATTTTCGAGTTAAAATAGTGGTTAATCGAAACAGCATCAACCAGAAATTAGCCAGAGGAACTACTGGTTAATTTAAAGAAGGAAAACCTAGATATTTGCGGCTATGATAGGTAAAATCTGTTTAAGCAACGTATTATATTATATATTATTACTTTTTCTATTTTCAGTCGTTATTTCTAGTTGTGCAGAATTGTCAGATAAATGTCACAAAATAAGAAAGTTGGAAGCAATGACAACGAGGACAACTTGATCTATTTATTGAACTAGCTATAGGACCCATGTGTGATTTGATTTTATTGTATGTTAATCTTTTGCAAATACACAAAATAAAAAATATAAATTAAATCAAAAAAGTAAACTTATTTTTACACAAAAAATCCAAAAGTGTTGACTAAAGTAACGATAAAGTACTACTGACTCATTAGATCCAATGTCTCCATATGGTCCCATAAGTACCATCTAGTCAGTAGTTCTATTGTCAGTAGTGGATTTTCAATGACAAGCGTATGTTAAATGTCTATAGCAAAATATATTGTGTGGGGTATACTTTGTCAGTAGTACTGGTGACATAGTCAATAGTGATTGCCATCTGTTCCGTTTAGACAAGCAAGCCAATTTTGAAACCACAAGTGATGAACTTCTTCTTATTGCTGAGTGCGTCCCGATAGTGTGCTACGCATTATGAAAAATAAATAACTATTAAGAATCTGGCCCATGGCCCTTTGTATCCATTTGGGTCCGTTGTACAACGTTGGTATATTGGATTATTGTTTAAAATAAATCAAATAAGATTATTTAGATTTTAGTGCACTCATGTTTATAAAAAAGTTCAGAACTTACCACTTTAGTCACTGCGACATCTCTGTGAGGTTCCAAGTAATAATCCACTAATATATAATTCTAAATGTAGAATTTTCATTATCAGAACCGATTTCCAACCAAATAGTTCTCTGTGTATATGCCAATGCTGATCAAAATCGGTTCAAATTCAGATGTAGCTCCTATATAAATGTACGCCTGATTTGGGGATTTTAATTCAATTCGCTTGATATTTTACATAGAGAATAGATTTTATATTCTATTTAAATGCGTTGAACTTTATCCAATTCGGAACAGATTTGGATAAAGTCTCTATATACCCGATCTTCCGGTTTAGCAAATATGGCCAAAATATCCGCATTTTACACAAAATTATCATTTTCCCATATTACCTTATCCTTCACCCTGTAATGTCAAATTTTCTACAGAATGGTTAAAGTTTCGATAAGGATCCGAAATGTCGCCCGATTTGGCCAAATAATATTTCACACGTCAAAATTGACCTACCTACCTCTAATATATATGTATGTATCTCCTGATAAACCACAAATGTTTTTTTACAATTGTTTCCACATTTGTTACTAACATTGTGTTTAGTCCCAAATTTTAAGGAGTTGGGATGGTATGAAAAATGTTGATCTACATAGTAGCGAAGTGTAATATAGTCTGTCCCGTCCGACTTTAGGGCTCAATATTAGTGGCACGCTAACTCTGTACTTGGAAAATCTTATATCAGGCATTTCTGTTCAGATTGAGATAAAGCTCCCATAAATGTGTAATTTTCTTAAATATGGAAATAAGGCTTATCTCTCAAACCTATTTCAATGGTACCTCACAAATGCTTATGTTTACTAATTCAGTAGAGTAGGTTTAAGATATGATATAATCGGCCCCGCCCGGTTTCTACTTTACTCTCATGTTTTTTTTTTTAAAACTTTTTCGTCTACGTAAACTTGTTTTTAATAATACTAGCCAATATTGTATCGCCTGTCGAGAAAGGGATCGGTACACTTTTCAAATATTTTTCCGAAATTTATATTATTTTATTTAAAATTAAAATTCAGATATTTTGAATTTATCTGTAAAACTGGGTAAAACAAATGATTTTTATATATCACTTCAAAAGAACTCATTGCGAAGAGAAAATTAAGTCCCTATCTACAAGAACAACAGTCAACCTGTATATTGATATACTGAAACGGTCCAAGAAAATTCCCGAATTCTAAAGAATTATTTCTAGAAACAAACAAAATAAATATACAATATCTTCACAATAAATTCCAAACTTTTATCGAATATGTAATACCATGAAAGTGTAGAAATAGAATTTATTTTTTAATATTTTTTTATTTTATTATTATTATTTTTTTTTTCAAACAAAATTAAATTTTATTAAATTTAGAACACAAATTTTAAGTTGAAAACAAGTAAGGAAAGCCTAAAGTCGGGCGGGGCCGACTATATTATACCCTGCACCACTTTGTAGATCTAAATTTTCGATACCATATCACATCCGTCAAATGTGTTGGGGGCTATATATAAAGGTTTGTCCCAAATACATACATTTAAATATCACTCGATCTGGACAGAATTTGATAGACTTCTACAAAATCTATAGACTCAAAATTTAAGTCGGCTAATGCACTAGGGTGGAACACAATTTTAGTAAAAAAATATGGGAAACATTTAAATCTGAAGCAATTTTAAGGAAACTTCGCAAAAGTTTATTTATGATTTATCGCACGATATATATGTATTAGAAGTTTAGGAAAATTAGAGTCATTTTTACAACTTTTAGACTAAGCAGTGGCGATTTTACAAGGAAAATGTTGGTCGAAATCAGAAAAACATATATATGGGAGCTAAATCTAAATCTGAACCGATGTCAACCAAATTTGGCACGCATAGCTACAATGCTAATTCTACTCCCTGTGCAAAATTTCAACTAAATCGGAGTTAAAAATTGGCCTCTGTGGTCATATGAGTGTAAATCGGGCGAAAGCTATATATGTGAGATATATCTAAATCTGAACCGATTTCAACAAAATTTGGCACCTATAGCTACAATGCTAATTATACTCCCTGTACAAAATTTCAACTAAATCGGAGTTAAAAATTGGCCTCTGTGGTCATATGAATGTAAATCGGGCGAAAGCTATATATGGGAGCTATATCTAAATCTGAACCGATTTCAACCAAATTTGGCACGCATAGCTACAATGCTAATTATACTCCCTGTGCAAAATTTCAACTAAATCGGAGTTAAAAATTGGCTTCTGTGGTCTTATGAGTGTAAATCGGGCGAAAGCTATATATGGGAGATATATCTAAATCTGAACCGATTTCAACCAAATTGGGCACGTATAGCTACAATGCTAATTATACTCCCTGTACAAAATTTCAACTAAATCGGAGTTAAAAATTGGCCTCTGTGGTCATATGAATGTAAATCGGGCGAAAGCTATATATGGGCGCTATATCTAAATCTGAACCGATTTCAACCAAATTTGGCACGCATAGCTACAATGCTAATTATACTCCCTGTGCAAAATTTCAACTAAATCGGAGTTAAAAATTGGCCTCTGTGGTCGTATGAATGTAAATCGGGCGAAAGCTATATATGGGAGCTATATCTCAATCTGAACCGATTTCAACCAAATTTGGCACGCAAAGCTACAATGCTAATTATACTCCCTGTGCAAAATTTTAACTAAATCGGATAAAAAATTGGCCTCTGTGGTCATTTGAGTGTAAATCGGGCGAAAGCTATATATGGGAGCTATATCTAAATCTGAACCGATTTCAACCAAATTTGGCACGCATAACTACAATGCTCATTCTACTCCCTGTGCAAAATTTCAATTAAATTGGAGTAAAAGATTGGCCTCTGTGGTCATATGAGTGTAAATCGGGCGAAAGCTATATATGGGAGCTATATCTAAATCTGAACCGATTTCCACCAAATTTGACACGCATAGCTATAATGCTAATTCTACTCCCTGTGCAAAATTTCAACTAAATCGGATAAAAAATTGGCCTCTGTGGGCAAATGAGTGTAGATCGGGCGAAAGCTATATATGAGAGCTATATCTAAATCTGAACCGATTTGGCTGATATTTTGCAAGTTTTTCGAGATTCATAAAATATTTGGATGTACGGAATTTGAGGATGATCGGTTGATATACACGCCAATTATGACCAGATCGGTGAAAAATATATATGGCAACTATATCTAAATCTGAACCGATTTTTTCCAAAATCAATAGGGATCGTCTTTGAGCCGAAACAGGACCCTATACCAAATTTTAGGACAATCGGACTAAAACTGCGAGCTGTACTTTGCACACAAAAATACATCAACAGACAGACAGACAGACGGACAGACAGACAGACGGACAGACAGACAGACGGACATCGCTAAAACGACTCAGAATTTAATTCTAAGCCGATCCGTATACTAAAAGGTTGGTCTATGATTACTCCTTCTTGGCTTTACATACAAATGCACAAACTTATTATACCCTGTACCACAGTAGTGGTGAAGGGTATAAAAATTATATAAAGTCCAATCATTAATAACATTAAGATATTTGTCTTTAACATTATTGTAAAATTTATGACACAGATTTTTCAGTGTACATTACTATAACATGTAACTCTAAATGTATTCAAGATTGAATATCAGCGATAACGGTTCGTCATACCCATATTTGTATGGCTTCAAAGTATGAACATTTGTGTGAATAATTTAGCTTACACGTACTACTCTTTATGTTCATGTATTATGGAATTATGCATCTTTTAGTGCAGTTTTTTTTTTTGTAATATTTTTTTATTATTCTATAGTGGCAAAAATTACATATTCATATGCATATTTTATGCTATTAGCTTTTTTTCCTATTTAAAATACAGACGGACATTTTGGTCAACAGATAGATAGTGAAGCTATTACTACAGCTGGTTCGTACATGTGTGACTGAATGAATGGATGGACTGACGGTGTTCGTATGGCACCGATGTTCTTATGAATTATGAAGAATTATGTCTACATTTTATATTTTGATCTGGTGGTCAACTATGTCCATGGGACATGAATATTTTTTTGTGTTTAATAATACCGCTTTATAAATATTCATTTTCTACAGCATTAAATATATTTATATATAAATTATAAAAAGGGTGTACAGTACAATGGAAAGTTGGAAAATGTTGAGTTTCAACTTATGTGTCATAAACTTTTTAATTAGAAACATCTCATTTTTCAATTCTTTTATACAATTCAGTCCAATTATCTATTGCATACATACACTTCCAGTTTCTACCGTTGAACCAACATGATTGTTTCTGTTAAAATTAACATCCTCTTTCTTTACGACAAATTTGATTGGTTTTTCTCCGCATCATGACAACTTATGTAGTAATCAGGCACCACCATGTTTGGCATACCGTTTGTCACATATCGGAATATCGATTTCCGACCATAATAAGTACATATATTCTTGATCAGAGTGACTTTCTAAGATGTTAGATCATCTTATTTTGACCACACAGTCGATGAATCCGAGAGGGGAGCCACCAACGGGCGATACGACAGCCCACAACATTACCATTACCAAATAAACAGCATTTGGACTAGAAACGATCACAGGATTTTATTTTGAAACCCAAGCTCTAATTTACAATTTTACTCAGCTTAGCTAAGGCATTTGTCAACAATTGTGTAACCATTTCGTGAGGTCTCGGGCCTAAGTGGTGTCCCCTCATCAATTATTTGGACTATATACCCCATAAATATAGAAATATAGATTGGACAATTTTGTGAGGAATTTTAATTTAAATTGGGACGAAAGCGTCCCACTTTGGGGACAAGAGAAACAAGAACAAGTATATACGGCCGCAAGTTCGGCCAGGCCGAATCTTATGTACCCACCACCATGGATTGCGTAGAAACTTCTACGAAAGACTGTCATCCACAATCGAATTACTTGGGTTGTGGTATCTTAAAACTTCTTAACATCGTTTTCTAAATTGTGATTTAGTTCATACATGGTATATATTAGACAAAAAAGTTATGTATAGTTGTCTATAAATAATTACGAATCGATATGGGCTTTTTGTACGTAGAGAGCCAGAATTGAAATATGGGGGTCGCTTATATGGGGGCTATATACAATTATGAACTTGATATGGACCAATTTTTGTGTGATTGGGGATCGATTTATCTGAGGGTCATATATAACTATAGACCGATATGGACCTAGTTAGGCATGGTTGTTAACGACCATATACTAGCACAGTGTACCAAATTTCAAACAGATCGGATGAATTTTGCTTCTCCAAAAGGCACCGGAGGTCAAATCTGGGGATCGGTTTATATGGTAGCTATATATAATTATGGACTGATAGGAACCAATTCCTGCATGGTTGTTGGATACCATATACTAACATCACGTACCAAATTCCAACCGAATGGGAAGAATTTTGCTATTCCAAGAGGCTCTGGAGGTCAAATCTGGGGATCGGTTTATATGCGGCCTATATATAATTATGGACCGATATCGACCAATTTTTGCATGGGAGTTTGAGGCCATATATTAACACCACGTACCAAATATCAACTGAATCATATGAACTTTGGCCTTCCAAGAGGTTCCGGAGGTCAAATGTGGTGATCGGTTTATACGGGGGCTATATATAATTATGTACCGATGTGCACCAATTTTTGCATGGTTGTTAGAGACCATATACTAACACCATGTACCAAATTTCAGCCGGATCGGATGAAATTTGCTTCTCTTAGAGGCCTCGCAAGCCAAATCGGGGGATCGGTTTATATGGGGGTTATATATAATAATGGACCGATGTCGACCAATTTTTGCATGGTTGTTAGAGACCATATACTAACATCATGTACCAAATTTCAGCCGGATCGGATGAAATTTGCCTTTCTTAGGGGACTCGCAAGCCAAATCGGGGGATCGGTTTATATGGGGGCTATATATAATTATGAACCGATGTGGACCAATTTTTGCGTGGTTGTAAGAGACCACATACTGACACCATGTACCAAATTTCAGCCGGATCGGATGAAATTTGCCTTTCTTAGGGGACTCGCAAGCCAAATCGGGGGATCGGTTTATATGGGGGCTATATATAATTATGGACCGATGTGGACCAATTTTTGCATGGTTGTTAGAGACCATATACTAACACCATGTACCAAATTTCAGCCGGATCGGATGAAATTTCCTTCTCTTAGAGCCAAATTTTGGGGTCCGTTTATATGGGGGCTATACGTAAAAGTGGACCGATATGGCCCATTTGCAATACCATCTGGGGCCAAATCACCGCATTCGTCATCGAGTTCGGTTTCGTATAGAGAAACATTTCGATCGCATTAAATTTTTGGATCACCGCATTCGATCGTAATTTATTTTGTCTACTACTTTTTTTTACATTGCTGTAAACATATGGTAATAAGAAATTGAAAGAGAGTAGAATTTCAAAATAATGTTTTGTTATCAAATTATGTTATTTCTGATATATTTATATTGTTTTTGTGTGTTAAAATATATGTGTAAAAATATATTATGAATCCAAGTGTTTTTTTTTTCCTCGTTTTCGGATTCAGACGATGAGTACAAAGTGGCATTAATAAGGAAAAATATTCGTCACAAAAGCAGTCCTTTAGCATTGCCTGAAGTAGAGTAAGAGTAAATTGTGTTTTTAACATCCATAGATTTAAAAGGCGTTTTCATATGTCAAAAGAAGCTTTTAAATATGTTCTTGAAAAAATAAGTTTTTTTGAAGCGGCTACTGAGTATTCCTTTCTTTGATCCGATTCCCTAAATGCAAGTAATATTATATTTTCTTAAATGTATTTTGCCAAAATGGAATAATAATTACATTTTCACCAACTTTTTTCTTTTTGTTTACCTTTTTTCTGCTCAAAAATCACTACATACTTCGTTTTCGATAGCATGCTACCTATCGTGTTCAACTTCGAGTAGAAACAATTCGATAACGACTGCGGTGATCCGCGTAAACTACATTACGAAGACGAAGTACTCGATTTCGACTGCGGTGATTTGGCCCCTGACCTACATCAATAACAACTACTTGTGCCAAGTTTCAAGTCGATAGCTTGTTTCGTTCGGAAGTTAACGTGATTTCAACAGACGGACGGACGGACGGACGGACATGCTCAGATCGACTCAGAATTTCACCACGACCCAGAATATATATACTTTATGGGGTCTTAGAGCAATATTTCGATGTGTTACAAACGGAATGACAAAGTTAATATACCCCCCATCCTATGGTGGTGGGTATAAAAATATTGCCTCTTTGGCAAGCAAACCCGATCAATTTGTTTATTCACACACTGTTCAATGGGGAATAGCTTTCCATTGCAGAAAACAAAATTCGAAGCAACTCCTTGACTCTTTCCAGTCTAACTTTTTTGTAGTATCTGCAATCTCATTTTTCAAAATGCGTTGCACTCGTTCTCGCGATATGTTCCGCTCCTGAGCAAATTTTCTACCACTGTGGGCTGGATTTCAAGAAATGATGGCATTCGGATCATTTCTGGTCTTGTTACCTCTTGTTTGTCCACGTTTTGGACGCGATGCAGCACATCCAGTATCACAGTAACGAGCAATGGGACGAGAATCAACAAATGTATTCACATTTAAATGCTGGAGGAGTCTAACGATGGCACAAGGTACACAGAAAAAAAAGTGTCTTGTAAATTTAAGGACCATTTTAACTTTCACATAGTTCAACAAATTTACTGTAATATAGTTCATTTTTCGTAACCACAACGAAAATTAACTTAGCTAAAGGAAAACTTATAAAAATTCAGTAAATGTTTTTTAGTTCACTAACTACGAAATGGGAAGGATTTTTCCTTAAATAAATTTCCAACACAGTAGTTAATGCATCGTTGATTCTATTATAAAAATACATGGGCAATATAAAAATCTTACTACGAAATGTGGACAATTTACTAAGAAAAAATTTTGTATGGAAAAAAATTTTTGTAGTAAAAATTAACTTAACGACATTACCGATTCGTACGATGGCTACCTACAGATTATTTCCCTTTTTATTATATGTGGGAGTGTTTTTACTCACATTGAAAATTTTAGATAAAGTAGAATAAAAAGTAGTTAATATAATCCTTGACGGGTGTATATAATTATTTATAGATTCCTCATAGATTTGGTATATATTTTACCTTAACTTATAGATAGAATTCCAACTAATCAATAACCGTGCTACTGGAAAATGTGAGTGCATCATGTGAGGGAGTTTTTAGAGACATTTTGTGTATATCTCGTATGATTGTTTGTGTTTGTTATTGCGTCCTTTATGCTGTTGTTGGTTGTTTTGATTCTAGAGACAATGGAATATTCCTTGTGTGTTGTTGGTATCTTTTGTGGTGAGAGTTGTTTTCTTGCAATAGCGAGATCAGAAAGGGATCGTGTGTGTGTGGAGTTGTTTTTCTTTACGGAGTTGTTT
Source organism: Haematobia irritans (assembly GCF_050003625.1). NCBI lineage: Eukaryota > Metazoa > Arthropoda > Insecta > Diptera > Muscidae > Haematobia > Haematobia irritans. Next base: position 132,968,883 of record NC_134398.1, on the reverse strand, counting down.
TTCTTTATGCTGTTTGTGTCTTTGAGTTTTATTGTTGCATTCAGTTATGTGGATGCATTTATGAAGTGCACACGTGGTTTTAATTTTGCAAAGTTGTACGTGAGGTATTGGTGATTATTAATGAAAATACATTTATTTCGAAACATTTTATAAACTGAGAAGTGAATGATGTGATGTTAGAGTAATCAAAAACGCTTTTTATTGAAAAAAAAAAAAAACAAATAACAGATTAAGGAACTGTATATTTCTGTTAATAGTTTAAAATTAGTGCGGATTTTTAATTGATTTACATAAAAAATATACAACATGAGTGGTATAGGATGATCTATATTTATTCTACATCTGGATCACAGGTTGGAGATGCAACCATGTTTTTGAATCTATATTTTTTATGTTACAGCAATTGCTACAGGTGAGTACTAAGTTCGAGTTTAGACGCTAAAATTAAAAATAAATTACTAAGAAAAGTGTAAAATTGTACGTCTTCCGATACAAATTTAAATATAACTTGATGGAGAATAGCCCAAACCAAGTTTTTATAAAGATTATGTTTTTTTATAATGGATTATTAAAGAAAACTTATCATGAAAATTGCGATTTTAGCCTCTAAACTCGAACTTAATATCCACCTTAAATACTAAATGCTATACTGACAATTGGAAATTATGTCTAATATATTTTTTTTTTATTTTTTATTTCAAATATATTCTGAGAATAATTTCAAAAACGTCCCATTAGTCCATGGATATGATTTCAATAATGTACCAACTGGATGGATTTTTCAATGTGGTAAGTTTTTCTATAAACGGTATTTTGTCCGTTTTTAATAAAACTAAAATTTCAATTTATTAAAAATTATTATTTTCACTTGCAGGTAAACAGGTCTTGTAATGGTGATTTTTTGAATATTCTTACTGTTTAATGCTAATTAAGCTGATATCCTTATTGGCTCTAGGAAATACTCTTGAAAACCGTAAGTTAAAAATCAATATGAACGATAGAATTTGATAATATTTTTCTTATATTTTGTATAACTTTGCAATTTCAGATGCTTATAAGACAAATCCGCCCAACAAAAGTTAGCCAACATCGATGAAATTGGACAATTCACTATATCTTTCATGTGGATAGAAAACATGGAAATTTAAATCAATTAGTTTAGTTCTAATAACGTAGAATATTACTCTTTTGAAGAAGCAATTACTAACTACCGACAAGTAACTGCATCCAACGTACTAATAAAAATATTTCCTTTATTGTATATCATAACCCATAGTTTTGTGTAATATAATAATAATTTTTTGGAATAAAATACTGGTGGTTATAGAAAATTGACTTGTTTTGTACGAAAAATTTATTAGTTGTATACAGGCTTGTTGTACCTTTGATTCCTCAATTTCTCTACTTTTTTGAAAATTGTACCGACAAAAAGTTTATTTCAAACTAATTTCTTAATACAGGCTTCCCAAAAAATTGTTAATTTTTCCGGATAGCAGGAATATTTTGAATGAGTTTAACTATATTCTTCCCACAGCATAGTAATAATGAACTAAAATACGATGCAATACATTAACTAATTTATAAGAAAATCATGAACTTATCTAGATGAAAAAAATCTTTGGCGCCAAATCATGGTCATTTTTACTATGGGTTAGTTCATTTTTCATAAAAAATAGTAAACTTTTTTTTCGGTGTAACAACAATGGTTCTGTTGATTAAGAACTGAATATTGTTTTTAAGGTTATTTGGGATGCTGAATCTAAATCTACTCTCTTTTTCTATCAGCTCGACTTTTCGAGATATACCGTTATGTTCAAAATTAAGGCACTTCCGCTACATGTATTGGAATAACTTGAAAACGGTTCACATATTAAATAATAAAAAAAACAAAAACAAGTATATACCGCCGTAAGTTCGGCCAGGCTGAAGCTTATGTACCCTCCACCATGGATTGCGTAGAAATTTCTACTAAAGACTGTCATCCACAATCGAATTAGTTGGGTTGGGGTAACACTTGCCGATGGCAAGGTATCTTAAAACATCTTAACATCGTCTTCTAAATTGTAAGTTAGTCCATACGTGGTATATATTAAACTAAAAAAAGGCCGATTAAATAGGTACATAATTCAGTTTGACAAAATAGAAATAAAATTTTAACAAAATTTTCTATAGAAAAAAATTTTGAAAATATTTTTTATAGAAATAAAATTTTGACAATAATTTCTACAGAATTACAATTTTCACAACATTTTCTATAGAAATAAAATTTTGACAAAATTTTCTATAGATATAATATTTTGACAACATTTTCTATAGAAATAAAATTTTGACAAAATTTTCTATAGAAATAAAATTATAAAAAAATGTTCTATAGAAATAAAATTTTGACAAAATTTTCTATAGAAATAAAATTTCGACAAGATTTTCTGTAGAAATAAAATTTTGACAAAATATTCTATAGAAATAAAATTTTGACAAAATTTTCTATAGCAATAAAATTTTGACAAAAATTTTCTATAGTAATAAAAGTTTGGTAGATTAAATTTTGGCTCGAGTGGCTACTATGAGTATGAACCGATATAGACCAATTTTTGCACAGAGCCAAAAATGTCACCTAAAAATAAGGAGATTGACTTTTAAAAAAACTTGGTGACAAAGGAGAGCGACAGGGGACAAGATTGACGAAATGTTTACTAGAAAATCTTCTCATTTTTATCTTGAATTTCATCTAAAATTCATTGAAAAGAAAATCGGCTAAATATAAGAAGATAACTTCTCATTTGCTCTTGTTCTTTCAAAAATATGTTTCTTTCGTCTTAATATGAGCATAATCAGATGAAAAACTTCTTTTTTGTAACAGATTATCACCTTCTTATTATTAAGATGCTAAACTTCTTATTTTTGTAAGTGTCATCTTAATTTTATTGAAAAGGAGATCGACTAACAATAAGGAGAAAACTTCTTATTCGCTCTTCTTCTACTAAAATGCGTATACATACATCAAAATAACGGTAGTTTATTTTTGCATCAGCCAATTTTAATTCTAAACTAGTAAGAAGAGAACATTCAATCAGTCAACTTTGAGCTGTGAAATGAAGTGCTTCGATTTGTGTTAGTTCCTCGTGTTGTAAAATGTAAGTGAATTTTATCAAATTAATATACATAAAAAAGAATTTTAGGCGTTAAAAAGTGAAATTGTAAAACATAATTACATAAGTGTACAGTTTAAAGAAAGTTAATACATATTTAAACAAATGTGCATATACATATATGCCAGCGCTGGCTTGTGACAAAGTTTCTAGGTAAGCACAAATGTTTTTTCGTCACGACCTGCGCCTTATACATACATATGTATGCACGTTGTTGCTTTTGTGTCAGTATACAGTTTTTTTGTGCGCATTTTTTAAGTCAAAGACACAGAGGCTAAGTAATTCTTGAAAATTCTTATGTTAAATAAATGTTAAAATTTCTTCACTATTAACAATTGTTGTGTACTAAACGAATGAATTTATATAATTTGGCAGACGTGAATTTGCGTAAATTCCTCACAAAATTTTGCGTGCATTTGTAACAATTCTCTGTTGTTTGTGTGAGGGCCAAGAAAATTTTCGTGAGTGAGTTTTGGAAAATTAATTCCTTCGTGAGGGTGCGTGAGCGCCTTGATTTTTTTTCGTGCGTGAGTAAAATTTTTCTATTGTGAGTGTGCGTGAGCGTATAAACCGATCCTCAGATCCATATATAAACCGATTCTCAGATTTGACCTCCGGAGGCCCCAAGAGAAACAAATTTCATCCGATAATTGAATTGAATTTGTTGACAAATATTTACTTATTTTTATGATATCGGCGTGATACCAGCGTTTGTAACACTGTTTAGTTAACATTTTCTAAAGATTTTCAAAACTTTTTAAAATTATCAGAAAGTATTCTTCCTGGTGGGTGCACTATTTTTCAGTGTATCGATTTTATTTCTATAGAAAATTTGATAAAAATTTTATTTCTGTAGATATTTTTAACAAAATTTTGATTTTGTAGAAAACTTTGTCAAAATTTTATTTCTGTAGAAAATTTTGTCAAAATGTCATTACCATAGAAAATTTTCTTTTTATAGAAAATTTAGTAACAATTTTATTTCTATAGAAAATTTTGTCAAAATTTTATTTCTATAGAAAATTTTGTTAAAATTTTATTTCTATAGAAAATTTTGTCAACATTTTATTTCTGTAGATATTTTTGTCAAAATTTTATTTCTATACAAAATTTTGTCAACATTTTATTTCTGTAGATATTTTTGTTAAAATTTTATTTCTATAGAAAATTTTGTCAACATTTTATTTCTGTAGATATTTTTATCAAAATTTTATTTCTACAGAAAATTTTGTCAAAATTTTATTTCTATAGAAAATTTTGTTAAAATTTTATTTCTATAGAAAATTTCTTCAAAGTTTTATTTATTTTTTTATTTATTTATTTCTTCTCAATCAAGGATGGATGAAGTAGTGGAACTTTTTAAATCTTGGGGCTTGTTGAATGAAATAATATCAACTTTGATTGAGCGTGGAATTAATTCCTATTTCGTGCTCGAGAAAACCGAAATTGAAGATGTTGACTTGTTTTTTGATAAAGTGGATGAGAAATATTTCGGAGAGCGTATAAAGTTTAAGGCAGGTTTGAGGGAGTGGCGGAAACAAAAAAACATTCCATTCATTTGTGACCAAGACACTTTATCGGTGAACTCCAGTATTCTCAATTGGCTTGAAAAACTGTCACAAGATGTGTCAATTTCTAAATCAAGAGAATGCACTCCATGCCAATCTGCTTCTTCTGAAAATTCGACCTCTTACAATCTTGTTGAGTTGTTGAAAAAAACAGTGAAAGGACAACTTGTGTTGACTTACCAAGAAAAGAATGGCTGCTTGGATAGCAGAAATCAAACATCTTTAACTCATTGTATTGTGGATAATTATATTGCTTCTGGTCGTAAAATGCAATATTCCGAAATGAGGCGGTGGGCGAATGAAATTTCCAAAGTATTTCCTAAAGAAACCCCAGTAAGTTCTTGAATTTGATAACAATAACTAAAAAAATAATTCTAATCTATTATTTTAATTTAGGAATTCTACTTTATGGAGAGAAAAAAAGGGAAAAAGAATCCCAGCGGAAAATTGTTCTCGCGTTGGGCCAACACCATCAAATTAGAAAACAAAACTTTTCCTACTACACAAGAATCTGATGTAGATGATGTTGATGGTATGTGCTTATCAGTCGTATTACTTTGTCCTTTTGACAATATTTAACTTGTACGATATCATTTATTTAGGTGATGCATTCGAAAAAAAATGTTGGCTGGCTAATAACTGCACTCCTTGGGAAAAAGTTAAACAATTTTGGTTGGATACATGGTGTTTAAGAAGCAAATATAAGGGCTCTCTTTCGAATTTACTGGCAGATTGGCCACGCTACAATGATTTTCAGGGCTATGAATTGGTAAGATATAAATAAATAATTTTTTATTTGAATATTAATATATATTTATTTCTAATAGGTTGACATTGATTTTGATAGAATGCATCCAGGTATGGGCAACCGGCTATTTTTGAAGTTGGACAGCTTCAAGAAAAAAATACTCCCTGTCTTAGCAACAGAAGTTAAAGACCAAGCCAGTCGAGAGCTTTTACTTTCGAAACTTGGTGAAAAAAATATCATGCGATATCATGCATGATTTATTCAGTGGTATATGTAAATATAATTTTTCAAAAATTTTACACTACTTTATATACGAAAAAAAATTTTTCACTTTGGAAACTTTTAATTATCGCAAGCAAATGTTTCAATATGGCGAAACAGAAATTGGTAATGTTTGTCCCGCTGTAACAAAAAATCATATAAAAAGCTCTAATTTTAAAATGAGCGCTAAGCAAATGAAAACTTTTTCCCATTTTGTACTACTTATGATTGGCGATCTTGTCGAACCAAATGATTCTGTTTATAAGTTTTTAATCCTTTTCATTAAAATAATTGATTGTCTATTATTACCAAATTTTGATAATGACGCATTAAATAAGCTTCAACTATTGATTGAAGAGCACAACAAACTATATCAAAGTTTGTTTAATGATACTTTGAAACCTAAACATCATAACCTTGTACATTACCCCACTATTATTAAGAAATTAGGACCACTGAGATACCTATAGTCGTTTAGATTTGAGGCAGAACACCAAATACATAAAAAATATGCACGAAGTACAACGTCCAGAGTAAATGTTCCTCTATCCCTAGGAATAAAATCATCAATAAGATTTGCTAACTCAATTTTAAACAATACCTTTTTTCAACCCGATTTTGCTTTTGAAAACATACTTCCTATTGAAAAAGATAATTCTTATGTTACATCATTAAATTTATCCGATTTGAATTCATATACCAGAACAAACAGCGTTATTTTCAGGGGAAAATCATTTAAAATTGGACACATTGTTTCAGTAACTAACGAGAATTTTTTTATTTATGAAATATGTGATTTTTTAATCAAAGAAAATAATGTCAGTATTGTAGTTAAAAATCATGTATGTATACATTTTTCGGAGAGATTTCAATCATATTTAGTTGGTTCTGAGACACAAAATTACACAGTTATCAACTTTGATTCCTTAGATGGACCGCCCATACATTTTTACCTCTTAAATAATGGATTAAAAGTTATAAGAGCCAAAAAAATATGGAAAACATGACCTTTATTTTTTATTGTATTATGTAGTTATAATTAATGTATAAATATCATAAGTACATATTGTAACAATTGAATGAATTAATAAAAACAATGATTTAAAACGAAAATAATAAGTAGAATGCCTTCTAATTTCTACTAGTATCCGTCTTCATTTTATTAATAAGAATTGCTTCTAATTTCTACTAGTAACCGTCTTAATTTTATGAAGAAGAATTCCTTCATATTTCTACAAGGAATCTTCTTAATTTTATTTAAAAGGTTTCCTTCTAATATCTACCAGTCACCTTCTTAATATTAATAAGGTTTCTTCTTATTTTTACGGGTTATCTACTAAATTTTATTGAAAAGGAATTCTCTCTAAAATTTAGACGGAGCTCTTCTTGGAGAAAAAGTATAGAGAAATCTTTTAAACTTTGTTCTGATTTATAGGGTATTTTATGTGGTCTTTTAGCTCTGTGTGTGTGATTGGGGATCGTCTATATATAACTATAGACCGATATGGACCAATTTTGGCATAGGTGTTAGCGGCCATATACTTACACCACGTACCAAATTTCAACCGAATCGGATGACTTTTGCTCTTCTAAGGGGTTCCGGAGTTCAAATCTGGGAATCGGTTTATATGGGGGCTATATATAATTATGGACCGATATGGACCAATTCCTGCATGGTAGTTAGAGATAATATACTAACACCATGTACCAAATTTCAGCCGGATCGGATGAAATTTGCTTCTCTTAGAGGCTCCGCAAGCCAAATCTGGAGATCGGTTTATATGGGAGCTATGTATAATTATGAACCGATGTGGGTCAATTTTTGCACGGTTGTTAGAGACCACATACTAACACTATGTACCAAATTTCAGCCGGATCGGATGAAATTTGCTTCTCTTAGAGCAATCGCAAGCCAAATCTGGTGATCGGTTTATATGGTTGCTATACGTAAAAGTGGACCGATATGGCCCATTTGCAATACCATCCAACCTACATCAATAACAACTACTTGTGCCAAGTTTCAAATCTATAGCTTGTTTAGTTCGGAAGTTAGCGTGATTTCAACAGACGAACGGACGGACGGACATGCTTAGATCGACTCAGAATTTCATCACGACCCAGAATATACTTTATGGGGTCTTAGAGCAATATTTCGATGTGTTACAGACGGAATGACGAAGTTAATATACCCCCCATCCTTTGGTGGAGGGTATAAAAAAATCCGAAACTTCCAAACAATATTCTCTTTAAGCCGTGCTTACATTGTTTTTAAATTTTCCAAGTAGATTTCGATATTTTTTGTACATTTAATATGGTGAACCGTTTTAAAGTTATTCCAATACTCGTAGCGGAAGTGCCTTAATTTTGTACATAGCTGTATATCTCGAAAAGTCGAGCTGTTAGAGAAAAATGAAGATTAGATTTGAAATCAGCGACCTCGAATTAGTAAGAATTTGCTATAAATTTCAATTCAACACAAACAAAAAGTTCAATTTTGTTCCCTCGTGTAGCCAGATATGGTTTTATAGTCAAATATGTATAAAGCAATAACACGAATAAATTTATTTCTGAATGCAATATTTCAAAATACCTTTTTAAGCCTGTAAACAACAAGATGAACTGTCACTGCAATAAATCTGTCAGCTGGCAATCGATAAGTTTAGAAACCTTAAGTTAAGGTTGCAATACATATCAGCCACTATGTAAATATATCTTGTGAGAGGGAATGTATAACAAGTATATACAGCAGTAAGTTCGGCCGGGCCGAATCTTAAATACCCACCACCATGAATCAAATATTAGGATTTCATTGTTGTTGTTTTTTTTTTTTTTTTTGAAATTTCAAGGGGGGTTTGAGGACAGATCAAGCAGAGCAGTTCAACGAGTACACTTCCCGAAGATAAATTTAAAAATTTTACCTATGAAGACTATATCAGATTCTGGATTTATAAGAAACATTTTATTTTTGAGATTTAGTGGAATCATTAACATCTCTTGTAAGTGTGCAACAAATTTATAAAATAACGTCTTGATTTGAAATCTTAAATCTGTAGATTTTCACCCGAGAAGTAAAATCTGGAAATTTTACATTGAGTTTCGAGCAATTTTCAGGATCGGTGCGCCTTCTATACCTTCACGAAGTGAAATCGGCCTATATGGATACCATACCAAATGGACCGACAAAAACTTAATCCGATACACGTTTTTGTGAGCCTAAAATACCAGAATATTTACAATTTCAGGCAAATCAGATAAAAACTACGCTTTCTAGAAACCCAAGGAGTTAAATCGGGAGATCGTTCTTATGGGTGCTATACTAAAATATGGACCGATACTCACCGTTTTCGGCACACCTCTTTACGGCCCGAAAATACCTCGAGATTTCCAATTTCAGGCAAATTGGATAAAAACTTCGGATTCTAGAAGCCCAAGAAGTAAAATCGGGAAATCAGTATATATGGGGGCTATACCAAAATATGGACCGATACTCATCATTTTCGACACACCCCTTTATGGTTCTAAAATACCTCTAGATTTCCAATTTTAGGCAAATTGGATAAGAACTACGGTTTCTATAATCCAAAGACCCCCAATCGGGAGGTCGGTTTATATGGGGACTATACGAAAACATGGACCGATGCTCACCATTTTCGCCACACCGATACTCACCATTTTTGGCACACACCCTTATGGTCCTAAAATACCTCTAGATTTCCAATTTCAGGAAAATTGGAGAGAAACTACGGTTTTTATAAACCCCAGACCCCAACAACAGACAGACGGACATGGTTATATCATCGTAGAATTTCTCCCTGATCAAGAATATATATACTTTATATAGTAAGAAATCGATATTTCGATGTGTTACAAACGGAATGATAAACTTATTATACCCTCGTCACCATTCTATGGTGGTGGGTATAAAAATGAGTGAAATAATTTTTCCATTTACTAGCACTCCAATTTAAATACCCTACTTCACATTAACTTGTCCCCAAATACTACATTGCAAATTAACCATCAAACATGGCTCTTTAAAAATATATGTGTAATTGTGATTTTTTAAGAATAATAAATTACTTTATAAACAAAGTAATGTAGGGTCCGAATTGTATAAGTTTATTAGTAGGGTTTTATAGCTAAGAGCTTGTAAATAGCAAGAGTTTCAATATTATGTCAACATATGTGTTTGGTTACAATGTATTTTATATCTGAAAATTCAAACAAACAAATAATAATTAATTTATTCAATTTTTTTTATTTTTAAAAATTAAAATTCAAAAAAAAATAGTTTTTTTGTTGAAATTCATTCGCACATGTGGACCCACTTCACTTTATTGCATATCACATTGCAAACATGTAACGATAAATATTATACATATTTTCTGTTGTCATTATTTTTCCATATTTCCATTGTTTAATACTGATTATTTAATTTATGTTTTTTTATTTGTTATGCAAACATTGTTGTACATTTGTGAAGCTATCGAGTGGCAGCAATTGCAGTTAATTTCATCGGTGAAGATGTGCCTATATACAGTTGGGCCACTTTGTCACCTAATACGGCAGACATAGTCAAACGATCATACCTTAGATTAATAAACGAGAGAGGCCCGATAGAGAAATGGTCAGTTGATCGCAGACAAACGGACTTTTTTTATAAACGTTTGCAATCATTGAGTGACCGTTTCTGTTGGTGGCAATCTTGCTTTTATAGAGTACAGTGGGAGTGGAGAATGAAGAACCAGAATCATAGAGGGTATATTGAATTATTACCAATGACATCCGACATATATCAATAAACACTACTTATGTCATGTTTCAAGTTGGCAGCTTTTTTCGCTCGGAAGTTAGAGTGATTACCACAGTCGGGAAAAAAACAGTTTCTCTTAAGCCAATTTAACTTTATTTCAGTCCATGGAATTATTATGTTTGGAGAAAGTTAAATTATTTAGATAGTTAGTTAAATTAACTAAAAACAGGGAAAAATTATACACACATGAAGCAAAACTATTTACTAAATTCGTACTTCTCACAAAATAGTTCATTATTTCTTTAAATTTGTAAATTTGCTACAAATGCGGCCATCTTGAACTTTGTATTTCACTAAAGACAGTCTTGCTATTTTGAACTCCAATTTTTTCCTTCAAACTACAAAATTTTCTCTAAAGGTGGGTATTAAGTTCCAGTTTAGCCACTAAAATCATTTTTTCACAATTACTTTTCATTAATAATCCATTTTAATGAATACAAACTTTGTGAAAATTTGCTTTGGGATATTCCCCATCAAGTTATACTGAAATCTGCAAGAAATATGTATAATTTTATGACTTTTTTACTGATATAGTTTTCACTTTAGTGAAAATTAGCGGCTAAACTCGAACTTAATACTCACCTTAACAAGTGAAAAAATTAATTATGTCTAATAAATTTTCTTTGTTGACAAATATTTACTTATTTTTGTGATATCGGCGTGATGTCAGCATTTATAATACTATTTAGTTAAAATTTTCTAAAAATAATCTAAATTTTCTAAAATTAACAAAAATTAAAAGTTTTTCTGTTTTTTTTTTTCGAGCTAGATCTCAAGTTCGAAAAAACAGAAAAACTTTTATTTGAAAATAAAAATTTTAAATACATCAAAAACTTTAACCAAATTTGTTCTTGCTATTTTACTGTTTTTCAGTGCACGACCCAGAATATATATACTCTATGGGGTCTGAAAGCAATATTTCGATGCGTACCGTAAATGGATCGATATAAATTATCGTATTTATTTATGTGAAGAATTCACATTTGATGCCAATTGGACTCTATATTTCAAATTTAATGCAATGTCGGTCCTATGTATAAAAATTATTGATACCATCTCAAATCTTTAAGTTTGTTACGAGCTATATAAAAGTTTATATTCCCATATGCATGAATTTGAATTTGAACCAATTTAGACAAAATTATCTACACTTTTACAAAATCTATGTACTTAAAATGTAAATCTAACGTTATGGGACGAACCACAATTTTAGTAAAAAACAAATAAGGAAATTTTGAAGTCGGGCGGGGCTGACAATAATATACCCTGCACAACTTTGAATTAAGATCTACATTTCGATAAAATCTCAAGTCCTTCAAATTTGTTGAGTGCTTTATATGAAGGTTTATGTTCCCATTAACCAATATTTAAAACTGGTCCGATTTTGACAATATTTTGTCCGACTTCTACAAAATTTTGGACACAGTGTGGCGCATTTTTGTAGGCAATTTCGCAGTAATGCATTTATGATTTATGATAGGAAAATTTGAGTCATTTTTACAAGTTTTCATCTTAGCAGTGAGTATCAGTGAGCATCAGTAAGAAATAAAATTTTGAAAAAATTTGCTATAGAACAAGGGAGTTTTAACAATGGCTAAAATCAACGAATTAAAGTACGAGTTGCTTGACCACCCACCTTATTCTCCTGATTTACCTCCCAGTAACTTTTACTTGTTCCCAAATCTAAAAAAAATTCCTTGCTGGCAAGCGTTTTACCTCAAATGAAGATGCAATTACAGTTGTAAACCACTATTTTGAAGACCTTGAGAAAAACTATTTTAATCAAGGGATAGAATTGCTAGAAAAGCATTCACAGAAAAAAATATCACCAAAATATTTCCAATTAAAAAGTTAATTGAAGTCGAAATTTTTTTCAATTAATAAATTAATTGGTACAATTAACGTTTTAATCAAGATAGAAACATTTAGTTATTTAAGTCAGTGATTGAAAATTTTAAAATTTTTAATTAAAAAGTTAATTGATACAATAAACTTTTAATCATATTCGGAAGACTAAGTCAGTTAAAAAAGTGATTAACATTTTTTTAAATTTTTAATTAAATTTTTTTTTCAAACAATCAATTGTTAATCCAAATAAAAATTCTAAGCCAATTCAAAAGGTAATTGAAAATAGTTACCTTTTTTTAATTAATAAATTAATTGAGTTTTGCAATCAACATCAATTAAATTTTTAATTGAATCAATTAAAAAATTAATTGAAATTTGGTAATGAAATCAATTAATTTTTTAATCAAGATTTTTTTCTATGCCCAATTAAAACTGTGATTGATACTATCATTTTCGTGATTGAAGACATTTCAATTAAAAAATTAATTGGATCAATTAATTTCATGATTGAATCAGAAAAAAAATTTTTTGTGTGTTGTACTATGTGTATTGAAGTTTCAGGGGATTATATTGAAAATTAAAAATATTTTTGAAAAATTAACTATTCTCTTTCATTGATAGGCTAAGAAGTTTCCGAACCGCCCTCGTATATCGAATATTGGCAGAATTTTTTTTTTAATAGAAGATACAGTTCGGCAGGCTATCCGACAGATATTTTCAAAAATTTATTTCTGTAGATAATTTCGTCTAAATTTTATTTCTATAGATAATTTTGTCAAAATTTTATTTCTATAGAAAATTTTATCAATATTTTATTTCTATAGATATTTTGTATTTCCATAAATATTTTGGTCAAAATTTGATTTCTATGGAAAATTTTCTCAAAATTTTATTTCTATAGAAAATTGTGCAAAAATATTATTTACTATAAAATTTTCAAAATTTTATTCCTATTCATAATTTTTTCAAAAATTTATTTCTATAGAAAATTTTGTCAAAATTTTAAAACACTTTTGTGCGCTTTTTTAAAAAAATTTTCTATAGAAATAAAATTATTGTTGGTTTTGTTCTTTAAGCATTGTTGTTGTTTTTTATTGCAGCTTAAAACCATACATTGAGTAAACTACAAGTGTAGCTTAACCAACAGAGGAAAAGAATGTTTGTCACATTTATTTGGGCAAAGCCCTATAGACTGCAAAATGGTTGGATGGACGCACGTTTCGGAATTACCACATTCCTCATCAGCATCCTCTACTTGCAGCTAAACTATCAACCAATTATCAGAACAAATTCAGGCAATTCACTAAACCCAAGATGAACCACACTTGAACCCTCCTAAAAAAGGCTTTACATTGATAGCCGGCTTATGGCGAAATAAATTCAAAACAAACATTCTTTTCCTCTGTTGGTTAAGCTACACTTGTAGTTTAGTCAATGTATGGTTTTAAGCTGCAATAAAAAACAACAACAATGAAATAAAATTATGACAAAAATTTCTATAGAAATATTTTTTTTTAAAAATTATGAATAGGAATAAAATTTCGAAAATTTTATAGTAAATAATATTTTGCAAAATCTTCTATAGAAATAAAATTTTGACGAAATTATCTATAGAAATAAAATTCTGACGAAATTATCTATAGAAATAATTATTTTAAAAAATCTGTCGGATAGCCTGTCTAACTGTATCTTCTATTGAAAAAAATCTGCCAATATTCGATATACTCGTATGTATGTTTGACAAATTTTTCTATAGGAATAAAATTTTGGACAAAATATCAATAGAAATAAATGTTTGAAAAAATCTATCGGATAGCCGAACTGTATCTTCTATTGAAAAAAATTTCTGCCAATATTCGACATATGTATATAGGTATATGGTCTTACAGTAAAATTAAAAAAATAAAATCGATGGTTCGAAATATTTCAAATAAATTGTGGAGGTGGGCATTACAATGGATCGATTCAGCCCATCTGCTAGTGTAACATTCTAGGAAACATAAATTGGTCTCCGTAATTGGAAGTTGCTTCTCATTTACAGTTGTCATACCGTACATTGATGGAATCAATAACGTAATTGAAACTAATTTGCGTAAAAACTTGTTTAGTTACAAAAATGTGAATTGTTTTAAAAAAATTAGTTGGAGTTGAGCAAAATTTTCGACTCCAACTACGACTCCAGTAAAATCTTCAGACTCCGACTCCACAGCCCTGTTTCAAACTAAAAAATGTTTTTAACAAGTGAAAAAAAATTAATTATGTCTAATAAACTTTCTTGCATTTGTCGAAAAATATTTACTTACTATCAGCGTGAAGTTAACGTTTGTACTACTGCTTAGTTAAAATTTTATTCTAAGACGATAAAACCATGTTCTTCGGTCTGTCTGCCTGTATGTCTGTTGTAAACATGCTACGGCTTTCAATAAAGCCGACATCGACAGGAAATGTAGCGCAGATAATTTTTTTTTTGTAGGCAGGTCAATTTCGAAGATCGCCTATATCAGTCTAGTTTTTCAAATAGCTTCCATATAAACTGATCCCCTATTTGGGGTCTTGGGCTTCTAAAAACCGTAGCTTCTATAAAATTTGCCCGAAACTGTAAATATAGTGGTATTTTAGGAACACAAATAGATTTGCCAATTATGCTGCGTATGCAGCCCATGTTTCGGCAGTCAAACCAGGAGATCGATATTTGTGCGAAATAGATCTCCTGGTTTGACTTCTTATTCTTCCAGAAACCTAAATTTTTATCCATTTTATTTTTGCAAATTGATATATAGAATAATTTTTGGACCGCAAATAGGTGCGGCAAATATTGTGCATATCGGTCCCATTTTTGGTATAGCACCACATGGCTTCTAGAAATCGCAATTTTTTCCGTCTCGCCTGAAATTGGAAATCTAGATATAGTTTCGATCAAATGTTGTGTTGTCTTTACGGATCATTTCTGGTATTGTTACCGTTTTTTCGTCCACTTTTTGGACGCGATGCAATATTGACAGTATCACAGTAACGAGCAATTCTACGAGAAATAAAAGATTGATTCACATTTTAAAGCTGAAGGTCACTTAGGATATTCACTTCTAATTTGCGCTTACAACCTATCACGCTTGAATTTAATCACTAATAAGTCAGTTCTGAATGCAATAGATCAAAAGGAGCCACCATGGTGCAATGGCGGGCATGCTGCCTTGCATACATAGGTTGTGTTCAACCGCAATTTCGAACGAACACCAAAAAGTTTTTCAGCGGTGGATTATCCCCACTCAGAAATGCTGGTGACATTTCTGGGTGTTTCAAAGCTTCTCTAAGTGGTTTCACCGCTATATGGAACGCCGTTCGGACTCGGCTATGAAAAGTAGGTCACTTGTCATTGAGCTAAACATTGAATCGGGTAGCACTTAGTGATATGTGAGAAGTTCACCACTGTGGTATCACAATGGACTGAATAGTCTAAGTGAGCCTCAAATATCGGGCTGCCACTATACCTAACCTATCAGCTGTCAGTCGAGCGGTTCTTTTATCCACTATATATAAATATAATATAGCTATTTGCATAAATCTATGTTTGGGTCTAGTCAATGGTTTAGGATACAGAGTTGTCAGCTCCGTCCGAAAGGAATTACCTTATGTGTTGTAACCATCTGAGCTAACTTTTAGAAATTTTCTCTAATCAAAACATATTTACCCAAAATTCTCACCCCCAATCGGTCCACTGTATTTTCTCGTAATTATGGCAATATTTTTTCCAGCTTATTGCAATTTTTGTTTTTAATTTTTTAATAGCCTCATTGTACAATGTAATATTGAATATTGTTTTGCATATTAATGCCATAAATATGTGTTACAACGTTTGGTGGCTAACGAGCAGGCTTATTGGCATGGTCATCAGTTGACTGGCGAGATAGATGGCTGAATTGCTTTTACAATGAATTTTTGTTACTAGTGCAAATTTCTCCTAGTCCACGTATTCTATCCTCCTTGATGGTTGACGTTTGGTTTTGCAATGGAAATTAGCGATATATAGCTGTCTTATTTGCATGACAATAATGGAGAAATTTTTTCGTTATGAATTTTGAATATTTTAATGTCGTGATATTTATATGAACTATATAGACTGAGTGTTTTTACAGTTGGCAACCTCTACCGGAAATTATTGTTCATCAATGTAGGTAAATAATATAATGAATAAAAAAGTTGATTACATCCATCGAGTTGAAATATCTAAATAATTTTGTAAAGCTACATCAAGGTCTTGCAAAATCAATTGTGGGAATTTTCACATTAAAATGTGGGTTTCGTATTAACCCAACGAAGGGGCTTAGCCCTCACCCCAGAGAATATTCCTCGCTCCGCCAATGCCAATATGAGGTAAATGAGATAATATGGGGAAAATGATACACAAATGAAATATAAAGATTTACTAAATTCTAAAAAAGCAAAATAGTTCAGAATGTTCTTGAAATTCGAATGGCACTAAAGGCATTACTGAACTCCAATATTCTTTCCTTCAAAATACAAAATTTTCTTTAACAACCCAGCAAACAAATTTGGAAGTTATTCTAAAGACATAACATTAAAAGCGCTTCCAAAAATGTCCTCCTAAAGATATTCCTTGTTTTACCAACATAGGAAGTTTTTTTAATTCAATTTTTTATAACTCACTTTTTCATAATGGGTAAATATTTTTTTTGTTTCAAATAGCTAGAGATAGATAGAAAAAAGGCTAAATCCATTCAAGAACAAGTAAGGAAAGTCTAAAGTCGGGCGGGGCCGACTATATTATACCCTGCACCACTTTGTAGATCTAAATTTTCGATACCATATCACATCCGTCAAATGTGTTGGGTGCTATATATAAAGGTTTGTCCCAAATACATACATTTAAATATCACCCGATTTGGACAGAATTTGATAGACTTTTACAAAATCTATAGACTCAAAATTTAAGTCGGCTAATGGACTAGGGTGGAACACAATGTTAGTAAAAAAAATATGGGAAACATTTAAATCTGAAGCAATCTTAAGGAAACTTCGCAAAATTTTATTTATGATTTATCGCTCGATATATATGTATTAGAAGTTTAAGAAAATTAGAGTCATTTTTTCAACTATTCGACTAAGCAGTGGCGATTTTACAAGGAAAATGTTGCTATTTTGACCATTTTTGTCGAAATCAGAAAAACATATATATGGGAGCTATATCTAAATCTGAACCGATTTCAACCAAATTTGGCACGCATAGCAACAATGCTAATTCTACTCCCTGTGCAAAATTTCAACTAAATCGGAGCAAAAAATTAGCCTCTGTGGTCATATGAGTGTAAATCGGGCGAAAGCTATATAATGGAGCTATATCTAAATCTGAACCGATTTCCACCAAATTTGACACGCATAGCTATAATGCTAATTCTACTCCCTGTGCAAAATTTCAACTAAATCGGAGCAAAAATTTGGCCTCTGTGGACAAAGGAGTGTAAATCGGGCGAAAGCTATATATGGGAGCTATATCTAAATCTGAACCGATTTGGATGATATTTTGCAAGTTCTTCGAGACTCATAAACTATTGGGATGTACGGAATTTGAGGAAGATCGGTTGATATACACGCCAATTATGACCAGATCGGTGAAAAATATATATGGCAGCTATATCTAAATCTGAACCGATTTTTTCCAAAATCAATAGGGATCGTCTTTGAGCCGAATTTTAGGACAATCGGACTAAAACTGCGAGCTGTACTTTGCACACAAAAATACATCAACAGACAGACAGACAGACAGACAGACAGACAGACAGACAGACAGACAAACAGACAGACAGACGGACATCGCTAAATCGACTCAGAATTTAATTCTAAGACAATCGGTATACTAAACGATGGGTCTCAGACATTTCCTTCTTGGCGTTACATACAAATGCACAAACTTATTATACCCTGTACCACAGTAGTGGTGAAGGGTATAAAAATAGCGAATTTTTTTTATAATATTTGAGATCAAACGAACGTTAGAATGCATTTCATTTCATTATTTCTACAGAAATACAATTTTGACAAAATTTTCTATAGAAATAAAATTTTTGCAAAATTTTCTATAGAAATAAGATTTTGACAAAATTGTCTGTAAAATAAATATTTAGACAAAATTTTCTATAGAAGTAAACATTTGACAACATTTTCTATAAAAGTTAAATTTTTACAAGATTTTCTATAGAAATACAAATTGTCAAAATTTTCTATAAATTCAATACCTTTAAAAATTTTAATTTTCGTGTTAGATCAAAATCCATTTTAAGTTCTCCTTTTTTCTAGAAGTACTAACATTCCCTTGATAGTGCAAATTGGAATCTTTATAACATTTAAAATTCGTCACATTTACAATTCAAGCTATATTTATAATCCAAAAATGTGTAAATAAACTTCTAAAATAAAATAATGAAACATTTCTTTCGAAGAAAAAACAATTTTTCATACTAACCACAAAAACTTGATCAAAAACTTCAAAATAACACTATGGTCAAAAATAAGGTTATTGGGGAAAATTTTTGAAAATCGGGCGCTACATATATATGGGAACTATATCTAAATCTGAACCGATTTGGATGATATTTTGCAGGTTTAGTTGATACCACAGAAGGTTACTGTGTGCTAAATTTTAAGATCGTATATATGAGAACTAGATCTAAATCTGAACCGATTTCGATGAAATTTGGTAGACTGGGATAGCGATGAAAAATATTACTTTGTGCCAAATTTGACGACGATCGGTGAGTATATACTTATATATTGGAGCTATATCTAAATTTGATCCGATTTCTTCCAAATTCAATAGCACTCGGCCTTGTGTCCAAAAACACCCTGTACCATTTGTCGAAATCGGGCGATACATATATATGAGAGCTATACCTAAATTTGATCCGATTTCTTCCAAATTCAATAGCTTTCGTCCTTGTGCCCAAAAAACATCCTGTACCAAATTTAATCAAAATCGGTTAATAATTGCGACCGAATACTGTGGACAACAAATACATGGACAGACGGATACCAAGCGCTAGATAGACTCAGGAGCAGGACTGTGGAGTCGAGCCAATTTTGCTCGACTCCGGCTCCGACTCCAGCATTTTTCATCAGCTCGACTCCGACTCCGGAGTCTACTCCGGGTAATATAACTAAATCTCATTTTAATACCACTAATTTGTAGTGCGGGGTACAGTAAGTGGATCGATATAAAGTATCGAATTTATTTATGTGTGCAAAAAAAAGGTCTTAATTTCACATTAGATGCCAATTGAACTCTATATTTCAAATTTAGGGCAATGTTTAATAAATAAAATAATGATATAAATACCCATCATAATATGAGAAGATACCAACAGTATATGTATTTGTGGACCAAAATTATTGATACTATCTCAAATCCTTTAAATTTGTTGCGAGCTATATAAAGGTTTATATTCCCATATAATGAGTTTGAATCTGAATCGATTTAGACAAATTTGTATATACTTCTAAAAAATCTATGTACTTAAAATTTAAATCTAACGTTATGGGACGTAACACAATTTTAACAAAAAATAAAAATGCAAGGAAAGTCTAAAGTCTGGTGGGCCGATTATAATATACTATGGACAACTTTGTATTTAGGTCTACATTTTGATAAAATCTCAAATCAGACTTCTACAAAATCTCGGGCAATATTTGGGAAATATTTATAATTGTTTAGACAATTTCGCAAAAATTCATTTATGATTCATTCATTGAAAATTTGAGTCATTTCTACAAGTTTTCGATTTAGCAGTGAGTATCTGTGAGCATACAATTTTGGAAAAATTTTTGTCTAGTAAATAAAATTTTGCAAAATTTTATATAGAAATATAATTTTGCAAAATTTTCTACAGAAACAAAATTTTGACTAAATTTTTTATAGAAATAAAAGTTTGAAAAAATTATCAATAGAAATACAATTTAAAAAAAAATTGTGTAGCAAACAAAATTTTGCAAAATTTTCTATAGAAATAAAATTTTGCAAAATATTCTATAGTTACAAAATTTTGACTACATTTTCTATAGAAATAAAATTTTGAAAAATAATATAAAAATAAAATTTTGAATACATTTTTTATAGCAGTGAGCATCAGTAAGAAAAAAAATTTTGAGAAAATTTGCTATAGAAATAAAATTTGACAATTTTTTTTATAGAAATAAAATTTTGAAAAAAATATCAATAAAAATACAATTTTAGAAAAAATTTTGTGTGTTAAATAAAATTGTGCAAAATATTGTACAGAAACAAAATTGTGACTAAATTTTCTATAGAAATAAAATTTTGACAAAATTTTCTATGGAATTAAAATTTTGACCAAATTTTCTAATAAAAAAAAAATCTATTAATATAAAATTTTGACAAAAGTTTCTATAGAAATAAAATTTTGACCAAATTTTCTAATAAAAAAATCTATTACTATAAAATTTTGGCAAAATTTTCTATAGAAATAAAATTTTGACTTAAATTTTTATAGAAATAAAATTTTGACTTAAATTTTTATAGAAATAAAATTTTGAAAAAAATTTTGTGTAACAAACAAAATTTTGCAAAATTTTCTATAGAAATAAAATTTTGCAAAATATTCTATAGAAACAAAATTTTGACTCAATTTTCTATAGAAATAAAATTTTCACTAAACTTTCTATAGAAAAAAATATTTCTATAGTAATAAAATTTTGAATAAATTTTTTATAGAAATAAAATTTTAACAAAATTTGCAATAGAAATAAAATTTTGACAAAACTTTTTATAGAAATAACATTTTGACAAAATTTTCAATAAAAAACAACTTTGAAAAAATTTTCTGTCAATATTCCACATATGTATATGGCCTTACAATAAAATTAAAAAAAATAATAATTTCGATTGTTCGAACTATTTCAAATAAATTGATATGTGCATTAAAATGGATCGATCCAGCCCATCTGCTAGTTTAACATTCTAGGAAACATAAAAAGATAGCCGTAATTGGAAGTTGATTTTCATTTACAATCATGCTGTACATTGATCGAATGAATAACGCAATTTGCGTAAAAACTTGCTAATTTGCGTAAAAACTTGCTTAGTTACAAAAATGTGAAGTGTTTCAAAAAATTTGGTTTAGCCGGAGTCGGAGTCGCAAAATTTTTACGACTCCGACTCCAGCAAAATCTTCAGACTCCGACTCCAAGACTCCAACTCCGACTCCACAGCCCTGCTCAGGAGCTGATTCTGAGTCGATCGGTATATATTTTATGGGGTCTAAATTCAATATTTCTGCTAGCCACATTTTTTGGCAGATCAAAGTTATTATACACTGACCACTATGTGATTTACGGTTTAAAAATTTAAAAAATTTGCCATATTTTTGAGGAACAAAAGTATTGGCACAGGTAGTTCTAAATTAGTGTTTGGTACATTTAGTACTTTTTGGACATTCATATTTGTTTGATAACAGCATCAAGAAGTCTTGACAATGAATGGATTATTCTTTTGTTTTATTTGTACCTATATTCTTTCATTCTTCCACCAACACATGGTCAGGCGGACGGACTCCAAGTGCTTAGCCGACTCAAGAGGTCGTTCTGAGTCGATCGGTATATATTTTATAGTGCTTAAAATCAATATTTCTGGTAGGCACAACTTTTTTTTTGCATGTACCCCGACAACTATGTTATGTGGTCTAGTACTGTGCCAACGGCAACGGGCCGCTCCAGGTCCCTGGTATGTTGGAACCATAACAGAGCGCCTTAGCACACTCATCCACATACGCCATTGAACACGAAGCGTCGAAACATCAATTCAATGTATATTTTTGTAGAAATGTATTTTTCCCAGTTAAACTCAATGAAAAATTGAAAATTCTGTTAATGTGCAAAACGTTGTCAAAATAACTTACTTCCATTATTATTTTTTAAATAATTTTCATAATTTTCTTACTTTATTGTTGATCTCTATTCTTTTTGGCGACATTCAAATGTCGAAAATTATTTTTTTCATTTTAAACTGCCAAATAGCGTCTTTTTTTTAAGACTGGTCCAAAAGAACTTCATTGGCAGTGGGAGGATCCCGGGATGTTTTTAAAGTAAATGTTCGTGGAACAACTTCCAATTCTTTTTTGATAGGACTTTATTTTAAAGATGTTTTTACTTAAAACATACCATAATATCAAAGTGAATTCGTGTCTGAATTTGGAAATTTGTCCTTAATATGTTTTTAAAGGACATAAAAAAGCTGAACAACGAATAAATTCAAATTTGTTTTCTAGAATCAAGTACGCAAAACTCAAAATTGAAAGATAATTCTGTCCCAAAATAATCCTTACTTCAATTCTCAGCTTCTTTGGCTCGGAATCAATACCAAAATCATTCATGTAAAAACAAAAGCTTTGGAACCGGGCTTGCTTTTCTCTAATTGTGTGGTGGGGTGTACAAATGATACTTTTTTTGCATCCTTTCAGAATACATTGTAGGGTTCTTGGGTATCTAAACCGCAAGAATTCTTTTTGTAAAGAGAACGAAAATGTTCCTAAAATAACGAAGTTTTAACTTTAACGAAATTTGTTTTTCATATTTTAATGAAAAACTTTCGTACACTAAAATAAAATATGTTATTGCCGTCAGGTCAAAGATTTCATGTCTTTAAAATACGAATGCAAATTTTACTTAGGATAGAAGTCGCATTTCTCTAATATAAAGTTCTTTTCCTTGTCCAAAAGTCGATAAACTTTTCAATGAAGTCGTCTTGTCCTTATAATTAAGTGATTTGACTTAAAAATGGGTACCATAACATTATTTATTTATTTTATTTCTGCATGAATATAACATAGTCGATCAGACCCTAAGACAGTTACAGTTACAATACAATAGCATTACTACTACATTTAAGAAAACATTTTTGGGCTAAGGTCAATTTGATTTTAATA
Organism: Haematobia irritans; assembly: GCF_050003625.1. Lineage (NCBI taxonomy): Eukaryota > Metazoa > Arthropoda > Insecta > Diptera > Muscidae > Haematobia > Haematobia irritans. The sequence goes on along the minus strand of NC_134398.1, from coordinate 132,945,547 downwards.
ATTCAGAAAAATTCTTTAAAATTAATGAAATTGCTTTTAAATTTGTTGTCTTTTTGCATCTTGACTACAAAGCAAAAAATCATTCAAATATAGGACACGTTTTTCAACACTTTATTTTAAAGACGTTTTTACTTGAAACATAGCATAATTTCTACTGGAAGTCGAGTCTGAATTTGGAAAATAAAGTTGTCGTTTTTAAAGGACTTTGATAGCATATGAAGAAACCAAGCTGAAAAAACGAAAAATTAAAATTTGCTTCCTAGAAGCAAGTAAACAAAACCCAAATTTAAAAGAGGATTGTGTCTTAAACTTATCCTTATTTGTATCCTCCGCTTCTTTGGCTTGGAATCAATACCAAAATGTTTAAAGTAAAGACGAAATCTTTGGAAGCTAGCATGCTTTTTTTCAGTGTACTGTTAATGAATACCTTGCATAGTTTCTACGGAGCTATTTCCTGCATTTTATGATAAAGTTTCGTATTTTTAGGAAAGGTACTCTTAATTTTTATGGAAAAGTTTCATTTTCAATTTTTTGTAAAATTTTCGTAGTTATTCGATTTTTTTATTACGGGGCCAAAGTGTAATTAGTTCTAGTAATGACTGAATTTGAATTTTTAGAATAAATAAGATTTTTATACACTGAAAAACAGTGAACCGACTAGGAAGAAAACTTTTGGTTAATTTTAGAAAATTTTGAATATTTTTAGAAATTTTTAACTAAACAGTATTACAAACGCTGGCATCACGCCGATATCACAAAAATAAATAAATAATTTTCGACAAATTCAAAAAAATTTATTAGACTTCCATAATTTTTTTCACTTTTTAAAAAAAAATTTTGTAGTTTGAAGGAAAAACTTGGAGTTCAAAATTGCAAGAATGTCTTAAGTGGCATACGAAGTTCATGATGGACTAACAATTTAGAAAACGATGTTAAGAAGTTTTAAGATACCACAACCCAAGTAATTCGATTGTGGATGACAGCCTTTCGTAGAAGTTTCTACGCAATCCATGGTGGAGGGTACATAAGATTCGGCCGGGCCGAACTTACGGCCGTATATACTTGTTTCACTTGTTGTTTGTAGTTTGAAGGAAAAAATTGGAGTTCAAAATTGCAAGAATGTCTTTAGTGATATACGAAGTTCATTGTGGATGCATTTGTAGTAAAATTTACAAATTTAAAGAAATAATGAACTATTTTGTGAGAAATACGAGTTTAGTAAATCTCTATGCTTAATTTGTGTATAATTTTTCCCGTTTTTTAGTTCATTTAACTTTCTCCAAACGTAATAATTCTATGAACTAAAATAAAGTTAAATTGGCTTTAGTGAAATATCTCTATTTCACTTTTTTTAGTGCACCCTTCACCACTACTGTGGTACTGGGTATAATAAGTTTGTGCATTTGTATGTAACGCCAAGAAGGAAAAGTCTATCGTTTAGTATACCGATCATCTTAGAATTAAATTCTGAGTCGATTTAGCGATGTCCGTCAGTCTGTTCATATACTCGCAGTGTACAAGTCGCAGTTTAAGTCCGATCGTCCTCAAATTTGGCATAGGGTCGTTTTTTGGAACAAATACAAGCGCTATTGTTTTCGGAAAAATCGGTTCAGATTTAGATATAGCTGTCATATATATTTGTCCTCGATCTGGGCGTGATAATGGGCGTGTTTATCAACCGATGTTCTTCAAATTCCGTTCATCCGAATATTTTATGAGTCTCGAAAAATTTTCTAAATATCAGCAAATCAGTTGATATTTAGATATAGCTCCCATATATATATTTCGTCCAATTTAGAATCATATGGCAACAGAGGCCAAAGTTTACCACCGATTTTTGCGAAATTGTACACAGAGAGTGGAATTGACATTCTACCAATGCTTGGTAAATTTGGTTCAGATCGGTTCAGATTTAGACGGTGTCTTTATGTGTGCCAAATTTAGTTAAAATCGGTTCAGATTTAGATATAGCTCCCATATATATCTTTCGTCCGATTTGGACTTATATGGCCTCAAAGGCCAGAGTTTTGCCCTGACTTGCTTCAAATTTTGAACAAGGAGTACGTTTAATAGTATCGGTAAGTGTGACAAATTTGGTTGAAGTCGGTTCAGATTTACACTGAAAAAAATATTGTCGTGAGGTCAAAGATTTCATGTCTTTAAAATACGAATACAAATTTTGCTTAGCATAGAAGACGCATTTCTCTAAAATAAAGTTAAAGTTGTCCAAAAGTCGATAAACTTTTCAATGAAGTCGTATTGTCCTTATAATTAAGTGATTTACCTTAAAAATGGGTATCATAACATGAAAGAAAAAATTTATAGGCTAAGGTCAACTTGACTTTAATAATTCAGAAAAATTCTTTAAATTTAATAAAATTATCTTTAAATTTGTTGTCTTTTTGCATCTTGACTACAAAGCAAAAAATCGTTCAAATATAGGACAGGTTTTTCAAAACTTTATTTTAAAGAAGTTTTATACTTCAAACATAGCATAATTTCTACTGGAAGTCGAGTCCTAATTTGGAGAATAAAGTTGCCGTTAACTCGTTTTTAAAGGACTTTGATAGCATATGAAGAAAAAAAAGCTGAGAAAGGGAAAAATTAAAATTTGCTTCCTAAAAGCAAGTACACAAAACCCAAATTTAAAAGAGAATTGTGTCTTAAAAGTATCCTTACTTGTATTCTCCGCTTCTTTGGCTCGTAATCAATACCAAATTTTTTAAAGTAAAGACAAAATCTTTGGAAACGAGTATGCTTTTTTTTCAGTGTAGATACAGCTCCCATATATATCTTTCGCCCGATTCACACTCATATGACCACGGGGACCAAGGTTAGGTTAGGTTAGGTGGTAGCCCAATGTATCAGGCTCACTTAGACTATTCAATCCATTGGTGAACTTCTCTCTTATCACTCTCTCACATTGGTGAACTTCTCTCTTATCACTGAGTGCTGCCCGATTCCATGTTAAGCTCAATGACAAGGGGACCAAAGTCATAATACCATCTACGTGAAATTTTGCAAAGATTTCAGAATTATTATTCTAACTATGCATGTCAAATTTTGTCAAAATCGGTTCAGAGTATGTATAGTTCAGAGTATATATATATATACGTACACCAGAGCTGGGGAAATATGGTAGACTGTTTCATATTTTAGACCGATTTTCAATGATATTTTCCACCAATTGACTGGATAGTTTGAACAGAGAATAAATTTAATACGATACTTAAGTGTGTCAAGTTTGATCTAATTTGGTTCAGATTTAGATAAAGCCTCCATATATTAGTTTTTTCTGGTTTATACAAATATGGCCAAAATTCCCACATTTTACACAAAATTCAAAATTCGAATTAGTCATATCCTACACACTGTAATTCCAGAATTTCCACAGAACGGTTGTTTTAAATAAGGCTCCAAGTCGCCCGACTTGACCAAATAATATATCACAACCCACATTTGACCACATATCTTGGCGAGATCTAACCAATATCGTTGTAAAATCGCCACTGATGAGTAGCAAAAATTGTAAATATTACTGAAATTATCCTATATCTGGAATACATATGTATCGCCTGATAAATCATAAATGCTCTTTTATACAATTGCATTAAAATTTCTCTCGCTTCATATCTCCCATATTTTCATTTAAATTTTAATTCTAGAGTTTTTGTAGAATTAAAAAAACTTGTCTCCATTAAAAGTATTTGTATCTGGAAATGCAAACCTCTATATAGCTCGCAGCAAATTTGAAGTAGTTGAGATGGTAACACAAGTGTTTGTCTCCATAGTGGTGAAGGGTATAATATAGTCGGCTCCGCCCGATTTTAGACTTTACATACATGTTTATTTTGCAAATAAACTTACCCTACCTTTTGCCCACAGATGTATATCTAACCGATTTCAATAACTTTTATAACCAATTGCAATAAATTTTGTGTTTGTTATGACGTTGAACATTCTCAGTCTAGCAAAAACTGACATATTCCACTCCCTCAATAATACAAAGGCATCGTCGACCATTTGGCTGTCACATTTCAATGTTCAGAAATTGGTAACAGCCACTGTATGCCCATCCTCGCCCCAATTAAATATGAATACAATAAATGCATTATTAATATTGAAATTGTATCAAATCTGGACACACCTAAGTGTATTTGCGCTTTATTGGCAACTACGCCGCAATTCAACAATATGAACAGGTGCGGCGTTGGCATTTGCCAGTTAGACAATTTCTAGTCCCCAAAAATGTTCAGGTTCAGTAACTAAGGCACTTCTTCCGCTGGTCTAATAATTTTGAATGGAATAACCCATAGCACACCCCTTCAAATTAAAAATCCATACCATTCATATTCAATGGGCAATAAAAAAAGTAGCACTCATAAGCAAATGTGACCATTACACATTTTGTCAAATTTCTATGGTTGTTCATATTTCACTGTTTCTCATCATTATGGATTATCTTCAAAAATTTGATCCAACAATTATTATTGACTTAACATGTCCAGCATAAATTAAAGCAATATTCAGTTAGTTACAATTTTGGGAAGAAGCCGAATGAGTTTACTACACTAGAGTTAGAAAGAAAAAACCCCAAGCTGTCTGCCATGTTCCCAGATTATGAAGTCTATAAGTAAATGTGGAATTGCTTGAGTAACCGTGGTTCGCATTGTTAGAAATAAACATGTATATACGGTCGTAAGTTCGGCCAGGTCGAATCTTAAATACCCACCACCATGAATCAAATATTAGGGTTTCCTTTGAGGACAAATCAAGCAGAGCAGTACAACCAATACACTTCCCGGAGATAAATTTAAAGATTTTACCTAGGAAGACTATATCAGATTCTGGATTTATAAGAACCATTTTTGTTTGAGTTTTAGAGGAATCATTAACTTCTCTTGTAAGTGTGCAAGAAAATTATAAAATAACGTCTTGATTTGAAATCTTAAATCTGTAGATTTTCACCCGAGAAGTAAAATCTGGAAATTTTACATTGAGTTTCAAGCAATTTTCATGATCGGTGCGCCTCCTATACCCTCAAGAAGTGCAATTACAGGCAAATCGGATAAAAACTACGGTTTCTAGAAACCAAAGGAGTTAAATCGGTAAATCGTTCTTATGGGGGCTGTACTAAAACACTGACCCATACTCACCATTTTCGGCGTATCTCTTTATGATCCAAAAATAATTCTAGATTTCGAATTTCATACAAATTCGATAAAAACTACGGTTTTTAACATATAATCCCAATAAATAAAATCCGGAGATCGGTCATTATTGGGGATATACCAAAACATGAGCCAATACTCGCCCTTTTCGGCACACCTCTTTATTGTCATAAAATACTTCTAGATTTCCAATTTCAGGCAAATTGGATAAAAACTACAGTTTCTATAAGACCAAGAAGTAAAATCGGGAGATTGGTCTATATGGGGGATATACCAAAACATGGACCAATACTCACCATTTTCGGCACACCTCTTTATGGTCCAAAAATACCTCCAGATTTCCAATTTCAGGCAAATTGGATAAAAACTACAGTTTCTATAAGCCCAAGACCCCAAATCGGGAGGTCGGTTTATATGGGGACCATACCAAAACATTGACCGATGCTCACCATTTTTGACACACCTCTTTATGGTTCTAAAATACCTCTAGATTTTCAATTTCTGGTAAATTGAATAAAAACTGCGGATTCTAGAAGTCCAAGAAGTAAAATCGGGAGATCGGTCTATGTAGGGGCTATACCAAAACATGGACCGATACTCACCATTTTTGGCAAAATTCAAATTTCAGGAAAATTGGATAAAAACTACGATTTCTATAAGCCTAAGACCCCAAATCGGGAGGTCGGTTTATATGGGGACTATATCAAGACCTGGACCGATATAGCCCATCTTCGAACTTTACCTGCCTGTAGACAAAAGACGAGCTTGTGCAAAATTTCAGCATAATTGCTTCATTATTGAAGACTGTAGCGTGATTACAACAGACAGACAGACAAACGGAAAGTCCAATTTTGGGCAACTTTTTCGAGCATTTCGGCCGGAATAGCCCGAATTTCTTCGGAAATGTTGTCTTCCAAAGCTGGAATAGTTGCTGGCTTATTTCTGTAGACTTTAGACTTGACGTAGCCCCACAAAAAATAGTCTAAAGGCGTCAAATCGCATGATCTTGGTGGCCAACTTACCGGTCCATTTCTTGAGATGAATTGTTCTCCGAAGTTTTCCCTCAAAATGACCATAGAATCGCGAGCTGTGTGGCATGTAGCGCCATCTTGTTGAAACCACATGTCAACCAAGTTCAGTTCTTCCATTTTTGGCAACAAAAAGTTTGTTAGCATCGAACGATAGCGATCGCCATTCACCGTAACGTTGCGTCCAACAGCATCTTTGAAAAAATACGGTCCAATGATTCCACCAGCGTACAAACCACACCAAACAGTGCATTTTTCGGGATGCATGGGCAGTTCTTGAACGGCTTCTGGTTGCTCTTCACTCCAAATGCGGCAATTTTGCTTATTTACGTAGCCATTCAACCAGAAATGAGCCTCATCGCTGAACAAAATTTGTCGATAAAAAAGCGGATTTTCTGCCAACTTTTCTAGGGCCCATTCACTGAAAATTCGACGTTGTGGCAGATCGTTCGGCTATTCATGATGAAATGTCAAAGCATACTGACCATCTTTCTCTTTGACACCATGTCTGAAATCCAACGTGATCTGTCAAATACTAATGCATGAAAATCCTAACCTCAAAAGAATCACCCTTTATATAGTAGATGTGAATTGCTTTGTACACTGAAAAAATATTGTCGTGAGGCCAAAGATTTCATGTCCTTAAAATACGAACGCGAATTTTGGTTACAATATAAACTATTTTCTTGTTCAAAAGCCGATAAAGTCGTTTTGTCTTTATAGTTAAGTGATTCAAATTAAAAATGGGTATCTTTTCATGAAAGAAGGCTAGGGTCAATTCTAAAAAATTCTTAAAATTAATGAAATAGTCTTTAAATTTGTGGAGTTTTTGTATCTTGACCACAAACCAAAGTAGCGTTAAAAAATAGAAGAGGTTTTTCAACATTTTATTTTAAAAACGTATACATAGAATAATTTCTACTTAAAGTCGAGTCTGAATTTGGAAATTTAAGTTGTCGTTAGCACGTTTTTAAAGCACTGTGATAGCTCATGAAGAAAAAGCTGAAAAACGAATAAATTCAAATTTGACTCGGGAGTCCAGATAATCGCAAGTTTACTGGAAAAAATGTTTTTACTAGGAAATATAAACGAAGGACTTCCAGTAAAAATTTGTGATAGTAATCAAAATGTATCTAGTATGCAAACATAGCTAATATGACTTAGATTTTACAGCTTCGCAGAAATGGAAATAAAATGAATACAATTAAAATAATATGAATTTTAGTGAAATAAATTTCAATCAAAAATATGACTTTTGATACAACAAAATTTAGCTTTTTTTCTAGCTATTTTTTAACATTTTTTAGCCTTTTTTGGCTAGTTTTTTGGGCAAATCTAGCGGTTTTTGGTGAAACAATTCTGGCAACGCTGATGACCATACACATAAGTTCAATATGAACTAACGCAAAAGAAAATTTTCTTGCGATTCCCAAAAATAGTAAGAATGAACTACAGTATGTTATAGTTAAAATGGTCATGATTTGGCGCCAATGATTTTTGTCCTTTACTTTTAGTTCATTTTTTCTTCTATGAGAGGGTTTAATTTCGCAGTGTAGTTAGAAAGTACAACAGGACATTAAATATTCCTGCTTTTAACAACGCTTTGTGGAAATCTCAAAATGTGAAGTACAATTTAGTTCAATTTTCGAACGAGGTAGTTCATTCTTCCTATGAAACAATTTACTATTTTCTGTGTGGGAATAAAACCAGACCGATTTTATATTTATCTTAGAGTTGAGGGATCTTCTTCTTTATATCTACCACCATATAATGGTTAAGGGGTATAATAAGTTTGTCATTCCATTTGTCACCCAGCGAAATATCGATAGTCGGACTACATATATAAAAGTATATATTCTGAATCAGAGAGAAATTCTGTAACGATATAATCTAATCTCCAATATTGACGCTTTTGTCCTGATATTTGATACAGATTCGGTTGCAGGCAGGTCAAGTTTCAAGATGGACTAGAACTTGATACAGATTCGTTTGTGATATAGCACCATATAAACCTACTCATCGATATGGGGTCTTGAGCTTTTGAAACCGTAGTTTTTATCCAATTTGCTTGAAATTGGAAACCTAAAGGTATTTTAGAACAGTAAGTATGTATGCCGAACATGACGTGTATCGGCCAATGTTTGGTACAGCACTCATATAGACCGAACCCTGACTTGGGGCTTTGGGCTTCTAGAAACCGAATTTTATATCCGAATTGCTTGAAATTGAAAATATAGAGGTATTTTAAGACCAACAAGTTTATACGGCCGTAAGTTCGGCCAGGCCGAATCTTATGTACCCTCCAACATGGATTGCGTAGAAACTTCTACGAAAGACTGTCATCCACAATCGAATTACTTGGGTTGTGCTATCTTAAAACTTCTTAACATCGTTTTCTAAATTGTTAGTCCATACGTGGTATATATTACACAAAAAAGTTATGTATAGGTAAGTCTGCAAATAATTACGAATCGACATGGACTTTTGCACGGTACGTAGAGAGCCAGAATTGAAATATGGGTATCGCCTATATCGGGGCTATATAGAATTATGAACTTGATATGGACCAATTTTTGTGTGATTGGGGATCGATTTATCTGAGGGCTATATATAACTCTAGACCGATATGGACCTAGTTAGGCATGGTTATTAACGACCATATACTAGCACAATGTACCAAATTTCAACTCACTCGGATGAAATTTGCTCCTCCAAGAAGCTCCAAAACCAAATCTCGGGATCGGTTTATATGGGACTATGTATGATTATGGACTGATATGGACCACTTTTGGCATGGTTGTTAAATATCATATACTACCATCACGTACCAAATTTCAAGCAGATCGGATGAATTTTGCTTCTCCAAAAGGCACCGGAGGTCAAATCTGGGGATCGGTTTATATGGAAGATATATATAATTATGGACTGATAGGAACCAATTCCTGCATGGTTGTTGGATACCATATACTAACATCACGTACCAAATTTCAACCGAATGGGAAGAATTTTGCTCTTCCAAGGTGCTCTGGGGGTCAAATCTATATATAATTATGGACCGATTTCGACCAATTTTTGCGTGGTTGTTAGAGACCATATACTAACACCATGTACCAAATTTCAGCCGGATTGAATGAAATTTTCTTCTCTTAGAGGCCTCGCAAGCCAAATCGGGGGGTCGCTTATATGGGGGCTATATACAATTATGAACTTAATATGGACCAATTTTTGTGTGATTGGAAATCGATTTATCTGAGGGATATATATATAACTATAGACCGATATGGACCTAGTTAGGCTAGCACAATGTACCAAATTTCAACTCACTCGGATGAAATTTGCTCCTCCAAGAGGCTCCAAAACCAAATCTCGGGATCGGTTTATATGGGGCTATATATGATTATGGACTGATATGGACCACTTTTGGCATGGTTGTTAAATATCATATACTACCACCACGTACCAAATTTCAAGCACCGGAGGTCAAATCTGGGGATCGGTTTATATAGGAGCTATATATAATTATGGACTGATAGGAACAAATTCCTGCATGGTTGTTAGATACCATATACTAACATCACGTACCAAATTTCAACCGAATGGGAAGAATTTTGCTCTTCCAAGGGGCTCTGGAGGTCAAATCTGGGATCGGTTTGTATGAGGCCTATATATAATTATTTACCGATTTCTACCAATTTTTGCATGGGTGTTTGAGGCCATATATTAACACCACGTACCAAATTTCAACTGAATCAGATGAATTTTGGTCTTCCAAGAAGCTCCGGAGGCCAAATCTGGCGATCGGTTTATATGGGGGCTATATATAATTATGGACCGATGTGGACCAATTTTTGCATGGTCATTAGATACCATATACTAACGTCATGTACCAAATTTCAGACGGATGGGATGAAATATGCTTCTGTTAGAGGCTCCGCAAGCCAAATCATTGGGTCCGTTTATATTGGGGGCTATACGTAAAAGTGGACCGATATGGTCCATTTGCAATACCATCCGACCTAAAGGAGTTAGAGGCTCCGCAAGCCAAATCATAGGGTCCGTTTATATGGGGGCTATACGTAAAAGTGGACCGATATGGTCCATTTGCAATACCATCCGACCTACATCAATAAAAACTACTTGTGCCAAGTTTCAAGTCGATAGCTTGTTTCGTTCGGAAGTTAGCGTGATTTAAACAGACGGACGGACGGACATGCTCAGATCGACTCAGAATTTCACCACGACCCAAAATATATATACTTTATGGGGTCTTAGAGCAATATTTCGATGTGTTACAAACGGAATGACAAAGTTAATATGGTGGAAGGTATACAAATTGGTGTGACGAATATATTATGGGACTATGCTTTGGTGTAGCCCCGATACATACCGATCTTCTGATTTGACGTCTTGGGCTTCTTGAAGCCTCAGTTAGGTTAGGTATAGCGACAGCCCGATATTTCAAGCTCATTTAGACTATGTTTAGCTCATTGACAAGGGACCTCCTTTTTATACACGCAAAGAAAAAAAACGTTTGGAAAACGTGTACCGAAAACGTTTTTCTTTTGTTAGAGTTTTTTGAATTGCTTCGAAAATTTTAAACTTTTATCACCAAAAAAATTCGTTTGTTACAAAATTTTAATTTTTTCAATAAAAAAAGTTATTTTTGAAACAACAACACAGTCCATTTCGTTTATATCAAACACTGTTCTTTTCTGACTTTAGGTCTTTAATAAGACACATTTTACAGTTCAAAATTTAATATACTACAATGTAATGTTGAACATTTTTTCGGAATCTTCCGAACATATCTGGAATATATGTAAAAAAAAAAAACAAAAAAAAAAACTTTGGCCGAAGCAGGGATCGAACCCACGACCCTTGGCATGCAAGTCGGACGTAGCAACCACTGCTCCACGGTCCCAAACTAAATGTTTGTTTCTGTTAAATAAACTTTGTTTATTCGGTTCGTGGGCGCCGCAAGCTATGCTATATAAATATAACTTATATGGATATTTATCTATTGATGACCATAACAGGTACATAGCTCAGTGGTTAGTGTGTTGGCTTACAAAGTGCATGGTCCGCGGTTCGATTCTCCGTCCAGGCGAAAGGTAAAAAAATTTTAAAAATTTATAAAATCGTATAATTTCTTCTACATTGTTTGTATTACAAGAAAAAGGTGTTAAGAACTAAAAAACCTCGTGGATGTGAGAAAGATGTGCGGGAAAATGCAATTAGCAAGAAAACAATGTTTTTTTTTTTTGAGTTTGTCTTTATGAAATTGTTTTTACATCCTGGAAAAGAATAAACGTTTATCACAAAAAGTATAAACTTTTCTTCCAAATACACTTCCTTACAGCGAAAAGCAAATGAGAAACGAACTTTGCTTGTCTAAAATTTCGTTTGGGAGGAAAGAATTATTTTTTTGCGTGTAGCCGAGTCCGAACAGCATTTCACATTTCAATGCAACCACTTAGAGAAGCTTTGAAACACTCAGAAATGTCACCAGCATAACTGAAAGGAGACAATCCACCGCTGAAAATTTTTTGGTGTTCGGTCGAAGCAGTTTGAAACCACGACCCTTGGTACGCAAGGCGGGCATGCTAACCAATACGCCACGGTGGCTCCTAGTTTAAAGACATTGACGAATAAATCCGAAAATGATATAGAAAACTAAGTTTGGAATAAAGCCATTGAAGTTGAAACAATTAAGATCTCACGAATACCAAAAAAAGTTAAACTGGAGACCGCCAAGAGTTGCATCGCTTGCATGAAAGTGACCGAATTTGATTTTCTCCAATGACAAGCAATTACAAATCGAACAAAGACATCTGCTGAAACCTTACCCCCTCGGTTGGCTACCAGAACTCAAGCGGAAGAATGTTCTAAATTGAAAATTGACATTCCAACAGAACTCAGCACGCGTCAACAAAGTTTGAATTAAAAAAGAATTCCCCGCTTCATTGCTACCGACAATGGTCTCCGGATGTCAATCCGTTTGAGCCAAAGTGATAATCAAAAACCACAGTACCATTTTCCTGCAGCGTGGCCGTTTGAACGCCGATAAATCCTAAAATGTCCATCCATCTTAGCCATGTCTATCCGTCCGACTGTTGAAATCACGCAAACTTTTGAACGCATCAAGCTATCAGCCTGAAACTTGGCACATATAATCATCATTGATGTAGCCTGTATGATATTGCAAATGAGCGATATTGGATCACTTGGAGGTAAAGTCCCCATATATTCTTGGACTTGGTGAAATTCGAACTATATCCGTCCGTTGACATAACGCCAACTTCCGAACGCAGCTTGAAACTTGACACACGTACACTGTTAGAAAATATGTTTTTCATATGTTCCGATATATACAAAATGTGTTTCGGGCACGATTTTAAACCACAATATATTTAAGTGCGAACATGTAATGTTCCTAAACTAACACTAAATGTTTGGGACATCTATGTTAATATGTTAGAATATATTATGTTTGGGGCATGAATGTTTCATAAAAATCATATGTGTGAATACAAACATATATAAATTTACAAATTTCGACTAAACATACATACAGAGAATGAAGCCGACCCATTTTTGTCGGCGGCGGCTGATACTAAATTTTTCCCTCCGGCGGCGGCGGCTTGACGGCTAAGCCGATAAAAAATTGTCTATTCGGCGGCGCAAAATTATCTATTATAAAATCAATTTGAAGTTTTCCGAATTGTAATGAGATTAGTTGTACAACCAATCGTACAATCAAATTTACATTTCATTAAAATTTTTTGAGCTAAATTTTTGTAAAACTATTATAGCAACTTGATACGAATTGATTGAAGGTGGAAAGTTCAAAATTTTGGCAAAAACTATAACAAATATTATTAATTTTTTTGATATAAATCAATGTTTTAGATTAATTGGCGGCTAAATTTGAGTCGAGATGAGTCGACATATTCGGCGGCGGCGTCGACTGCTAAAAACGGGTCGGCGACGGCTAAAATCGGCGGCGCGACTCGGCGGCTTCATTCTCTGCATACATATGTTGTGATATTTTATTCAAAGCGACAGAGAGAGTATAGAGAGAAATAGAGATGGAAACCGGGAGAGTTGACGAAAGATATCAATATAACACAGCAAAAGAGTCAAAAGAGAACAATTTCTGTGAAACCGCTTGTATGTTGTTTCGGAAAACTGTTTTATGATAAGGCCAAAAATTTTATATGCTTAAGTCTAAATATTATTTAATTTGAATAAAGAGAATAGACATTTGAAAAACAAACAGCATATGTTTTCGCCTTGAGAGCAGCATTTTATGTATGTGTGGACATGTGTTTTGTTTATCATTTTGGCATTATGGGCACAATTTTTTTCTTGGTTCGTTAAAAGAAATCAGGGGTCTTCATAAAAATAGCGAAAGGGCACTATACACTTTTTAGAGTTGGGACAGTAAAATGAAATAAGGAGGAAATAGTGAAAAATTACACAGTAAAATGTAAAAAAAACAAACTTTAGTTCCTCTTTAGTAGTCCACGAGGAGTTGACGGACACCATCAAATATAAAAGCGGGCATTAAGTTCGAGTTTTACAGCTAAAACAATTTAAAAATTTATTTTCTTTAAAATGAATTATTAAAGAAAAATAAAAGGAATTTTAGAGCGATGGTGTTAAATGCTAGTAAACAACTGTTCACTCCTAAATAAATGTATGTTTATATTATAAAATTATGTATGTATGTTTATACTCGACTCCACGTTCTTCTTTTGTTAGTTTTTGAATTCCTTCCAAATTTTAAAGTTTTGTCCAAAAACAGTTTTTTATTACAATATTGTTATTTTTGCAATAAAAAATAATATTTTATCCAAAAATCAGTCAATTTCGTTTATATCAAGCACTGTTACTGACTATTAATCTTTAATAACGCACATTTCGAAGTTTCATTTAAAAAAATTTAATATAGTATAAATATAAATGTGTAAATTAAAAAAAAAAAAAAAAACAAAAAAATTTCGGTCGGAGCAGGGATTGAACCCACGACCCTTTGCATGCAAGGCGGACATGCTAACCACTGCTCCACGTGGCAAACAAATGTATGTTTCTGTTAAATAATGTTATGTTTGCATGGGCTCGTGGGCGCTGCAAACTATGCTATATAAATGTAACTTAAAACGATAATTATCTACTGGTGACTATAACAGCTACGTAGCCCAGTGGATAGTGTGTTGGCTTACAAACTGTATGGTCCTCGGTTCGATTCTCCGTGCAGGCGAAAAGTAAAATTTAAAAAATTTATAAAAGTGAATAATTTCTTCAACATTATTTGTATTACAGAAAAAGGTGCCAATAACTAAAAAATTTGAAAATTACGAGTATATTAGGGAATGAGCACAATCGTGTTTGGGAAAAATTCTTCCAAGCATATAATATTTTTGGCTCAAAATGCTTCCAAACATATAATATGTTCGCATAAAACAAACATATTAATGTTTCGGCAGTATGCAATAATATATGTGCTTCCTGCAAAATATGTTTGGAACATATGTTAAAGAAGCGATTTTTTTTTGAGGGTGTAGTTATCATCGATCCAGATTAGATGGACAGTATTGGATCACTTACAGACATATTCCCTATATAAATCAACCCCCAAATTTGACTTCTGAAGCCATCTGCAGGAGAAAACTTTGCCGTCTTAAAAAAGAAAGACTATCACTTGTCAAATTACCTACACTGAAAAGTAGACGTACCATGCTGAATATCTGCTTTATGGTAGATGTTATTAATGGTAGATTTAAATTTGAGTTCGTTCTTACTCGTAATTTTGAACTGCTTCGCATTCAGTACTTTCGTACGAACTTTGAAAATCACGATCCTGTTCGCCGATTATGCATTGAATTTAACAAATACAATATATTTTTCGATCTGTCTGAGGATAAATATGCTTTAAAGAAACAATTAACATTATTATTATTAAATACTTAGTCATAAGATACCATTTTGTATATATTGTAGTATAGTATTGTAAGTCTGTAAGGATTACTCCATAGATGAATAATCCTAAAAAAAGATGTGTCACGGAGAAACTCAGTTTTATTCATATGTTACTTGTTAAAATTTATTATTAAATCGGAAATTTACCCCAAAATATATTATAAAATAAAACCCTTACAATACCACTGTGCATACAATTGATTCTTATAAACTGTGCTAAATACAGTGGCTCAAATAGTCGTAAAACGAGCGATGACATTCCCATTGCGTGCTGCGAACATTAGCATAAAATCATAATGACACGTTTGTTAAACAGCAATCATCACACATTCATAACCCTATTCGCAAGCATGCTTGATCGCTGCCTATGTATGATGACCAAACAGACGGATTTCGCACAATATTAAAATCCTATCATAAATTCGTCATAAATGTTGCCATGGATGATAGCCAGGCATACGAGCAATGTTGCTACTGTTTCTTTGTCTACGTGGTCTGCCCCTCAAGCATATTAATTTCGTCCCAAACCGTAGATCACGATCACTAGATATTATGACGACCCCAAAACAGTAAATCCATAATAAATTCGTCTCATTGGAATTACACACCTCTACAGAGAGAAACGATTTCAATCGTTTATCATAACAAAAATTATCGAAATGAAAATTGAAACATGACATTTAACATATGTTTGCTGTTATTGTTTGATGGTAAAGTTGGTCATCGCTGAATTGATGACTAGATGGCTGAATAGATTGTCGACTAAGTGACTGGGTTGCCTGGCATGATATTTAAAGGTATTCCCGAAAAAAAAAATAATTCGAAAATTATGAATTCATTGAACGTGTTTGGCATAATCAGTGTGCTTTTTATTCCGCATGTTTATCCAGTGAAATTTTGTCTGGGAATGAATGAATTGCGTTTTTGCAATCGTAACTGATAATTGAATTATGAGGCCAACATTATGATTATACAAAAAAATCTACTTATATATATCTGCACTGTAAGAAGTTAAACGTTGAAGCCATGTTAAAATCTCACATATCATTTGCGTTTCAGTGATAATATTCCCAGCAATACAAATTAAAGTTATTCCTAAGTCATTACTTTTAATGTACACCCACAAATGCTCTCTTAAAGATGACCTCAATTTTAATTTCCCATCAAAATTTAGTTCTGCGATATATCAACAAAAGGTATTCGTGTACAAATAATTGTCAGTCTAAAAATATATAAATTATAGCAAATATTTTAAAGCAAGAAATATTTTCTCTAATTTCGAAAATACTTTACATCAAACATGCAAAATCCTCAAAATAAATAGTAGCATATTTTTTTAAGCTTTTTTATCTTTAATCCAAAGATTCAAACTCTCAGTTAATTTAACCTTGGACAGGGAGAAAGTCCCTGGGGACCGACGGAAGAGTCATCCGTTGGTCTTAAAAGGAGTGTATATGGCCAACGGATGACTCATCCGTCGGAGGGTTAAAGAATAATTCTTTAAATCAAAAATGTTCTTCTTTAAGCGAAATTTTATCTACTTCATAGACATACAATTTTAACGGAGGGACGTAAATTTCAAAGATATTCCCCTAAATTTAAAGAAAATAATTCTTTGAGCAACGATTATGAAGTTTCTTTTATTTAAAATTTCTTTATTTTAAAGAATTTGTCTTCATATGGTGTAAAATTCTAAAATTTAAGTTGCATAATCTTTCATATTAGGTTAATATTGTTCCAGTGCACATATTTATTTGTTCCAGTGCACATATTTATTTGGAGATGATATATAAAAATGTGCCGTTTAATGCAGTTTTCCCAATTTATATTTTCTGAATTTTACCGGGAATAAAACACAGTAAAGACAAATATAACACTCCGAACTGTTTCCGTTTGATGACAAGCCCACACTCATCAAAAAATGTTAGGTTAGGTTAGGTTAAAGTGGCAGGCTCACTTAGACTATTCAGTTCATTGTGATACCACATTTAACTAAAAGTACCTATTACATATGGGCACTTCTAGTCTTAACCACTGAACCTTCTCTATTATTAACTTTTGTGGAACCAACCAGATTGCTCCAAAAACATTAACAAACTGCTTAAGTTAACGTTTTCCAGGTCAGCCAGTAATCTAAAGCTATATGCTCCTAAAATTCGCTTACGCCTTACACAAAAAGCAGGACACTCACACAAGAGGTGTTTAATTGATTCCTTTTCCTCCACGTCATGACAGCTTATACAATAATCATTATACTTCGCACCTATAGTTTTTGCAAATTCGCCTATCAGGCAGCGACCCGTTATAGCAGTCATTAGGAGTGCTATCTGACGCCTTGAGAACACTAGCATATCTAGTGTGCGGTTTAAGTTTAAATGGGGCCATATTT
Source organism: Haematobia irritans (assembly GCF_050003625.1). Taxonomy (NCBI): domain Eukaryota; kingdom Metazoa; phylum Arthropoda; class Insecta; order Diptera; family Muscidae; genus Haematobia; species Haematobia irritans. Next base: position 132,927,977 of record NC_134398.1, on the reverse strand, counting down.
GCTTGGTGTCGTTACAACCCTTGCAATTTTCCCATCGAATATTGGCCATCATAACAGCCTTCTCACGCAGTAAGAGCTTGCAGGTGGCCAGAGGCATACCAACAGATTCTAGTTCCCCTGGAATATGTAAGGTAGTTCCTAGCCTTGCTAACACATCTGCTTCACAGTTCCCCGGTATGTTCCTATGACCAGGCACCCATATTAGGTGAATATTGTACTGCTCAGCCATCTCGTTGAGAGATTTGCGGCAGTCTATGGCCGTTTTTGAGTTAAGGAACACAGAGTCCAAGGATTTTATTGCAGGTTGACTGTCTGAGTATATATTAATGCCAATATTTGTTGGAACATTACTTCTCAGCCAATTCACCACCTCTCTTATTGCCTATATTTCAGCCTGAAAAACACTACAGTGATTAGGTAATCTTTTCGCTATTCGAATTTCCAGATCTTTAGAATATACTCCGAACCCCACTTGTCCATTCAATTTGGAGCCATCAGTATAGAAATCTATATATCTTTTATTCCCCGGGGTCTGTGTACACCACGCCTCACTGTTGGGAATTAGGGTTTCAAACATTTTGTCGAAAAGTGGTTTTGCCAGGGTGTAATCCACTACGTTAGGCACATCTAGTATTACTTTAGGGACCGAACTATGACCGTACATTTTTTCCGACCACAGCGATAGCTCGCGCAACCGCACAGCCGTTGTTGCAGCTGACTTACTAAATGCGCCTGAGATACATAAGCTCGCCATACGCTGAACTTTATCTAAACAAGTCGGTTTCTGAAGTGCCGGCCACCAGACTACAACACCATATAGCATTATAGGTCTAACCACTGCCGTGTATAGCCAATGCACAATTTTTGGTCTTAGTCCCCACTTTTTCCCTATTGCCTTTTTGCACGAGTACAAAGCTACCGTGGCTTTTCTCGCCCTCTCTTCAATATTAAGCCTAAAATTCAGCTTCCTGTCCAAAATAACGCCAAGGTATTTTGCACACTCACCAAAGGGAATTTCAGTACCCCCTAAGGAAATGGGCCTAACCGTGGGAGTTTTGCGATCTTTGCAGTACATGACTATTTCTGTCTTTGCTGGATTTACACCAAGACCATTATCTTTCGCCCATTTCTCAGTCATCCGGAGAGCTCTCTGTATAATATCTCTGATTGTGGATGGGAATTTTCCCCTGACTGCTAGCGCCACATCATCTGCGTATGCCACCACTTTTATCCTTTCTTTTTCTAGAGAAACCAGAAGGTTGTTTATAGCAACATTCCAAAGAAGAGGTGATAGAACTCCTCCTTGGGGAGTGCCTCTGTTCACATACCTTCGTATGTTTGCTTGCCCTTGTGTGGCTGAAATACGTCTCTTCATTAGAAGTTCGTCTAACAGCCTAAGAATACCTGGATCAACATTCAGAGTTGTCAGTCCGTTTAATATCGAGCTCGGATGGATATTATTGAACGCCCCTTCGATGTCTAGAAACGCCACGATTGTGTATTCTTTGACAGATAGTGAGCTTTCAATAAAGCTGACCAGTTCATGCAATGCGGTCTCAGTAGACCTGCCCTTCGAGTATGCATGCTGTCGTTTCGAGAGCAAACCTGAATCCACGGTAGTTCTAAGATACATGTCTATCATCCTCTCCAGGGTCTTAAGTAGGAATGAGGATAAGCTGATTGGTCGGAAATCCTTCGCACTCGAGTGAGAGGCTTTTCCTGCTTTAGGTATGAAGACGACTTTTGTTTCCCTCCACTTTTCTGGAATATATGCTAAGTTTACACATTGTTTATATATCACCGTCAACCAGGGGATAATTCTTCCAGCCACTGCCTGTAACTCCGCCGGAGTAATTCCATCAGGTCCGGGGGATTTGAATGGTCCAAAGCTATTTAAAGCCCATTTTATTCTAGATTCCGACACAATTTCCTCGATAGGAAATGATCGCTGAGCCTCTGTTACACCGCCGGAACATGGTTCAACCGTCTGATTTCCAGGGAAGTGTGTGTCCAAAAGTACCTCCAACGTCTCCTCACTGGACGTTGTCCAATTTCCCTCCGATGTTTTAATGAAACCTGGAGCGGTGTTAGTGGATGCTAGTACCTTCCGTAGTCTGGAAGCCTCTGACGTATTCTCAATACTGCTACAGTAATCATCCCAAGAGTTTTGTTGAGACCTTCTCAGTTCTCGTTTATATTCTCTCAGATTCATCTTGTAAGTGCCCCAATCCTCCGGAGCTCTTGTGGACTTTGCTTTGTTAAAGAGCTTCCTGCAGGATTTCCTCATATTACTTAACTCCGTAGTCCACCATGGCGGCGGATTTTTTCCCCTTGGCTTTCCTCTAGGGCATGCAGCTTTCAGTGAAATGTTGAAGGCCTTAGTAATCCGCTCCACTGCATGTTCGATATCTTGCACAGTGCCCATATTTGTCTCCGGCACTTACGGTATCATCAAATTGAACGATTCCCTATACTTATTCCAATCAGCTTTCCTAACATTTGGCGGAAATATGGTCTTTGAAGTACGAACAGCCAATCTGAAACTGATGTAGCGATGATCTGAGAAGCTATGTTCCCTCAAAACTTGCCACTCAGATATCTTATCATTCAGTTCCGGAGAGGTCAACGTTACGTCCAAAACCTCTTGTCTGTTCCTGGTGACGAAGGTTGGTGCATCTCCCTTATTGCAAACTACCAGGTTAGTACGCAAAATAAACTCTATTAGCGACTCTCCCCTTGCATTAGTATCACTACTTCCCCAAATACTATGATGTGCATTTGCATCGCATCCCATAATGAGTTTTGTCTTTGTTTTTAGTGACTCCTCAACTAAGGTCTTAACGGCACAGGGTGGCATATCCCTATCATGTCCCATGTAGACCGAAGATAGCCAATATTTGCATGTGGATATCTCTAGACTGGCTACGACAGTGTCTGCATTGCTCAATGAAGGAAGCAGAAACAAGTTTAGTTCGTTTTTAGCAATTATACATGCTCGATTTATATCGTTACCGGTATTATGCAAAAGTTTGAAACCCGGAGTGCTTAATTCACAGATCTTGTTCTTATATATGTATGGTTCTTGAATAAGAACTATATCTATGTCTCCTTTCATCAGGAGAACTTTTAAGGCAGCACAAGCGGCCTTACAATGGTGAAGATTTATCTGGAGGAACCGTAGAACCATCCAAATTTTCAACCACCGTCACATCAGCCGCTTCAATTGAGTCATCAAGGGCTTCCTCTTCACAGATCTCGGTGACTCTCGCAACAATCCGCGGTTCAGCTTTGGTGAGGCTTGAGCCTGTAGAAACTTCCCGCATATGATTTTCGCCATAGTCTGTAGGTTTTATGTCTCCTTCGGCTTCGCTAGGAGATTTTTTCACTGCTGACTCTACCGGAGGCTTGTCCGTTTCGGTATCCTTTGGCTGATCGCTTTTGTATACCTTCATATGGATATCATGAAAGCCATAACTTACGCGTCCTTGGGTCTGGGCTAGATGTGGCAGCGACTCTATGTTTAATATAAACACCGCATGTCGTCTTGGTCCATCCACCTCATCCAAACGACCAACCTTCCAATCGGCGGTTGGAAGATCTGGGTTACATTCTTTTAGTCTCTCTAGTATTGACTCAGGATCAGGAGGGTTTGCCGGTATCCATGCATGTGCTCTAGGTTTAGCCGGTATGTCTTTTTTATCGACTAACTCCAAAGCGGCTCCTTCCCAAACTTCACCAATTAGCATCAATGCAGCTTTAAAGCAATCCATAGACCTCTGGTCTGCAAAAGCTATTAACTTATATCGTCCTTGATACCATCCAGCATCTTGCCGTCGAGGACTTGGTCCGGGAAACTTTTTTTCGCACCTCTGAGTAGACACCAGACATCGCGTTCTCAATTTCCCCCCATTTTTGCCTTGGAATCATACCGTCCAATGCTCCTTTATTAATAATAGCCATCACAAGGCTGTCTTTTGCAACTGAGGCAAACGATCTTTGATCCCGTTTAGAGGATGGTAGCTCATCCGGTGATCGTTCCCTTTTTCCAGCTTCAAGAATTCCTTGAGCCCATTTTAAGGAATCGCTTTGCTTAGCCGACAACGTGCTTGGGTCGACTGATCCTAATTTCTTTAGGATAAACAAAGCATTTCTTCGTTCCTTGAATCTCTTTCGAGAGGGATTGCCTCCTTTTGATGTCGTCACCTTAGAAAAGGTTCGACTTGCCAAAGTGTCACTGTTACTTCGATCCACAGATTTTTACCTTCCCTTCTGGTATTGATTATGACATTTTTCAAACAGCTGCCTAGATTTAAAACTATGCTCTATAAAATTCAAATTAAGATAAAAACTAATTTAAAGAATTTCATTATATTTTTGTGTTAAATTATCGATATTGTATGTTTAAAATTTCAAATTGTAACAAATACTTCAAAGTAAAAATTAAAATAAAATAAGTCTATATTTGAAGCTTTTTACATTTAATCTAAAGATTCAAAAACTCTCAATTTAAGCATTGTTTCTTTAGATCGAAAACTCTTTTTCTCTACACCCAGAGAAGGAATATGATCACCTCAAACATGTTTTAAGAGCAAAATGTTATTTTTGGGTGGTGACCATGTAACATGGTTTTCGCAACCATGTTATTTTCTCGGAAATCATGTATCTGATTTCGGTAAGCAGTTTATATTTGACGATAAAATAACATTTTAGTGACAAACATGTTACATGGTCACCATACAAAAATAACATTTTGCTCTTGAAACATGTTTGAGGTGATCATATTCCTTCTCTGCGTGTACTTTAGGGAAAATTATACCTTCTTCATAAACTGGCTGATAGACACAAATTTCTTAATTTAACAAAAAAAAACTGCTTAAAGCAGAGATTATTAATGTTTTAATTGACATTTCTTAATATTCAAGAAATAATATTGTATAAACTGCGGTTTTTTATGCCATAATCTTTCTTATAAACTTAGCAAAATAAAAATGGAAGCTGTTCCTCAAACATGTCTATTGAAGATCCCGTGATGCTCTACCAATTTGTTTCCACTTCCACTAGATAACACGCTATTTTGCGGTGCAAAGTACAAATTTAAATTTTATATTTAAATGTCGTAAAATCAAAACAAGTATATACGGCCGTAAGTTCGGCCAGGCCGAAGCTTATGTACCCTCCACCATGGATTGCGTAGAAACTTCTACTGAAGACTGTCATCCACAATCGAATTACTTGGGTTGCGGTAACACTTGCCGATGGCAAGGTATCTGAAAATTTCCTATCTTAAAACTTCCGTAATATATACCACATAGTCCATACGTGGTATATATTAAACTAAAAAAGGCCGATTAATTAAGTTTAAAGTTTCTATAGAAATAAAATTTTGACAAAATAAAATTTTGACAAAATTTTCTATAGAAGTAAAATTTTGACAAAATTTTCTATAGAAATAAAATTTTGACAAAATTTTCTATAGAAATAAAATTTTGACAAAATTTTCTATAGAAATAAAATTTTGACAAAATTTTCTATAGAAATAAAATTTTGGCAAAAGTTTCTATAGAAATAAAATTTTGACAAAATTTTCTATAGAAATAACATTTTGACAATGTTTTCTATAAAAATAAAATTTTGGTAGACTATTTTTGGCTCGAGTGGCAACCATGATTATGAACCGATATCATATGATGACACCACGTACCAAATTTCAACCGGATCGGATGAAATTTGCTTCTCTTAGAGGCTCTGCAAGCCTGATCTGAGGATCGATTTATATGGGGGCTATATATAATTATGGACCGATATAGACAAATTCCTGCACGGTTGTTAGAGACAATATACTAACACCACGTACCAAATTTCAATCGGATCGGATGACTTTTGCTCCTCTAAGAGGCTCCGGAGTTCAAATCTGGGGATCGGTTTATATGGGACTATATATAATTATGGGCCGATGTGAACCAATTTTTGCATGGTCATTAGAGAACATATACCAACACCATGTACCAAATTTCAGCCGGATCGGATGAAATTTGCTTCTCTTAGAGGCTCCGCAAGCCAAATCGGGGGATCGGTTTATATGGAGGCTATATATAATTATGGACCGATGTGGACCCATTTTTGCATGGTTGTTAGAGACCATATACTACACCATGTATCAAATTTCAGCCGGATCGGATGAAATTTGCTTCTCTTAGAGGCAACAACCGTGCAGGAATTGGTCCATATCGGTCCATATTTATATGTAGCCCCCATATAAACCGATCCCCAGATTTGACCTCCGGAGCCCCTTGGAAGAGCAAAATTCGCCCGATCCGGTTGAAATTTGGTACGTGGTGTTAGTATATGGTCTCTAACAACCATGCAAAATTGGTGCATATCGGTCCATAATTATATGTAGCCCCCATTTAAACCGATCCCCAGATTTGAGCTCCGGAGCTCTTGGAAGAGCAAAATTCATCCGATCCGGTTGAAATATGGGGGGCTATATATATTTATGGACCGGTATGGATAAAATATTTTGCGTGGTTGTTAGATACCATATATCAACACCTCGTAACAAATTTCAACCGGTTCGGAGTAATAATTCGATGTGTTACAAACGGAATGACAAAGTTAATATACCCCCATCCTATGGTGGAGGGTATAAAAATGAGTCCAAGAAATTTGCCCACATTCTTCGCAACATTTGTGCTTGCTGCAGTCGTTGTCTTATGAAAACACCTACTGGCAGAATACACAATTTCCTTCGTGAAAACTACGAGTTAATTGTCAATGACTGGATTTGTTTTCCAAAATTTCTCTAAAATTTGTTGAGTAAAATGTTCTTCATATACAAATGATGTACATTAAACTCCAACACTTATAGTAATGTCTTCCTATTGCTCCTCAAACTCAAATCAAATGATGGGGTGAAATATGCTTGTAAAAGGAGCAAAAGTCATTAAATCATTACAATTTTTCCAGACCATTTCATAAAAACAGTTGTAATAATAACAATAATATCGAAAGTCCTTACAATAATTCATTAAGGATATTGTTTGGCATACAAGTGCTCACAGACAAGTAGACATTTCAAATGGAATAAATGGCCAGGGGCAGGAAACAAATCATAAATGACAATGGCCCAAAAGAATTCATTGTTGTAGGTTGCAGGATCCCCATACAACAATGATATCAATTCCGTTCTTATTGGAAAAATTGGAATCAGAAACGAAATAGAACAATCAATAAGGAAAGGGGTGATTTTTCCCAAACACCACCCCACCCCCAAGCTCAGTCAAGTACGAGCACATATCATAAATGGTTAGCATTTACTGAGAAGGTCCCAAGGACTTGACACGACCCCTTTAGTTGCTGACTTTACTGTGGTCACAAAGAGGTCGAATTACATGAACATTGAAATGATCATAGTTGTTGTCAAAGTATGGGGGCTATAGCTTTTGTTGTTCTTGGGCTCTGGAACAGTAGTAAACGGCCCTAGGTGGGTGTATGGACAAAAGAAAGGATGTCGGTCGGACGGACGGTCCGTCGGTCATATAAGCAAAAGGGTGAAATTACTCACTTAACTCATCAATATTTATGTTTATGTTCTGTGAATGGAATATACGACTGCACAAATGAATCCAAGGATGAATGAGTGAATGAATTGATGTCCATACTCTGCTATTGGTATGGATTTTTATTGTTCGTTTCAGTTTCATAGAAATCATATAAATGAAATCCACCAGGAACAACAACAATCAAATATTTATTTCTATACATGTCTGAAATATGTTCTCGGACAAGGAGTATAACCATGCAAGAGTATACAATAGGGTGGATTATAGATATTTTACACATAAATTGAGAAAAGACGTTACAGAGATTGTTTACAAGATGAAAATATTCATAGTACCTCCAGCTACTAAGAGGTTTAGCTCAACGTATTAATGTTTAATATCAGAGAGAGAGAGAGAGAGAGAGAAAGAGAGGGAGAATAATATCATCTTCCATGTGTGAAATACACACTCAGAGAACTTATATAATCACACCCTAAAAAAAATCGCCAAACCCCCAATATGAGACAATTACTTGCACGGAAATACAGCACCCTGTCCGATACTCAGAAGTTGCATGAGTTTCTCTTAGAATTCAGAAGTTGTTTTAATTCCTACTGCAAGAAAATTCTCTCACGGGCACTTAAGTCTTAGGAGAGACTAATGCATGGGTAGCATTGAAATATTATTGACTAAAAGCTGTTCTCAAAACCCCAATTTGTGTACTCCTACTCCATCGTGCAATGGTCAGGGTTAGCCTGTCACAAACTGTGACTTTTGCGACATACATTTGCGACGGTATAATACGTATGTCGCAAAAGTCCTAAACCTACTGTAGAAAATCTAATTTTGAATAGAAGAAATCCTGTACATTTTTTAATTTAGCTTGACAGAATTCGCTGTGAGTTTCTGCAGAATTTTGTGGAAGTTTTCCCACGGTCAAGCCTATTTTCTTACGTGATATCAAAATTCCCGTTGGTGAGTGTGCAACTTACCATGGGGTTATATTGAACAGGAGACTGAACTTAAAGCTAAGAAAGGACGAGAAAATCCACGGTTACCCTGTACTCGTGCAAAAGGCAATAGAGAAAATATGGGGACTAAAACCTTCTCTTCGCACATACCATTGTCTTGGATATCATCGAATTTGCTGCCTAGCTGACGCGACTAAAGTATTTTGAGTTTGCGACTTTTGTTACTTTTTCTACATTTACGACACGTATGTGACGTTTACTATTTTGCGACAGTCGCAAACCTAAAAAAGTTTGATACAGACCATCTCTGGCAATGGTTAGCATGCCCACCAGGGTCGTGGATTCAATCCCAATTTTCGATTAAAATCCAACAATTTTTTCACCGGTGGTTTATCCCCTCTCCAAAATTCTTGTGATATTTCTAAGTGTTTCAAAGCTTCTCTAAGCGATTTCACCGTAATTTGAAACGCCGTTCGGACTCGTCTGTAAAATGAATGTCCCTTGTTATTGAACTAAACATAGAATCGGGCAGCAATCATTGATAAGATAGAAGTACACCACCACAATGGGTCTAGAATAAAGGGCTTTAATTTAACTAAAATTACTTTACATGAAATTTTGTCATAATTTACACGAAATTTTATCATGTCAAAAGTTTATTTCTATAGAAAATTATTTCAAAATTGTATTTCTAAAGTAAATTTTATTTCATAAAAGTTTTGTCAAAATTTATTTCTATAGAAAATTTTGTAAAAATTTAGTTTCTATTGAAAACTTTGTCAAAATATTATTTCTATAGAAAATTTTGTCAAAAAAAAATTATAGACCTATAGCCGAGATTATGAGATAAAACTCATAAAAATTAAAATAAGAAGGTCAGCAATATCAACAACAAACACAAAATTTTATTTTTATTGAAAATTTTATTTCTATAGAAAATTTTGTCAAAATTTTATTTCTATTAAAAATGTTGTCAAAATTTTATTTCTATAGAAAATTTTCTCAAAATTTTATTTCTATAGAAAATTTTGTCAAAATTTTATTTCTATAGAAAATTTTCTCAAAATTTTATTTCTATAGAAAATTTTCTCAAAATTTTATTTCTATAGAAAATTTTCTCAAAATTTTATTTCTATCAAAAATTTTGTCAAAACTTTGTTTCTATTGAAAATTTTGTCAAAATTTTATTTCTATTTAAAATTTTGTCAATTTTTTTTTTTAAAAAATTTCCTTTTTTTCAAAACTTTATTTTTAAAGAAATTTTTATATCAATTTTTATACCCTTCACCACTACTGTGGTACAGGGTATAATAAGTTTGTGCATTTGTATGTAACGCCAAGAAGGAGTAATCATAGACCAACCTTTTAGTATACGGATCGGCTTAGAATTAAATTCTGAGTCGATTTAGCGATGTCCGTCTGTCTGTCTGTCTGTCTGTCCGTCTGTCTGTCTGTTGGTGTATTTTTGTGTGCAAAGTACAGCTCGCAGTTTTAGCCTGATTCTCCTAAAATTTGGTATAGGGTCCTGTTTCGGCTCAAAGACGATCCCTATTGAAATCGGTTCAGATTTAGATATAGCTGCCATATATATTTTTCACCGATCTGGTCATAATTGGCGTGTATATCAACCGATCTTCCTCAAATTCCGTACATCCGAATATTTTATGAATCTCGAAAAACTTGCAAAATATCAGCCAAATCGGTTCAGATTTAGATACAGCTCCCATATATAGCTTTCGCCCGATTTACACTCATTTGCCCACAGAGGCCAATTTTTTGCTCCGATTTAGTTGAAATTTTGCGTAGGGAGTAGAATTAGCATTGTAACTATGCGTGCCAAATTTGGTTGAAATCGGTTCAGATTTAGATATATCTCCCATATATAGCTTTCGCCCGATTTACACTCATATGACCACAGAGGCCAATTTTTTGCTCCGATTCAGTTGAAATTTTGCACAGGGAGTAGAATTACCATTGTTGCTATGCGTGCCAAATTTGGTTGAAATCGGTTCAGATTTAGATATAGCTCCCATATATATGTTTTTCTGATTTCGACAAAAATGGTCAAAATACCAACATTTTCCTTGTAAAATCGCCACTGCTTAGTCCAAAAGTTGTAAAAATGACTCTAATTTTCCTAAACTTCTAATACATATATATCGAGCAATAAATCATAAATAAACTTTTGCGAAGTTTCCTTAAAATTGCTTCAGATTTAAATGTTTCACATATTTTTTTACTAATATTGTTTTTCCCCATAGTTCATTAGCCGACTTAAATTGTGAGTCTATAGATTTGTAGAAGTCTATCAAATTCTGTCCAGATCGAGTGATATCGATCGAGTTGTATTTGGGACAAACCTTTATATATAGCCCCCAACACATTTGACGGATGTGATATGGTATCGACAATTTAGATCTACAAAGTGGTGCAGGTATAATATAGTCGGCCCCGCCCGACTTTAGACTTTCCTTACTTGTTTTTCTATAGAGAATTGATGTCTACAATACGAATACTACCAATCTACAAAACAGTAAAAAATCTACCATTTTTTGTAGAATTCTACCAACTGTGGCAACCGTGTTCTCAGCGCCGGGTTTACACAATAACCATCATTGTCCGTTTTCCTGTGTTGGAGGAGGTATTTGCAGAGGAGCCTCCTCCATTTGTTTCTGGCCCGAGCAATTATAGAATAGAACATAGCACCATGGTACTATTCGTTCTGCTGAAACCAACTGCATAACTTTTCAGTTTTGGTAAAGTGTAACCTGAGCATAAGGTGGGAGCCTAAAATCTTTAAGAAAGAATAGTCAGTTGCGAAGACTTTGTCACTGACTATGTGACTGGAAGGTATCCCAGCGACAGCGGTAGTAAGTCCTCAGCTCTCGACTTCTCTCGCACAACAATATCTATCATCATGGAATTTTACACCGAGTATTGTTGTCTCAATTTCGAAAAGTGCGTCATATTTGTAATGAGATTGCAATAGACTTAATGGAAAGGTTCGCAGAATAGTAGATTTTGTAAATTGGAAGCGAACCAGGGCTATACAAGAGACGAAGCTAAGCTCCACTTATAGATTGCGCTAATGTTATGGACGTACAATCCAATTGCAGCGTTCCGTGCAGTTAAAGGTCTACTTTTTCTGTGCCATACACTCATGACCTCTATATGGAATGTATGATGTTTGCAGACAAGTCCAGGACTACCGAGATAGGGATAGGTTACCTGTAACCTCGTCATATCATAGGATTCAGACCATATCCCCATAATTGTCTCCATTAACAGACTCTCCGATTTTGTAATCTCTCAATGTCGGGCGTTTATCAGTAAACGGAGATCTAGCTACCGGGACATTCAGAAGCAGCAACCGATCACTTCATCATCCAGGTGAGGCCTAATTTTCCAGCAGAAGACTTACGAAGTGATGGTATTCATCGTGGTAAACCTGAAAATCCTACAATCAGATTTTAAATACAGCGGATTTTAAAGTTAATGCAACTAATTTTTTGCATTGATACAATACTAACGTCAGGGCTCATTACTACAAAGATCATTTTTCGTTAAGTGTAATATACGGCTAACCGAGTTCTAATTTATTTAAACTCATATCTGGCAAATACTCAATAGTTTTGTGTCATCACTCCACCCCAATGTTTGTTGTTACTCCATGTGCATAACTGATTGTACTTTTATGTGCAAATAAAAATGAAAAGTGAACAAAAAGTCGAACTATAAATTGTTGCGAAAACAAGGATGATAACTATATTGATTCGTAGAGAATTTGAGACATGGCTCAGAGCAATTCCACAGGACATTGTTTTGGAATCCAATACAGTTGGGAGATCAGGAAAATGAATAGTGAACGGATAACTACGTCTTACTTAAGCATATAGTTGTACCAGATAATTATAAAATTGATTTTGTATTGTCAAAAGTTCGAAAAAAAATTTATAAAATCTGAAAGCCAATATAAAATTCTGAAACAATCGATAAGCTTTTCATCATGATTACAGTTCAAAGAAAAGTTTTCTTTTGGAGCTAAAAAATATTCTTTAAAAGACTTTAGAGACTCGTTGAATTGCTTTTCGTAAATTCGGTTTTAATTGCTCTAAAAAAATCTGTATAAGAAACCGAAATTCCGTTTGTCTAAAATTCCGTTCCGGTGGAAAATATATTTTCTTTAGGTGTATATTTAAATATAATTTTTTATAATTTTTCTCATGAATTAATTGTTTTCGTAGATTTCACTCAATTTTGTATATTTCTCCTCATTCGAAGTTTGCTGGGCATGGTCCCTGTATGAAAGATACAAAGTATGGTGGGAAATCTCAAAAGGTCACAATACGAAAATGATAAACAGATATAAATGTTTGAAATGTTGGGCGTATATTTCATTGTCCTCCAGTTCCTTATATCCGTAAGGTTTTCGTTATGGTTCCATTTACTATGGCTTTCTTCGATTATTTATACTGGTTTTATTGATTTCAGTTTATGTATTTCTTTATTCGTAGCCAAGATATGAAAGGAAAAGAAAAGAAAAGAAGACTCATATTAAAATTACTTTGTTGTAGCAGATTTGTCGTCTACCAAAAAAAAATGTGTTTGCTTCTTTTTGGGGGAATAAATATTGAAATAGTCAAATTGTTCATGTCTTCATCCTTCTGACCATCGATTCTTACAATGATGTAGGAAACAAGTAGTACACACAAAGAAAAAATATTTTCGTTAAGAGTAAATAAACACGAACTTTTGATGAGCAATTTAACCGTTTGCTTTCATCTGTTATATTTGCTACTAAAGAAAATGTTTTAGGGTCAAAAGATACCATCATTTTTGTACAGAGAAGAAAACTTCTCTCTCAGTGTAGTTGCTATCAGTGTAATTAAACAAAAGAACATGCAAAAAATAATTCTTTCTTCCCAAACGAAATTATAAACAAACGAAAGCTTTTTTTGAAAGAAAAGTACAGTTTTTTGTGATAAAAGAACGGTATTTGCCAATGTCGGCTTTTTGGCTTAAATACTCAGAAGGAGACGAAATCTAAACATGTATAACAGGTTGGCTGATAAGCCCCCGGTCTGACACATAGCTGACGTCGCTAGTATTAAATGCATATTATTTTTATATAGTACCAACCTTCAAATGATTCGTGTCAAAATTTGACGTCTGTAAGTCAATTAGTTTGTGAGATAGAGCGTCATTTGTGAAGCAACTTTTGTTATTGTGAAATAAATGGAAAAAAAAGAATTTCGTGTTTTGATAAAATACTGTTTTCTGAAGGGAAAAAATACGGTCGAAGCAAAAACTTGGCTTGATAATGAGTTTCCGGACTCTGCCCCAGGGAAATCAACAACAATTGATTGGTATGCAAAATTCAAGCGGGGTGAAATGAGCACAGAGGACGCCCGAAAGAGGTGGTTACCGACGAAAACATCAAAAAATCCACAAAATGATTTTAAATGACCGTAAAATGAAGTTGATCGAGATAGCAGAGACCTTAACTCACATTTGACCGAAAACAACAACGTGTTTATGATTCTGAGCGGTGTTTGCAGCTGTTAACTCGTAATACACCCGAGTTTTTCCGTCGATATGTGACAATGGATGAAACATGGCTCCATCACAACACTCCTGAGTCCAATCCACAGTCGGCTGAGTCGACAGTAGTGGTGTGCACGTGAGTAATAGTTTACTCACGCTCACGCACACTCACGACTGAAAAATCATACTCACGCACACTCACGCACAATATTTTTGGTAGAACTCACGCTCACGCACACTCACGAAAAGAAAATTTATACTCACGCACGGAAACGTGACTCACGAATAATTTTATGATTAATTTACCTTACCGAAGTGTCTGAAAACATGAGCATTATTAAAATCGAGAGTGTTATTAAACTCTTAACATCCCAGGTGTCACTAAAATTGTAATTGAATTTAACTCTTAAGCGTTTTATGTTGGTGAGCAGGAATATTTTCTTGAGTGTAATTCGTTACTCACGCACACTCACGAAGATATTTGGTTTTGTCATTTTGGTTTGTTAATCACGCTCACGCACACTCACGCTGTTGTCATGAACGTGACTCACGACTCACGAAAATTTTCGTGAGTCACGACAATTTCGTGTCACGTGCACACCTCTAGTCGACAGCCACCGTTGAACCGTCTCCGAAGCGTGGAAAAACTCAAAAGTCCGCTGGCAAAGTAATGGCCTCTGTTTTTTGGGATGCGCATGGAATAATTTTTTTTCGATTATCTTGAGAAGGGAAAAATCATCAACAGTGACTATTATATGGCGTTATTGGAGCTTTTGAAGGTCGAAATCGCGGCAAAACGGCCCCATATGAAGAAAAAAGTGTTGTTCCACCAAGACAACGCACCGTGCCACAAGTCATTGAGAACGATGGCAAAAATTCATGAATTGGGCTTCGAATTGCTTCCCCACCCACCGTATTCTCCAGATCTGGCCCAGCGACTTTTTCTTGTTCTCAGACCTCAAAAGGATGCTCGCAGGGAAAAAATTTGGCTGCAATGAAGAGGTTATCGCCGAAACTGAGGCCTATTTTGAGGCAAAACCGAAGGAGTACTACCAAAATTGTATCAGAAAATTGGAAGGTCGTTATAATCGTTGTATCGCTCTTGAAGGGAACTATGTTGAATAATAAAAACGAATTTTGACAAAAAAAAAATTTGTTTTTCTTTGTTATACTATCTATTTTTGGAAGAAATTTGTTCTGATTTAAATACCTACCATATATATCTTTGGTCCGATATGTACTTATATGGCTGCAGAAGCCCGATTTTCACTACACAGAAAAAGTTTTACAGAAATGTCTCCAATTAAAATGTTGATTGCAGCTGAAAATTGATACAATTAAATTGAATCAAACAAAAAATAGTAAATCAATTAAGTCAATGATTGACAATTTTAAAATTTTTAATCACAAAAAATTATTGACCCAATTAACTTTTTAATCAAACTTTTAATTAACAAGTATATCCAGCAATAAGTTCGGCCGGGCCGAATTTTAAATACCCATCACCATGAATCAAATATAATAGTTTCCTTTGAAAATTTCAGGGGTGTTCGATAATAGATATTTTCCCAAGCAGATCTGTTCAAGCAGTACGCTTCCCGACGATAAATGTAAAGATTTTATCTATGAGGACTAGATCAGATTCTGGATTTAAAAGAACCATGTTATGTTTGAGTTTTAGAGGAATCATAAACATCTCGTGTAAGTGTGGAAGAAAATGATGAAATAACGCATTGACTTGAAACCAAAAATCTGTAAATGTTTACGCCAATTATTTAAATGATTACAAGAAGTAAAATCTGGAAATTTTAAATTCAGTTTCAAGTAATTTTCACGATCGTTGCACCATCTGTACCCTCAAGATTTGAAATCGGTCTATATAGAGGCCTTACCAAATGGACCGATAAACTCTAAATCATATATACTTTTTTGTGGGTCTAAAATGCCAGTGTTTTTTCAATTTGCGGATAAAAACTACAATTTCTAGAAACCCTAAGAGTAAAATCGGGAGATCGCTCTAATGAGGACTATGCCAAAAAACATGGAGGGATACACACAGTATTCAGCACATCAAATTGTAGTTCGTGAATCTAGACCCCGAATCGGAGGGCCGGTTTATAAGGGGGCTATATCAAAAACCTCCTCAAATTAGATAAAAACTACGGATTCTAGAAGCCCAAGAAGTAAAATCGGGAGATCGGTCTATATGGCGGCTATATCAAAACCTGGACCGACCATTCGGCACACCTCTTTATGGTCCCATTTTCGGCACACCTCTTTATGGTCCCAGAGTACCGCTATATTTCCAATTTCAGGAAAATTGCATAAAGGCTACGGATTCTAGAAACCCGGGAGATAAAATCGGGAGATCAATCTGTATGGGGCTAAATGAAAACATAGTCCGATAATCACCATTTTCGGCATCTAAAATACCTCTAGATTTCTAATTTCAGTCAAATTGGATAAAAACCACGGTTTCTATAAGAAATTGATATTTCGATGTGTTACAAATGGAATGAAAAACTTGTTATACCCCACCATTTTATGGTGGTGGGTATAAAAAGTATTTGAAACAATCATTTATTTAATCGAACTGAAAACACTAAGTCTGTTGAGAAAGTGATTGAAAAATAGTTAAATTTTTATTAAAAACCCTAATTGGATTTTGCAAACAACATCAATTAAATTTTTAATTGAATCAATTAAAAAATTAATTGAAATTTGTTAATGAACTAAATTAATTTTTTAATATGAAATCAATTAATTTTTTGATGCTCAATTCGATTGATACTATCATTCGTGTTTGAAGACATTTCAATTAAAAAATTAATTGGATCAATTAATTTCGTGATTGAATCAGAATTTTTTTATACCCTCCACCATAGGAGGGGGGTATATTAACTTTGTCAATCCGTTTGTAACACATCGAAATATTGCTCTAAGACCCCATAAAGTATATATATTCTGGGTCGTGGTGAAATTCTGAGTCGATCTGAGCATGTCCGTCCGTCCGTCTGTTGAAATCACGCTAACTTCCGAACGAAACAAGCTATCGACTTTAAACTTGGCACAAGTAGTTGTTATTGATGTAGGTCGGATGGTATTGCAAATGGGCCATATCGGTCCACTTTTACGTATAGCCCCCATATAAACGGACCCCCAAATTTGGCTTGCGATTGCTCTAAGAGAAGCAAATTTCATCCGATCCGGCTGAAATTTGGTACATGGTATAAGTATATGGTCTCTAATAACCATGCAAAAATTGGTCCATATCGGTCCACTTTTTCGTATAGCCCCCATATAAGCGGACCCCCAAATTTGGCTATGATCGCTCCAAGAGAAGCAAATTACATCCGATCCGGCTGAAATATGTTACATTGTATTGGTATATGTTCTCTAATGACCATGCAAAAATTGGTCCACATCGGTCCATAATTATATATAGCCCCCATATAAACCGATCCCCTGATTTGGCTTGTGGAGCCTCTAAGAGAAGCAAATTTCACCCGATCCGGCTGAAATTTGGTACATGGTATTGGTATATGTTCTCTAATGACCATGCAAAAATTGGTCCACATCGGTCCATAATTATATATAGCCCCCCTATAAATCGATCCCCTGATTTGGCTTGCGGAGCCTCTAAGAAACGAAAATTTCATCCGATCCGGCAGAAATTTGGAACATGGTGTTAGAATGTGGTTTCTAACAAACACGCAAGAATTGGTCCATATCGGTCCATAATTATGTATAGCCCCCATATAAACCGTTCCTCAGATTTGATCTCCGGAGCCTCTTGGAGGAGCAAAATTCATCCGATCCGGTTGAAATTTACAACGTGGTGTTAGTATAAGGCCGCTAATATCCATGCGAAAATTGGTCCATATCGGTCTATAGTTATATATAGCCGATCCCCAATCACACAAAAAGTGGTCCATATCGGTTCATATTCATGCACGGATGAAAAAGGCTGTTTTTCATATGTTTGGCTATAAACATTATATGTTTATAACACAAATTTTTAAACACAATATTTTTGAGTGCAAGCATATAATGTTCATAAACTAGCATAACATGTTTGGGACATATATTTTATTTATTTTATTTTTTATTTTATTTATTTTCTCATATTTATTTTCTCATGTGAATAAAAAAAAAAATAAATAAAATATATGTTAATATGTTAGAACATATTATGTTTGGGACATAAAATGTTTGTAAATATAATATGCTTGGATGCAAACATATATTAATTTAGAAATAGCCTATAAACATATATGTGTTTAGTAGCTTGGAGCGCTATTTAACAGGGAGCGATATTGAATTAAGTTGGTGGTTGTTGCTTGTTATTACAAAATTAACATTTTATTTTTCCTTGGGCAATTGATCAGCTACTTCTTTGATCCTTACAAACTGTGTGGTCCGCTGTTCGAATCCCCGTCCGGCAAAAGGTAAAATTAAAATAAAAAAAATCATACAATTGAATAATTTCTTCTACAATGTTTGTATTACAGAAAAAGGTGCTAAGAACTAAAAAATCTCGTGGAAGTGAGAAAGATGTGGGGGAATATACAATTGGGCAGAAACAAAATTTTGAGCATTCAGGTCGAAAACCTATGTTGTTAGCACCTATATTACCTGTTTATTTTCATAATTCGTTATGATTGTAAATATATAAATAAATAAAATTTTGAGCACAATATTGTTTGTGAGAATTTTTTTAAGCATATCATATTTTTGGGTGCAAAATGCTTCCAAACATTTTATATGTTCACATAATAACATATTGTTTTTTGGAAGACAACATTATTGAATTTGGATGCAAAAATACAAAATGTTTGGAACTTAGAATACCCAAACATATATTGTTTAGACTAATATGCTTTCAAACATATTATATATTGGAAGAGATCAAACATATAAATGTTTGGGCAATACCCAAAAATGTATATGCTTGAAGCAAAATATGTTTGGGAGTATATGTTACAGAAGCGATTTTTTATGAGCGTGTGGTTGCCACTCGAGCCAAAAATAATCTACCAAAATTTTATTTTTATGGAAAACATTGTCAAAATGTTATTTCTATAGAAAATTTTGTCAAAATTTTATTTCTATAGAAAATGTTGTCAAAATTTTATTTCTATAGAAAATTTTATCAAAATTTTATTTTTATAGAAAATTTTGTCGAAATTTTATTTCTATAGAAAATTTTGTCAAAATTTTATTTCTATAGAAAATTTTGTCAAAATTTTATTTCTATAGAAATTTTTTTCCAAATTTTATTTCTATAGATTTTTTTCCAAATTTTACTTCTATAGAAAATGTTGTCAAAATTTTATTTCTATAGAAACTTTAAACTTAATTATATTCGTATTTAATGGACTACCTTGTAATTTAGAAGACGGTGTTAGGAAGTTTTAAGATACCTTGCCATCGGTAAGTGTTACCGCAACCCAAGTAATTCGATTGTGGATGACAGTCTTCAGTAGAAGTTTCTACGCATTCCATGATGGAGGGTACATAAGCTTCGGCCTGGCCGAACTTACGGCAGTATATACAGTATGTCAAGAAAGTCTTTTGACATTGCCAACTATTTCAAATGCTAGAAATAATTGAAATATTAAATATTTTATTAAATTTTTAATTCTGTGTACGTATGTATACTTTGTAAAATACATAATAAAATATTTTTTTAAAATTTCATTATATTTAATTTTGGAACAAAACATAATATTTATCCCATTGTCAAAACACTTTCTTGACAAACTGTACTTGTTTTTTGTTTATGATTTGCGTCTAATTTTGCACAGAGAGTACATTTAGTAATATTGTCAAGTGCGCCAAATTTGGTTGCAATCGGATTCAGATTTACATATACTCCGAGTTCATATTATCTTCATCGCTTATATGCCAATTTTGCACCACTTCCGGATTCAAAAAGAACATTTTCATTATTTTTTTAGCGACGCTTTTCTTGCTGAGTCTGTATTAAAGCAAACCCTTTGTACAATTTGTTTTGATGCTCACTGTATATCTGTATTTTTTTCGGGTTTTATTTTTTTATATTTTTCCGGTGTAATGGCATTGAGGTCTTATGATGTAGGCGTATTTGGAAATCCTCAAATTCTCGAAACAAAAATAATAATAAAATTGAAACTTCTCAATATTTTGACTTGGCCTTCATTGTTTCCTTTATCACAATAAATGTTTGAACTTTTCAAATGGTCTCTCACCAAGGGTGGAAGCTCAATGATTGGGTGCTTTGAAGACAAGCAATTCATAAAGGAAATTATTATGTTGAGTAATAAAAAGGTTTTTTTTTTTTTTTTTGTTGCGTTTGAATAGAATTGTTGACAAAGGGGTTATGAAAAGCTTAGAGGTTTGAGTCAATGGGTTTATGTCATTATATACTAGGAGGGCAAAATCAAATGAATCAGTGTCAATAACAATTGATTGGAATATTTTTATTTTATTTTTTTTTTTGAATTTAAACTGCCTTTTGTGAATTTACACTGCCTATGGAACTGCTGTATAATATGACGAACGTTACCATAAATATGACGAACGTTACCATACAGAATTGTATACTCAGTAAAGAATATGCTCCGAAGTTTTATTACACTCGTCATAATCCCTTTATGTTATAAATTTGTGCTTAAACTTGCAATTTTATAATACAGGTTCATTTATATGGACATTTCTATTCTTTTTTTTTATAGCTCCCATATAGACCGATCTCCCGATTTGGGGTCTGGGGCTTCTAGAAATCGTAAATTTTCTGGAAATTTGAAATCTAAAAGTATTTCTGAACAGCAAATAGGTGTGTCGAATATCACGTGTATCGGTCCATGTTTTGATATAGCCACCACACAAACCAATCCTCCTATTATGGGTCATGATCATCTAGACATCCTAAGTTTTATCCTATTTACTTGAAAATAAAAATCTAAATGTATTTTGGCTCCATTAACAAGTGTGACGAAGATGGTGTGTAGCGGTCCATTTCTCAGTATAGCCCACATATAGTCGGATCCCCTGATTTGACGTCTGGACCATATTTGGTATAACTCTCATATAGACCGATCTTCTGTTATGACTTCCTGAACGTATAGACAATGGAATTTTTATTCAATTTTTCTGAAATTCAATATCTACACTGAAAAAAAAGCATACTCGGTTCCAAAGATTTTGTCTTTACTTTAAAAAATTTGGTATTGATTCCGAGCCAAAGAAGCGGAGAATACAAGTAAGGATACTTTTAAGACACAATTCTCTTTTAAACTTAGGTTTTGTGTACTTGCTTCTAGGAAGCAAATTTTAATTTTTCGCTTTCTCATCTTTTTTTCTTCATATGCTATCAAAGTCCTTTAAAACCGAGTTAACGGCAACTTTATTTTCCAAATTAGGACTCGACTTCCAGTAGAAATTATGCTATGTTTCAAGTAAAAACTTCTTTAAAATAAAGTTTTGAAAAACATGTCCTATATTTGAACGATTTTTTGGTTTGTAGTTAAGATGCAAAAAGACATTTAAAGACAATTTCATTAAATTTAAAGAATTTTTCTGAATTATTAAAGTCAAGTTGACCTTAGCCTATAAATTTTTTCTTTCATGTTAAGATACCCATTTTTAAGTCAAATCACTTAATTATAAGGACAATACGACTTCATTGAAAAGTTTATCAACTTTTGGACAAGGACAATAACTTTATTTTAGAGAAATGCGTCTTCTATACTAAGCAAAAATTGTATTCGTATTTTAAAGGCATGAAATCTTTGACCACACGACAATATTTTTTTCAGTGTAGAGGTATTGTAGGTCCACGCATAAGTGTGCCGAATATGGTGTGTATCGGTGCATTTTTCGGTCCGATCTTCTCATTTGACTTCTTGGATTCCTGGACACAGAAATTTCTATCCTATTTTCCTGAAATTGGAAATCTGGAGGTACATTCACTGAAAAATATTGTCGTGAGGTCAAAGATTTCATGTCTTTAAAATACGAATGCAAATTTTGCTTAGCATAGAAGACGCTTTTCTCTAATATAAAGTTCTTTCCTTGTCCAAAAGTCGATAAACATTTCAATGAAGTCGTATTGTTCTAATAATTAAGTGATTTCACTTAAAAATGGGTATCATAACATGCATGAAAAAATGTTTGGGCTAAGGTCAACTTGACTTTAATAATTCAGAAAAATTCTTTAAATTTAATAAAATTGTCTTTAAATTTGTTGTCTTTTTGCATCTCGACTACAACGCAATAAATCGTTCAAATATAGGACATGTTTTTCAACACTTTATTTTGAAGACGTTTTTTACTTGAAACATAGCATAATTTATACTGGAAGTCGAGTCTGAATTTAGAAAATAAAGTTGTTGTTAACTCGTTTGTAAAGGACTTTGAAATTTTAAAATTAAAAATTTTCTTTCTCGAAGCAAGTACACAAATGTAAAAATGAATTGTGTCTTAAAATTATCCTTTTTGTATTCTCCGCTTCTTTGGCTCGGAATCAATACCAAAATTTTTAAAGTGAAGACAAAGTCTTTGAAACCGGGCATGCTTTTTTCAGTGTTAGTACACACATAATTGTGCCGAATATGCTGTTTATAGGTCCATGTTTTGGTATCTCCCCCATATAGACCGATATCTCGATTTTATCTCTTGAACATCCAGACGACACAATTTTTATCCAATTTGCCCGAAATAGGAAATCTTAAAGAATTTTGGGTCCATAAACAAGTGCGCCGAAGATGGTGTGCATCAGTCTATGTTTTGGATATTGGATCTCTTCTAGACAAGGCAATTTTTGTCCACCTGAAATTCTAAATAATTTCATGTAACCCGCTTCAACGAAGAGTTTTCAAAGCAAACAATTATGTTTGATTCATGGTGGTGGGTATTAAAGATTCGGCCCGGCAGAACTTAAGTCCATATATAACTGTTCTTAATATGCGCTTCCAATAGTTCATAGATCATCTGTCTTTCTATATATTGTTCCGTACTTTAGCACAGAATTGTTATGTTCAAATATGGGACATATTGGTCAATGTTTTGATATAGCCCTTATATAAAACGACCTCAAGGTTTGCTTTCTTTTTTATACAATTTGCCTGAAATTTGAAATCTAGAGATAATTTAGGTCCACAAATAGGTGCGCCGATTATGGTGTGTATCGTTGCATGTTTTGGTATAGCCTCCATGTAGACCGCTATTATTACGGACAAATATCTCAAAAATAATGAAATTTTCATTAAAAGAAAGTTTATAATCTTTGCTTCAAACATTCTTTTCATTGAATTTAGGATACAAATTTTGGAAATTTGGGTTCCTCTGTTAAAGTTGTATGTCTTTTAAATTAGGCAAAATTTCCGTAAAGTAAAGAAGCATATTATTTAGCGAAATCGCCTTTAAATTAACTGAAATATTGAATCATTATATTATTTATTTATTAAAATCTTTATTATAATTTTAAATTATAAATAAATGTATAACAAAAAGCAACTAGCAACTTAGGCTATTGGCTTTAGATTTAAGATGAAATCACTTCAAATATAGGCGAAGACTTGTTTTGAGGATTGGTTTATTTTGTTTGGTAATTTTTTGGAATTAAGAAAACATTTAACTTTGAATTATTTGTTATAATTTGTATTTTAAATGGACATTTGTTTGGACGTGAATAGCTTTATTAATATATCACAAAATGGGAATGAAAATTCGATAAATGATATCTACTTGCTAATTTTAATTTAAGACTAGATAGGTACCTAAAAATGTATTTATTTTAAAGAAGCAGCATCTTTGGCTCGGAATCAATACCAAAATCCTCAAGGGAAGGTCAAAATTTTTGGATCAAAGTAAACTGTTTTTTGAGTGTAGACACCGCATTTTTTCGCATTTGCCTGACATTGGAAATCCAGGGTTATTTAAGGTCCATTCAGGGAGCCACCGTGGTGCAATGGTTAGCATGCCCGCCGTGCATACACAAGGTCGTGGGTTCGATTCCTGCTTCGACCGAACACCAAAAAGTTTTTCAGCGGTGGATTATCCAACCTCAGCAATGCTGGTGACATTTCTGAGGGTTTCAAAAGCTTCTCTAAGTGGTTTCACTGCAATGTGGAACACCGTTCGGACTCGGCTATAAAAAGGAGGTCCCTTGTCAATGAGCTTAACATGGAATCGGTCAGCACTCAGTGATAAGAGAGAGGTTCACCAATGTGGTATCACAATGGACTGAATTGTCTAAGTGAGCCTGATACATCGGGCTGCCACCTAACCTTACCTAAGGCCCATTCAATTCAAATTTTGGTTTATATAGGCAAGAGGTCAATATGCCCCTCATATACAGCGGTTTCCTTATTTAACTTCTTGAGGGGCATAGAATTGTCCAAGTACCCCGAAACTAGGAGAAAACTGTAATCTCCATATTGACGGATGCGGTACTCGATATTTAGCTAAGGACTTTCGATTATTTTCCAGGAAAATATCTTTCCTTGCAAATGTATCAAATAAAATTATTTGATTACATTTTGAGTAGGATATTTTTTAGTCTATACAGTTCGATTTAAGTTTTTCGTTTCACACACTCAATTCATCAAATTGAGTACAATGAAACTGTTTTCTTGCAATCATTTGATTATACCTGTGTAGGTGATTTTCAAGAGATATTCTTCATCATTTCCCTTTTAGCCCACACGGAAATTGTTTTCTCTGGCAAAAGTCATTAATCAAACACTTGAAGAAGAGAAAATATTGCTACCCAACAATGAGGTAATAATTCAATTGCCCATAACTTTAAATTTCCAGCATAATCATTGAGTCAGATATTCAAATTGGTGGAATAGATTTTGTTGTATTTTAACACTTCGTTTATGATCTCCGATATGAAGCACCACCTGCTGGGCTTTTGTAGATGCATTTTTGTCCCGCATATTGTTAAGGGATCCGGGATTACTGCATCTATACATTATCATATTATGTGGATCTGGATGTATGAAGATTGTGGTGCACTATTATTGACCAAGTATATTTATTTAAAATTAACACTTCAATTTGTTATCTTTACAGAAGCAAATGTGATTATATGCTGAACAAATTTTAATACTTTGTTGGCTAAAGGAGTTATACTAATGAACAACAATTACACAGAGACAAATAGATGGGAAATTTTGCATATAGAATATTATACAAAAAGAAAATTACATTTGAGCCAATGAAATTGTTTAATTGACATAATGAAATATTTTCATTGAGACCATGAAAATGTTCATTGTTTCATAATTTAATGGCAAAATCATTATGTTAACGAAAATATTCGATGTATTTAGGAAAATTTTTTGTTTAAGGGCAAAATTCTTTAATATTGCAAACGTTATAATTTCCTTCTTCTACCAGTATAGCAGCTTTTAAATTTAATTTCATTATTCTTGTGTGACCACTTTGGCCAGAGGCAAATAGCAAATCCCGATTTTCCAATTTTTGCCCCAAAAATGACGATACTAGCTACTTTCAAGAATTTTTACTGGAAGTTGTCGAAATTGCACGTTTTTACTGGAAATTTCTTACATACAGGAGTTACATTTAATTTTACACCTAAAGTGCTATATAAACAGCACTAAAATTAAGACCATTATTAAACAAGCATTTACGACCGTAAGTTCGGCCAGGCCGAATCTTATGTACCCTCCACCATGGATTGCGTAGAAACTTCTACGAAAGACTGTCATCCACAAATTTCAACTCACATGGTTGTTAAATATTATATGCTACCACCACGTACCAAATTTCAACCAGATCGAATGAATGTTGCTTGTCCAAAAGGCACCGTAGGTCAAATCTGGGGATCGGTTTATATGGGAGCTATATATAATTATGGACTTATATGAACAAATTCCTGCATGGTTGTTGGATACTAACATCACCGATGTCGACCAATTTTTGCATGGGTGTTTGAAGCCATATATTAACATCACGTACCAAATTTCAAATGAATCAGATGAATTTTGGTCTTCTAAGAGGCTCCGGAGGTCAAATCTGGTGATCGGTTTATATGGGGGCTATATATAATTGTGGACCGATATGGACCAATATTTGCATGGTTGTTAGAGACCATATATTAACACCATGTACCAAATTTCAGCCGGATCGGATGAAATTTGCTTTTCTTAGAGGCTCCGCAAGCCAAATCGGGGGATCGGTTTATATGGGGGCTATATATAATTATGGACCAATGTGAACCAATTTTTGCGTGGTTGTTAGAGACCATATACTAACACCATGTACCAAATTTCAGCCGGATCGGATGAAATTTGCTTCTCTTAGAGGCTCCACAGGCCAAATTGGGGGATCGGTTTATATGGGGGCTATATATAATTATGGACCGATATAGACCAATTTTTGCATGGTTGTTAGAGACAATATACTTACATCATGTACCAAATTTTAGCCGGATCGGATGAAATTTGCTTCTCTTAGAGGCTCCGAAAGCCAAATCGGGGGATCGGTTTATATGGGGGCTATATATAATTATAGACCGATGTGGACCAATTTTTGCATGGTTGTTAGAGACCATATACTAACAACATGTACCTAATTTCAGGCGGATCGGATGAAATTTGCTTCTCTTAGAGGGTCTGCAAGCAAAATTTAGGGGTCCGTTTATATGGGGGCTATACGTAAAAGTGGACGGATATGGCCCATTTGCAATACCGCCCGACCTACATCAATAACAACTACTTGTGCCAAGTTTCAAGTCGATAGCTTGTTTCGTTCGGAAGTTAGCGTGATTTCAACAGACGGACGGACGGACATGCTCAGATCTACTCAGAATTTCACCACGACCCAGAATATTTATGGGGTCTTAGAGCAATATTTCGATGTGTTACATCGTATGGTGGAGGGTATAAAAATGGAAATCGCTCAAATAGTGTGGGTAAAATAGCCAAATTTATAAAAATCGGACAATATTTATATGTAAGAGCTATATCTAAATGTTGTTGTTGTTGTTGTAACAGTTTTTAATGTAGTTTCATCCATTTTGTTCTATGCTTGTGTAGTTCAGCTGGTAGCCAGATCAAGGAACTCTGCGACAAGGATAGGGTGTGTCCAGAGTGATCTGGTAGTGAGACGGGTAGGCTTAGCTGGACAAGCAAAAAGGTGACGAGTGTCATATGGCCCTTGATTACAGATGGGACACACGTCAGCTACGCTGCTTTCAATCACTGAGGCGGCTGCATTTGCTTGATCTTAGTTGGGCCAAAACTTCACTGAAAAAACAGTGAACCCACCAGAAAGAAAACTTTGGGTAAATTTTAGAAAATTTTGAATATTTGTAGAAAATTTTAACTAAACAGTATTACAAACGCTGGCATCACGCCGATATGACAAAAATAAGTAAATATTTTTCGATAAATTCAGAAAAAATTACTAGACATAAATAATTTTTTTCATTTGTTGAAGAAAATTTTGTAGTTTGAAGGAAAAAATTGGAGTTAAAAATTGCAAGAATGTCTTTAGTGACATACGAAGTTCATGATGGACGCATTTTTAGTGACTACTATTTTGTGAGAAATGCGAATTTAGTAAATCTTTATGCTTAATTTGTGTATAATTTTTCCCCGTTTTTTAGTTCATTTAACCAACATACGCAAAAAATTATTAGAGTAAAGAAAACTTTCTCCAAACATAATAATTCCATGAACTAAAATAAAGTTAAATTGGCTTTAGTGAAATAGAGAGTTCACTTTTTTTGAGTGTACCCTTGTCCGCCGTGGGAGGTCTCTCTCCTCCGGTGCTATGGACGGCGGTCGGACTCCGAGAACAGGATTAACCTTGTAGCTTCTCACCGCTTCAGCTATAGTATCCTCATGAAGATCAACCCTTACATTCCTGTGTGGAGGTTGTCTATCCACAAGATGGTGATTCGGATGACAACTTCGATGGCAACCCAAGAGGTACTGATTTGACAACATGTAGTTGGGTCGACACACTGGGATGATCTTGGTCTCCGCATAAAGGTGATACAGGGGTGTACTGAGGAGACATCCTGTTGCAGTTCTAAGAGCAGCGTTCTGACAGATCGGTATGTTATTCCACTGCGTATCGCTCGTTTGAGGCGTCCACACTGGCGCTGCATAGTTTACCACTGACCGGCCAATTGCCTTATATGTAGTTAACAAGGTTTCTTTGTCCGCACAAGTGCTTCAGGCAAGCGACTTGAGGACCTTGTATATATGGGAGCTATGTCCAAATGAGCCGAACGGTATAAATTTTAAAATCAAAATTTCTGATAGGCACATTTTTTCCAGATCAAAGTTATTAAGTTAATTTAATTAACTTAATTCGTTAAACTTTTTTTTATTGAAATGCATAGTTGTGCAGTTAATTTTCTGTTTTCTATATGAAATAAATATTTTTATGTTGTTTTTAATCACAAAATATGTTTTATTTTAATATTATTTATATGACCGATTTTTGGACGATATTTAAAATGGAAGTGTCGATTATGACTTTTTTTCGGAAAAAACTCACGATTTTTCTTGAAATTTTATAGGCAGTCCTGGCCGGAGGTGTTCCAATTCCACGCTAGGTATGAGTGGAGCTTAGATTTAATAGAGATGAGCATAGATTTGCGAATAGAAACTCCATGTTGTTGCTAGTTAGGTTAGGTTAGGTTATGTTGCAGAGGATGACAAAAATTTTTTGATCCAATTGATGTCCACTTAGACCACTATACACAGAAAAAACATTCACGAAATTGTTTTCACTTAAAGCCTTAATTGAGTTTTTAACAATATCCAATTAAAAATTTAATTGATTTAACAAGTTCTTTAATTGAACAAAAATTAATAGTATCAATTTATTTTGTAATTGGATCAATTAATTTTTTAGTTGACTGACCCCTATTTTCATGAAGCTCCGTAAGTGTTCCGTTAACTAACGAACTTTTAAATCGTATTATGGACATAGCTGTCATCTTGTCTATATATTCCATATGCCAGTTAGGAAACTTAACTGCTAACAATTTTTCAGTTAAAGTTAACCGGAGAGAAGATATTTTCAATGTACTTTCCGTTAACTGGAAGTTAAAGTCTAACGGAGCTACATGAGAATGGCCGTGAAACTTTTTATCTTTTTTAATTAATACTGTCATTTCTGTGATTGAAGCCATTTCAATTAAAAATTAATTGAATCAATAGCCAATCTACAAAATATCGTCGAATTTGGGGTATTTTAATGATATTGAAGATTTGTTTGCAATTTTTTGGGACAAATTATCCGCAGTCTATAAAATTTTGCTATACGTAAAAATACTCCACTACTCAAAGGACAAATCTCTTTCATTTAACCCTTTCTACCCCGAATTTTTATAGATATCGCTAAACAAAATTGTTATACCCTTAATCATGTTTAAATCATTTAAGAAGCGACTAGCCAAAATTTCGGGTCGCCACGCCCATTCGTTTGAGCGGTAGAGAATGTTGCCTGTGGGCAACTTTGGCTATAAAATGTTTTTTTTTTTTTTAATTGTTTTATAGGATTTTTCTTACTTATTTTGTTATTATTATAGTAAATATATACTAAGATGTGAGCGTGAGTGAAATTTCACTTACACTCACGCGCATTCACGAAGAAATATTTGTACTCACGCACGCCATGTGGGTAGTAATTCACGTTCACACAAATTCATGAAATAAAAAATTATACTCGCGCATGCTCACGCACGAACAAATTTTTTGCCTCACATTCCTGCATGATTTACCACAATTTTCGTAATTCACAACAAATCTCGTGATTCAGGAAAATTTTCGGAACACGACAATTGGCGTGATTCACGACAAATCTCATGACTCTCTGCAGTTACTGATCAGTAAGTCACATTCATAACTCACTGCGGGACCATTAGCAAAATTCAAATATGTTTCACAATCAAGCAACGGACGCTATTGAAATTTTAAGCGTGATAAAATCCGTGAATGTGATTAAAAACGGTGAGCTTGAATCTTGAATGTGAATTTGTTCGTGAGTGTGATTTTTTCTGTCTCCGTCTTAACGTGAATGTGAATTTTATCATAAACGTCAATTTTATCATGAGCGTGCATTTTAATCGTGAACTAGATTTCGGAGAAATTTTACTCACGAAAATCACGAACACAATTTGATTTTTACGCACATTCACGAGATTTAGTTTAAATTTCATTCACGGCTTCGCGTGAATCATGCGTGATGCACGAAAATGTTTTGTTTTGTTTTTGTTCTGAATCCATGCCAGTTTAACTGGCGGTCTAAAAAAACCAAAGTATAGTAAAGCGTCAATATTCGTGCTAATCCACCAGTATTTGCCAAGAAGGCTGATATCCTATGGCTTCTTCCCTTTTTACGATTCCTTTCAAATTCCTCCTCAGCACATCATTGCCGCATTTCTCGTCACTGGGACATCCCTGTCGAAGTTCAAAATTTGTTTAATATCATTGTTTTTCAAATCCTTTTTTCTCTAGGTCCCATGTCCAAAAATATGTAATTTAACTACCAAATTGCCCAAAGTTGCCCACAGGCAACTTTTCAATTTTAAAAATTTCTCAATTGTTGTTCTAAAATTTGACTTCCACAAATATTTTATTTGATATGTACTTCAACAGATTTTTCCAAATTCGCAAATATTTTTTCATGAAAATAAACTTGCTAAATGACAACCAAATTAGCTGTTGTTTAATTCAATTTAAAGGGAACACTTATAGCTCTCCATGCCGTTACAGTTTTATGAACAAAAACAACGCTGACAGTTAGTCTCGAAATACAAAAAGTTGCCCACAGGAAACTTTAGGGTCGAAAGGGTTAAATTGTATCGATTTTTTTCCGTGTAGTAGATTTTTAGTCGATTAGTATATAGATTTCGTCTATTAAATTACATAAAATAATTTTTTCCCAAAGTGTACATACACGCAAAGAAAAAAAAACGTTTGGAAAACGTGTACCGAAAACGTTTTTCTTTTGTTAGAGTTTTTTGAATTGCTTCGAAAATTTTAAACTTTTATCACCAAAAAAATTCGTTTGTTACAAAATTTTTATTTTTTCAATAAAAAAGGTTATTTTTGAAACAACAACACAGTCCATTTCGTTTATATCAAACACTGTTCTTTTCTGACTTTAGGTCTTTAATAAGACACATTTTACAGTTCAAAATTTAATATACTACAATGTAATGTTGAACATTTTTTCGGAATCTTCCGAACATATCTGGAATATATGTAAAGAAAAAAAAAAAAAAAAAAAAAAACTTTGGTCGAAGCAGGGATCGAACCCACGACCCTTGGCATGCAAGTCGGACGTAGCAACCACTGCACCACGGTGCCAAACTAAATGTTTGTTTCTCTTAAATAAACTTTGTTTATTCGGTTCGTGGGCGCCGCAAGCTATGCTATATAAATATAACTTATATGGATATTTATCTATTGATGACCATAACAGGTACATAGGTCAGTGGTTAGTGTGTTGGCTTACAAAGTGCATGGTCCGCGGTTCGATTCTCCGTCCAGGCGAAAGGTAAAAAAAATTTAAAAAATTATAAAATCGTATAATTTCTTCTACATTGTTGGTATTACAGGAAAAGGTGTTAAGAACTAAAAAACATCGTGGATGTGAGAAAGATGTGAGGGAAAATGCAATTAGAGGGAAATGCAATTTTTTTTTTTGAGTTTGTCCTTATGAAATTGTTTTTACATCCTGGAAAAGAATAAACGTTTATCACAAAAAGTATATACTTTTCTCCCAAATACACATCCTTACAGCGAAAAGCAAATGAGAAACGACCTTTGTTTGTCTAAAATTTCGTTTGGGAGGAAAGAATTATTTTTTTGCGTGTATCCATTGGATTCAATTGCTTTTCATAAATTGAATATAATTTTTCATGAAAACAAAAACTCATTCAATCCTCTCGAATTGAGGAGATGATTTGTATTTCACACTCTCCGATTATTAAAAAAAAAAAGAAAACAAGCTAATCCACATTGGTTTCCTTTACGAGAATTAAAATTGAATGTTATTTCTCATCTCTGCATGAGGTCCTCCGAGTCGATGGTCTCATCCTATGAGAGTTCTAGAGGCATGGTGTTTCAAACATTGGACTGATTTGCTTCGATAATATTTTTTGATCGAGTCGGTTCCATTGAAGAGAACTTTTAATAATGGTTATACAAATATTTGGATTCAACTGATCAAACGAATTCTGTGTTTTTCTTCTCTGGTTAATTGAATGAATCTCTAGATATTTTCATGAAGACCTTATGTTGTGATGATGTTGTATGGCAGGGAATGAAGACCTCCCTGAAGTGCCAACAGAAATAAATGGAAATTTAAATAAAATTATGTGTCGATATGTTCAAGTAGATTTCAGGAAATGCGATTAAGTGAAATTCCATTATGTCTAGCAGATGAAAATCATGTCTAAGTACATGAAGAAAAAATAATGTACGATTAAACATATTATGTTTGAGTAGCCTTCTTCCCTTCTTCACATCACATTGTAATGAACAGATTTTTTAATGTGACTAAAGGAATTCCACCTGAGCAGTAATCACAAATCTTGAATATAGGCAGATAGATATGGAAGGTCAACAAGAGATCACTTATGCTATGGTCACACTGGGCAAATATTTGACAGAAATCAAAAAAGAATCCGCCACCACAGCCGAACCAGAAAACATATTTAGCTCATATTGGATATACGAGTAACATATAACATCATGGTAGGATTATTTTCCAAAAACCATATTCAGATATTTGCAAAATGGTTCTAGAAAAATGTTTGACACTCATTTTGGTCAAATATTTGACTAGCCTTAGCATCGTCCCACTTTCCATAAAGTACTTTGATTAATATGCCAAAGGGCGATATAGTCCAGGTGACCTTATTATTATTGGATCATAAAATAAATGTTCAATTCCATTTTGCAATTCATTACAATACAAAAGTCGGTCTATCTTAATTTCTGAGACTATCTTGTTACAACAGACCCTACACGCAAAAAAATAATTCATTCCTCCCAATTTTGGTACGGTTGTTAGCAGCCATATACTAACACCACGTTCCAAACTTGAACCGGATCGGATGAATTTTGCTCCTCCAAGAGGCTCCGGAGGTCAAATCTGGGGATCGGTTTATATGGGGGCTATATATAATTGTGAACCGATGTGGACCAATTTTAGCATGGTTGTTAGAGACCATATACCAACACCATGTACCAAATTTCAGGCGGTTCGGATGAAATTTGCTTCTCTTTGAGGCTCCGCAAACCAAATCTAGGGATCGGTTTAATATGGGCGCTATATATAATTATGGACCGATATGGACCAATTTTTGCATGGTTGTTAGAGACCATATACCAAAACCATGTACCAAATTTCAGCCGGATCGGATGAAATTTGCTCCCTTTGAGGCTCCGCAAGCTAAATCTGGAGATAGGTTTATATGGGGGCTATATATAATTATGGACCGATGTGGACCAATTTTTGCATGGTTGTTAGAGACTATATACCAACACCATGTACAAAATTTCAGCCGGATGAAATATGCTTTTCTTAGAGGCTCCGCAAACCAAATCTGAGGGTCCGTTTATATTGGGGCTAGAGGTAAAAGTGAGTCGATATGGCCCATTTGCAGTACCATCCGACCTACATCAATAACAACTACTTGTGCCAAGTTTCAACAGACGGACATGCTTAGATCGACTCAGAATTTCACCACGACCCAGAATATATATACTTTATGGGGTCTTAGAGCAATATTTCGATGTGTTACAAACGGAATGACAAAGTTAATATACCCCCATTCTATGGTGGAGGGTATAAAAAATGTATACGGTAAAATGCAGTATATAATGCAAAGCCTCTTGAACAGTTTAAACTATGTTTACTTTTTATTTTTTGCCCATTTTTGTTGTCTTAAGGTGTGTTGTACTAAAAACTTCCTTTTTAAATGAAGACCGCCTAAAGGCGGTATTGGGTATTAGAGGGTTAACTGGTTTGAACCCAATTTGGAACATATTGCTAAAATATTAATGCTACCCTCTTTACAAATCTGATGGAGCTGAACATATCGAAATGTAAACATATGTAATTTTTTAGAATAAAACTGTTGCACTCATGCTATGTCAATTCTATACTAGACCTTGGAGTCACATTGGACCCACGATTGGACTTTCGACGACATATCTCATAGCATATGTAACTCTTGGCTTCATCAAAAGGTGGAGCAAGGAGTTCTCTGATCCGGTTGTAACAAAACTGTTTCGTTTGTGCGCTGTATACTTGAATATGCATCTGTAATTTGGGATCCTGTTTATGCGATACACTCCAATTCAATAGAATCAGTTCAGAAACAAATTCTTTTGGTCTGTCTTCGCAGATATGGGTG
The DNA here is from genome assembly GCF_050003625.1 of Haematobia irritans. Classification (NCBI taxonomy): domain Eukaryota; kingdom Metazoa; phylum Arthropoda; class Insecta; order Diptera; family Muscidae; genus Haematobia; species Haematobia irritans. The sequence continues at coordinate 132,893,517 of NC_134398.1, read as the reverse complement.
GAATTCTAGTAAACTTCCTAGTTATGAATACAGGCTGAATATAATCAAACTCCCAACTTTAAAGAGTCGCCGTACAATGCTAAATATTAGTTTCTTGTCTAACGTTATTCACGGACGAACGGAATGTGTCTATATTTTCAATCGGATCCTTCTGATTGTTCCTCTGAGGCCGTCACGGAACTACCAGATGCTTAAAAGAGATATGTGGGAGCTATACCTAAATTTGAACCGATTTCAAACAAATTCGGCACACATATCTATAACGTTACATTTTTTCTCTGAGGACTTTGTAATCATAAGAGTGTAAATCAGGCGAAAGATATATGGGAGCTATATCTAAGCCTGAACCAAAATCAATAGGGTTCTATTCTGACCCAAAACACATATTTGTGCCAAATTTGAAATCACTTGCCCTGAAAAAAATCCGTAGTTAAACTAACGCTAAATTTAACTTATTTTTATTGCAAAAAATTATATGTTTGTTTTATATGTTTTCTAAGTATGTCTCAAACATTTTATGAACTAACGTAAAAGAAAATTTTTCACGATTCCCAAAAATAGTATGTTAAGAATGAACTACAGTATGGTTAAAATAGTCATGATTGGCGCCAATAATTTTCTTTTTTAATTTAGTTAATTTTTCTTCTATGAGAGGGTGTAACTTCGTGAGTTGTAGTTAAACAGTAAACTAGGTCATTAAATTTTCCTGGTTTTAAAAACGCTTTGTGGAAATCTCAAAATAATTATATATAATTAGTGCAATTTTCGTATGAGGTAGTTCATTCTTTCTTTAAAACAGTTTACTTTCTTTCGGTGTGTTTTGAAACTGCTAGCTAGACTTTGATTACGCAAATGTGTTCAAAGACATTCGGAGGCCGGCCCTGAGCATTGTTGCCAAAAAAACCATATGTCTATCTTGTATCCTTCTAACATTTTATAGCCAACATTTTTGTCTGTAGAATTGTGCTGGGGTCCAGCCTTGTGGTATCTGCTCCGGGATGGCAACCTCCAAAGTCATTCTGAACGTTTGACTCACACTCTGTATCATAGATTGCAATTGCATTTGCCGCCACTCCCACCTATTGTCCTTGAATGGTTCACTATATTTCGAGTTTCCATCAATTCTCTCAACGTTTTCGATCTATCGCCGCAATTGAACTTTTTAATATGTATCTCTAGACGCCTGGCCCAGCGATATGTTAGCCGTAGGACTCGAATTGGTTAGGAATAGTGACGTTATTTCAGGCTCACACAGACTATTCAGTCCATTGTGGTAGTACAGTGGTGAACTTCTCTCTTATCACTGAGTGCTGCCCATGTTGAGCTCAATGGTAAAGGGCCTCATTTTTATAGTCGAGTCCGAACGGCAATTCACATTACGATGAAACCACTTAGAGAAGTTGAGTGAAGATAATCTACCGTTGAAAAACTGGGTTGAACCCATGACTCTTTGTATGTCAAGCGCGCATGCTAACCATTGCACCACGGTGGTATCCCACAATAGCGACGTAGTAGATTTGGTTTTGGGATCTTATAGACGGGTCCTACTAAATTTGTCTGTTTTCTTATTAAATTCTTAAGATTGAGGTCATTACCAGTGTCCTCTTTATATCCTTTAGTTTGACATCGACATATTGTAAAAATTTCCTCTTCCGAGGTCATTTAAGGGTGAATATCCTTATTGCCAGTTTGTCACCCCTGGAAACCATAACAGAAAAACCTCTAAAAGAAAAACGAGATAATATGAAATTACACTTAACACTTACATCGGTAAATATATTCACATTTTTTATTTATTCCATAACAATTTGGTTTATTCTTGTTTGTTACCATAAGCAACTGACTGGGGTGTTGCTATCCAAAAGAAGCCAAAATATTTATGAAAGCTTTGCAAAAACAAGTGTTATGATCCCCGTGGGAACTTCTTTGGTCTATGAGAAAGCATTCATAAAACCATCAGTAGCAGGCAGAGTAACCGCTTTAGTAGTCAGAAAATTCAGGCACGTACACCACCAATGGTGTGTAAGGTGACCAGAATTACACGAATTTGAAAGTGAATATGTAAGAGAGTCTCTTTAAATGTAATGATCACGTTCGACTCAATATTCCTATCATAAATATAAATTTTTATATTTTCGTATTCACCCAAATGGTCATTGCAAATCTTGAAAAGCGTATTTCAACATATAGTCATAAGGAATTTATGAAATTCTTTATGTTTATAACGTGACTACTCCAAATTTGAAATGGAGATTGCGTCTCGAAAAAAATAGAGTACAAATTCAAAATCATCATAAAAAAAGTTGAGCGGCAGTGTCGAATCCATAGACCTTATAATACATAGATGATCCACTGTTCTCTTCAAAAAAAAAATGTGTCAGTTCCAAAAATTAATTTTCTGACATTTCGTTTTGATTTTTTCGTAGTCAGTCCCAAACATTAATTTTCGTGCATTTGCTTTTGTGTTGTTCGTAAAGAGCAATGCTGCTCAAAATTAAATTTCGTATTTTCGCGGTTTGTTCAAATATGAACCTTTAATATGTTAATTTATTTATAAATCCTCTGGTGCATCATAAACGATCTAATTTTGTGTAAAATTGGCAAACTACAAAAAGGAAAACGAAAGAGATTGTAAGCGTGCTCTTATTTTTATACCCTCCACCATAGGATGGGGGTATATTAACTTTGTCATTCCGTTTGTAACACATCGAAATATTGCTCTAAGACCCCATAAAGTATATATATTCTGGGTCGTGGTGAAATTCTGAGTCGATCTAAGCATGTCCGTCCGTCCGTCTGTCCGTCCGTCTGTGGAAATCACGCTAACTTCCGAACGAAACAAGCTATCGACTTGAAACTTGGCACAAGTAGTTGTTATTGATGTAGGTCGGATGGTATTGAAAATGGGCCATATCGGACCACGTTTACGTATAGCCCCCATATAAACCGATCCCCAAATTTGGCTTGGGGAGCCTCCCGGAGCAGCAAAATTCATCCGATCCGGTTGAAATTTGGTACGTGGTCTTAGTATACGGTATCTAACAACCATGCAAAAATTGGTCCATATCGGTCCATAATTATATAGCCCCCATATAAACCGATCCCCAGATTTGACCTCCGGAGCCTCTGGGAGGGGCAAAATTCATCCGATCCGATTGAAATTTGGTACCTGATGTTAGTATATGGTCTCTAACAACCATGCAAAAATTGGTCCATATCGGTCCATAATTATATATAGCCCCCATATAAACCGATCCCCAGATTTGACCTCCGGAGACTTGTGGAGGGGCAAAATTCATCCGATCCGGTTGAAATTTGGTACCTGATGTTAGTATACGGCCTCTAACAACCATGCAAAAATTGGTCCATATCGGTCCATAATTATATATAGGTCCCATATAAACCGATCCCCAGATTTGACCACCGGAGCCTCTTGGAGGAGCAAAATTCATCCGATCCGGTTGAAATTTGGTACCTGATGTTAGTTTACGGCCTCTAATAACCATGCAAAAATTGGTCGATATCGGTCCATAATTATATATAGCCCCCATATAAACCGATCCCCAGATTTGACCTCCGGAGCCTCTTGGAAGAGCAAAATTCATCCGATCCAGTTGAAATTTGGTACATGGTGTTAGTATACAACCATGCAAAAATTGGTCCATATCGGTCCATAATTATATATAGTTCCCATATAAACCGTCCCCAGATTTGACGTCCGGAACCTCTTGGAGGAGCAAAAGTCATCCGATACGGTTGAAATTTGGTACATTTTGTCAATATATGGCCTCTAACAGCCATGTAAAAATTGGTCCATATCGGTCTTTAGTTATATATAGCCGATGACTTATTACACAAAAATTGGTCCATATCGCCAAAAATAATCTACCAAAACTTTATTTCCATAGAAAATTTTGTCAAATTTTATTACTATAGAAAGTCTTGTCAAAATTTCATTTCTATAGAAAATTTTGTAATCTACCAAAACTTTATTTCCATAGAAAATTTTGTCAAATTTTATTACTATAGAAAGTTTTGTTAAAATTTCATTTCTATAGAAAGTTTTGTCAAAAGTTTATTTCTATAGAAATGTTTGTCAAAATTTTATTTCTATAGAAAATTTTGTAAAAAATTTATTTCTGTAGAAAATTTTGTCAACATTTTATTTCTATACAAAATTTTGTCAACATTTTATTTCTATAGAAATTTTTGTCAAAATTGTATTGCTATAGAAAATTTTGTCAACATTTTACTTCCATAGAAAATTTTGTCAACATTTTATTTCTATAGAAAATTTTGTCAAGTTTTTATTTCTATAGAAAATTTTGTCAAATTTTTATTGCTATAGAAAATTTTGTCAAAATTTTAATTCTATAGAAAATTTTGTCAAGGTTTCATTTCTATAGAAAATTTTGTCAAAATTTTAATTCTATAGAAAATTTTGTCAAGGTTTCATTTCTATAGAAAATTTTGTCAAAATTTTATTTCTATAGAAAATTTTGTCAAACTAGATTATATACGTATTTAATCGGCCTTTTTTTGTTTAATATATACCCCGTATGGGCTAACTTACAATTTAGAAGACAGTGTTAAAAAGTTTTACGATACCTTGCCATCGGCAAGTGTTATCGCAACCCAAGTAATTCGATTGTGGATGACAGCCTTTAGTAGAAGTTCCTACGCAATCCATGGTGGAGGGTACATAAGATTCGGCCTGGCCGAACTTACGGCCGTATATACTTGTTCTCGTTTATTTTTAATCTTCGGAACTGTAAACATAGTTTGACAGCCATGGCTCATCTATGTATTATAAGGTCTAGGGTCGAATCTTATGAACCCCCCCACAACGACGCTGTTTATGAATCTTTTGTATAACGAGAGCTCACAATCACATTGTTTGTGTTACTTGATACTAGGAAATAAATTTGAGTTTTTTGTTTTTTTTTCTACTTTTTATTCATATTCTGTCTAATCAGATTTACGAATTTGCAAAACGGAAAATTTAGAATTGTCTATAACTTTTGAACCTTTCCATATTATTTCTTGAAAATGTTTCCAAATTCCTGGCAAATTGGATAAAAACTAAAATCGAGAGATTGGTCTATATTGGGGCCATACCAAAACATACACCGATAGACACTATTTGCGGCACACATATTTGTGGTCCTACATTACCTCTAGATTTCAAATTTCAGGCAAATAGGATTGAAAATAAATTTCTAGAAGCCCAGGAAGTATAATCGGGAGATCGGTCGATATGGGAGCTATACCAAACCATGGACCGATACACCCAATTTTCTATAAACCTATTTGTGATCCTAAAATACCTCCAGATTTCAAATTTCAGGCACATTGGATTAAAACTGGATCGGTCCTTATGGAGGCAAACCAAAGCACGGATCGATAGTCACCATTTTCAGCGCACCTATTCCTAAAATGCCTCTATCCAATTTCAGGCAAATCGGATAGAAAATATGGTTTGTAGAAGCCCAATACCCCGAATCGGTTGGTCGGTTTAAATGGGGGCTATATCAAAACCTGGACCGATATAGACCATCTTCGAACTTGATCTGCCTGCAAACAAATAACGAATCTGTGCTAAAATCCCCATTATTGGGAGCTGTAGCGTAATTACAACATACAGACAGACGAACATGGTTATATCGTCTTAGCATTTCTCCCAGATCAAGAAAATATATTCTTTGTATAGTCGAAAATCGATATTTCGATATGTTACAAACATAATGACAAACTTATTATACCTCTATCACCATTCTACGGTGATAGGTATAAAAAGAATTGTATCTTTAATGTATCCTTACGAATACTTAAATTGTCCGCTTCTTTGGCTCGGAATAAATACCAAAATCATTAGTATAAGGACAAAATCTTTGGAACCGGGCATGTTATTTTTTTCAATGTAAAGAAGCTTTTAACCTACTGAAAGTTAAGCTATGTGGACAAAATTTGTGGATTTTTGTTTTAATTTTTATACCCTCCACCATAGAATGTGGGGTATATTAACTTTGTCATTCCGTTTGTAACACATCGAAATATTGCTCTAAGACTCGTGGTGAAATTCTGAGTCGATCTGAGCATGGACGGACATGCACCGTCCGTCCGTCTGTTGAAATCACGCTAACTTCCGAACGAAACAAGCTATCGACTTGAAACTTGACACCTGTAGTTGTTATTGATGTAGGTTGGATGGTATTGCAAATGGGCCATATCGGTCCACGGACCCCCAAATATGGCTTGCGAATCCTCTAAGAGAAGCAGATTTCATGCGATCCGGCTGAAATTTGGTACATGGTGTAAATATATGGTCTCTAACAACCATGCAAAAATTGGTCCACATCGGTCATTAATTATATATAGCCCCCATATAAACCGATGCCCTGATTTGGCTTGCGGAGCCTCTAAGAGAAGCAAATTTCATCCGAGCCGGCTGAAATTTGGTACATGGTGTAAGTATATGGTCTCTAATGACCATGCCAAAATTGGTCAACATCGGTCCATAATTATATATAGCCGCCATATAAACCGATCACCTGATTTGACCTCCGGAGCCTCTTGGAAGACCAAAATTCATCTGATTCAGTTCAAATTTGGTACGTAGTGTTAATATAAACACCCATGCAAAAATTGGTCGAAATCGGTCCATAATTATATATAGGCCCCATATAAACCGATCACCAGATTTGACCTCCGGAGCCCCTTGAAAGAGCAAAATTCATCCGATTCGGTTGAAGTTTGGTACGTGATGTAAGTATATTGTATCCAACAACCATGCAGGAATTGGTTCATATCAGTCCATAATTATATATAGTACCCATATAAACCGATCCCCTGATTTGACCTCCGGTGCCTTATGGAGAAACAAAATTCATCCGATCTCGTTGAAATTTGGTACGTGGTGGTAGTATATGATATTTAACAACCATGCCAAAAGAGGTCCATATCAGTCCATAATCATTGGAGCCTCTTGGAGAAGCAAATTTCATTCGAGTCAGTTAAAATTTGGTACATGGTGCTAGTATATGGCCGTTAACAACCATGCCTAACTAGGTCCATATCGGTCTATAGTTATATATAGCCCTCAGATAAATCGATCCCCAATCACACAAAAATTGGTCCATATCAAGTTCATAATTGTAAATAGCCCCCATATAAGCGATCCTCATATTTCAATTCTGGCTCTCTACGTACCGTGCAAAAGTCCATATCGATTCGTAATTATTTGTAGACTTACAAATAATTGTCTAATATATACCACGTATGGACTAACTCACAATTTAGAAAACGATGTTAAGAAGTTTTAAGATACCACAACCCAAGTAATTCGATTGTGGATGACATTCTTTCGTATAAGTTTCTAAGCAATCCATGGTGGAGGATACATAAGATTCGGCCTGGCCGTATATACTTGTTTTTACTTACACCGATTCCTTATCATTTAAACACATTTTTGGCTAAACTTTTATTTATTGTGTAGCAAAAAAATTACATATTCGTTACTCATTTACATGAGGGAGAGCAAAAAACTAATGGCGATTTCGATTGGGGAAAAAGGTGCAACATTCTCCAAATTGATTGCAAACAATGAAGGACACTTTCATAGAATTTTGATCCTGTATCTCTCACAATATTATGAGTTAACAATAACTTTGGAATGACACTGTCATTTGAGCGAAAATACAACGAGGGAAGAAGTAGTGTAACACCAGGGCAACATATTTTTTTGCGAAACGAAAACGCCCTAAAAAACGTATACGTCTCTCAGATACGCTGTCTAGGGTTAAGACACTCTTAAATGTCATCAGCCTTACTACTGCCACCGTTGACAAAACTGTGGCGTGTTCGGTAGAAATTGGGATAGAACCCACGACCCTTTGTATGCAAGGCGGGCATACTAACCATTGCACCACGGTGGTGCAATGTTACACTTGTTCTAAATTTATTCTGCATTAGTGCTCATTTAGACTTCAGCTCACAACAAAACTTCTTCAAGATTTAAAATTTTCCCAAGGACTTTTGTAATTATTCACACTGCAATTTTAAATGCTGCTTTTACATATTTCACTATTCGCTACAATTTATGTGGCGCAACGAGATTTTTCTTCCAGAAAAGGGACATTCATTTACCTTACAACGCCATAATATCCATCACCTGAGTTCTAACTATGGTCCCCATTCGATAATAATGCAAGCCTATATTCACAAGGGTAATAGGGGGTAGGCAGCAAGGCTGTATGGTGGTGGGGTATTAGCAAATAACCTCCGAACAATCAAGTGACTCAAACAAATAAAATTCTGCGGTTAAAAGAGGCGACAAGGCATGAAAACCAATGGAAATTTCTTCATTCTATATGAGTTGGAGAACATAAAGGATAAAGTTTAATTGGAAAACTATTTAAGTTGATTTTGTTGTTGTCTTTTCTCTCTTTCTCTTTTTGACTCTTTCATTTCATTTTAATTCATTTGAAATCTAGAGATAACTCACACATACATCTAAGTAAAGATACATATACACACACACACACAAAACAAGGTGAATTAATATCTTCTGTATTTGTATTCATATGAGACAATGCAGGCGATATACGGCTAGTTGAAAAGATGTTAGTAATTAAGTAAAATATGTCCGTCCGTCGATTAGTTTCTCTTACACTGAAAAAAAGCATGTCTGGTTCCAAAGATTTGGTCTTTCGATTTATGATTTTGATTGCGTTCCAAAGAAGAGGCGAAATGAAGTAAGTATACTTTTAAGACACAATTCCCTTTTAAATTTTAAGTTTTTCTTGCCAGGCTCTAGGAAACAAATTTTTATTTATTCGTTCTTCCAGATATTTTCTTCATGTGCTATCAAATTCCTTTAAAACCATCTTAACGACTACTTTAGTTTCCAAATTCAGACATGAGTTCAAGTAGAAATTATGCTATATTTCAAGTAAGAAACGTCTTTGAAATAAAATATTGAAAAACATCTCCTATTTATGAACGCTTTTTTGTTATCATTAGTTTTGTTCCTTTACTACTTTTACTAACTCTTACTAGAAACCGTTCCTCAACCCCAAAAAATAGTAAAAGTAGTAAACAAATTTAAGAAAACAATGTCAGAATGCAGTCTCTTTTAAATTTTTTTTACTTCAAGTTACTCGACAAATTCTTTCGAGTGAAAGTAGTAGATATGTCATGACAAAAATTATTGTCTTTATACATTTTACGAACCACAGTATTTCCAAATTGCGTTTTTTGGAAAGAATTCTGAAACTTTTGTATGGATTAAGATATCAACATAATTTTGTGTCTTTGTGTCAAAGTTGAGATGTTTTCCTCTATGTTTACAGGTTTGTAGGTCCCTAGTGGATTCACGGGCTGGCCTATAGACGTTGGAAGTTGGACACCTCGGAAGTATGAAGGTTAGGTTAGGTGGCAGCCCGATGTATCAGGCTCTCTTAGACTATTCAGTCCATTATGATACCACATTGGTGAACTTCTCTGTTATCACTGAGTGCTGCCCGATTCCATGTTAAGCTCAATGACAAGGGACCTCCTATTTATAGCCGAGCAGAGATGGTCTGTATCAAACACTTTAAGGTTTGTGACTGTCACAAAGTTGTAAACGTCACATACACGTCACATACACGTCGTAAACTCCAAATACTTCAGACCCTTCAGATAGGCAGCGAATGATATCCAAGATGATGATATATGCGAAGAATTTTCAATTCTCAAGAATGTTCATAAAATTATTAACGAGTTTAAAAAAACTTCAGAAAATTCTGAAATAACTATATTTCAATTGGAAACTCGAAGCCAAAATTACTATAAACTACTCCATGGTGCAGTAAACGTGACGGTCGGTACTCGCTCATAGTTAACCTTTCACCAATTACTGCAGAAACTGGAAGGAAGGACAACTACTTAAGTCTTATATATGTGAATTGCTGTTTAGAGAAAATTTTATAAAATCACTTTTATTAAAGCCAATTTCCATACTAATTAAAAATTTTCAAAATTTTAGCTAGTCATTCGTTGATGCAGCTAAAGCTTGGACCACGAAAACCAAGAATAGTTTCAAGTTGTGAATGAGACATGTAAATCTAGTAGAGTTTTGAATAACTACAATATAAAACCTTTTTTGCATACCTTTTATCGGGGAGCTTAACTAAATTAAATTAAACAAGTATATACGGCCGTAAGTTCGGCCAGGCCGAATCTTATGTACCCTCCACCATGGATTGCGTAGGAACTTCTACTAAAGGCTGTCATCCACAATCGAATTACTTGGGTTGCGATAACACTTGCCGATGGCAAGGTATCGTAAAACTTTTTAACACTGTCTTCTAAATTGTAAGTTAGCCCATACGGGGTATATATTAAACAAAAAAAGGCCGATTAAATACGTATATAATCTAGTTTGACAAAATTTTCTATAGAAATAAAATTTTGACAAAATTTTCTATAGAAATGAAACCTTGACAAAATTTTCTATAGAATTAAAATTTTGACAAAATTTTCTATAGAAATGAAACCTTGACAAAATTTTCTATAGAATTAAAATTTTGACAAAATTTTCTATAGCAATAAAAATTTGACAAAATTTTCTATAGAAATAAAAACTTGACAAAATTTTCTATAGAAATAAAATGTTGACAAAATTTTCTATGGAAGTAAAATGTTGACAAAATTTTCTATAGCAATACAATTTTGACAAAAATTTCTATAGAAATAAAATGTTGACAAAATTTTGTATAGAAATAAAATGTTGACAAAATTTTCTACAGAAATAAATTTTTTACAAAATTTTCTATAGAAATAAAATTTTGACAAACATTTCTATAGAAATAAACTTTTGACAAAACTTTCTATAGAAATGAAATTTTAACAAAACTTTCTATAGTAATAAAATTTGACAAAATTTTCTATGGAAATAAAGTTTTGGTAGATAACAAAATTTTCTATAGAAATGAAATTTTGACAAGACTTTCTATAGTAATAAAATTTGACAAAATTTTCTATGGAAATAAAGTTTTGGTAGATTATTTTTGGCGATATGGACCAATTTTTGTGTAATAAGTCATCGGCTATATATAACTAAAGACCGATATGGACCAATTTTTACATGGCTGTTAGAGGCCATATATTGACAAAATGTACCAAATTTCAACCGTCTCGGATGACTTTTGCTCCTCCAAGAGGTTCCGGACGTCAAATCTGGGGACGGTTTATATGGGAACTATATATAATTATGGACCGATATGGACCAATTTTTGCATGGTTGTATACTAACACCATGTACCAAATTTCAACTGGATCGGATGAATTTTGCTCTTCCAAGAGGCTCCGGAGGTCAAATCTGGGGATCGGTTTATATGGGGGCTATATATAATTATGGACCGATATCGACCAATTTTTGCATGGTTATTAGAGGCCGTAAACTAACATCAGGTACCAAATTTCAACCGGATCGGATGAATTTTGCTCCTCCAAGAGGCTCCGGTGGTCAAATCTGGGGATCGGTTTATATGGGACCTATATATAATTATGGACCGATATGGACCAATTTTTGCATGGTTGTTAGAGGCCGTATACTAACATCAGGTACCAAATTTCAACCGGATCGGATGAATTTTGCCCCTCCACAAGTCTCCGGAGGTCAAATCTGGGGATCGGTTTATATGGGGGCTATATATAATTATGGACCGATATGGACCAATTTTTGCATGGTTGTTAGAGACCATATACTAACATCAGGTACCAAATTTCAATCGGATCGGATGAATTTTGCCCCTCCCAGAGGCTCCGGAGGTCAAATCTGGGGATCGGTTTATATGGGGGCTATATAATTATGGACCGATATGGACCAATTTTTGCATGGTTGTTAGATACCGTATACTAAGACCACGTACCAAATTTCAACCGGATCGGATGAATTTTGCTGCTCCGGGAGGCTCCCCAAGCCAAATTTGGGGATCGGTTTATATGGGGGCTATACGTAAACGTGGTCCGATATGGCCCATTTTCAATACCATCCGACCTACATCAATAACAACTACTTGTGCCAAGTTTCAAGTCGATAGCTTGTTTCGTTCGGAAGTTAGCGTGATTTCCACAGACGGACGGACAGACGGACAGACGGACGGACGGACAGACGGACAGACGGACGGACGGACGGACATGCTTAGATCGACTCAGAATTTCACCACGACCCAGAATATATATACTTTATGGGGTCTTAGAGCAATATTTCGATGTGTTACAAACGGAATGACAAAGTTAATATACCCCCATCCTATGGTGGAGGGTATAAAAATATTCAAAATTTCTTTAATTCCAAATTGGGTTTTCTACACTAGGTTTACGACTTTTGCGACATACGTATTATACCGTCGTAAACGTATGTCGCACAAGGCACAGTTTGCGACAGGCCAACCCTGTAGTCGAGTCCGAACGGCGTTCCACACTGCAGTGAAACCACTTAGAGAAGCTGAAAAGCCGAAAAATGTACCAAAACATTGACGAACTCACACCCAATTCGGCACACCTATTAATGGACCAAAAGTACCACTACGTTTTGAATTTCATGCAAATCGGATAGAAGTTTTAATGTCTAAAGGGTGATACGGTCAAAATTTGGTCAATATAAACTTGACGTATTTCTTTCAATTTTGCATTTAAAAAACCTGAACACCCCTCATTTTGAAGGTGTGTGTGTGTAGAATGTTGCTCCTATTTTGATTTTGGAATTCACTCTTCAGTTGTCAAAATGCCGTCCAAGCAAGAAGAGCAGTGTATCAAAATTTTGCTCGCGCATCGCGAAAATCCGAGCTACTCGCACGCAAAGCTGGCAAAATCGCTAAAAGTTTCCAAATCAACCGTTACAAATGTAATTAAAGTGTTTGGGGAACGTTTGTCGACAGCCAGGAAGTCTGGATCGGGGGAAATCGAAAACCGGAAGCCGCTGAGACGACAAAGAGAGTTGCCGGTAGTTTCAAGCGAAACCCTAACCTCTCTCTCCGAGATGCCGCAAATAAGCTGGGTGTATCGTCTACAACCGTGCATCGAACCAAAAAACGAGCAGGACTATCGACTTACAAGAAGGTAGTGACTCCAAATCGCGATGATAAACAAAATACGACGTCCAAAGCGCGATCCCGGAGGCTGTACACGACGATGCTGACGAAGTTTGACTGCGTGGTAATGGACAACGAAACCTACGTCAAAGCCGACTACAAGCAGCTTCTGGGACAGGAGTTTTATACGGAAAAAGGAAGGGGAAAGGTAGCAGATATTTTCAAGCACATAAAACTGTCAAAGTTCGCAAAGAAATATATGGTTTGGCAAGCCATCTGTACCTGTGGCTTGAAAAGCTGCATTTTCATAGCTTCCGGGATTGTCAACCAAGAAATTTACGTGAAAGAGTGTTTGAATAAACGTCTGCTGCCTTTCCTGAAGAAACACGGTTGTTCCGTACTGTTTTGGCCGGATTTGGCATCTTGCCATTACGGTAAAAAGGCCATGGAGTGGTACGCCGCCAACAACGTGCAGGTGGTTCCCAAGGACAAGAACACCCGCAACACGCCAGAGCTCCGCCCAATTGAGAAATACTGGGTTATTGTCAAGCGGAACCTAAAGAAGACCAAAAAAACTGCTAAGGACGAGCATCAGTTCAAGGCAAACTGGCTTTCTGCGGCGAAGAAGGTGGACAAGGTGGCTGTACAAAATCTGATGGCAGGTGTCAAGCGTGAGGCCCGGCAATTCGGATTTGGAAAAGCGAAAGCCTAACTGAATATTTTTCCTGAATTTTATACTAATTGAACTTGAAAAAGAAATTTAATTTGATTTTTTAAATGAACGATTTCACCGATTTACACGCGTTTTCCCTTGACCAAATTTTGACCGTATCACCCTTTATGTGTTGAAGACCCCAACTGGGGGGTCGAGTTATATGGGGACAAAATTGAAACTTAGGTCGATGTAGCCCATCTTCGAACTTGACCTGCTTGTAGACAAAATACCTGTCTGTCTGCAAAAATTCAACACTATAGGTTTATTATTGAAGGATGTAGCTTGATTACAGCAGATAGCCAGACAGACGGAAATCGTTATATCGTCTTATAATTTCTCCCTGATCAAGACTATATATATTTCTATAGTCAGAAATCGTTATTTGTATGTGTTACAAACGGTATGACAAACCCCCATATAAGAGATACTGATAATATGCGCTATTACTGTACTTATATGCCCCAGAAGCCAGAGTTTTACTTTGTTTTCAAATTTTACACAAGGAGTACTATTAATAACAGAGTAAAAACCATATCTCTTTCCCTTCGCAATAAGGATTTCAGAGTTTCCTGCAAACAAAAATTTGCCATTTGTCAAAATAATTGCAATATAATAGTATTTAACATACCTGCTTCCATGTTTTGAAAATATTTAGTCAAATCACAATACTTCTTTTGTTTTTTATTTGGCGTTTAACAAATTTCGAACTCTGAGAGGATTTTCAATATTTCTTTATTTTACTACTTTTTACTATTTACAAGTAAAGTAAAGTAACACAACTATTATTTTAAGCATTTTTCCAAAGATAAAATTGACCTGAGCCAAACAAAATTTTCTTTCATGAAAACATAGCTACTGCAAGTAGTATGTTTTTAATTACCGGTATTACTGGAACAATCACTCAGTTTTTGCTGGGTACTTGTACTCATACCTGGGAATAGGAGTTTTGGTGGGTTCAATGCTAAGCAAAATTCGCATTCGTATTTTAGGGTAATGCAATCTTTGGCCTCACGACAATATATTGTTCAGTGTACACAATATCAGAAAAAAACTAACAAAGAATAATTATTTTTTATTGAATATCGGCCTATCGGCAATACTCTTAAACGTTAGCGCATAAAATGAGTTGTACCGTCCAGTTGGTCAAACCGGTTCAAAATCCTAACCCTAAGTACACCCAGAGAAGGAATACGATCACCTCAAACATGTTTCAAGAGCAAAATATTATTTTTGGATGGTGACCATGTCGACAAGGTCGACTCAGAATTTCACCTACACACAGAATGTACAGTGTGGCTGATATATATTGCAACCAGGTTGCTATAAATTCTAAGCCGCTCATCCCATCATCAGTAACATATACTGCAAAATACATTATGCTGCAAGCATATATATTTTTAGGATTGGTCCAAACAAAATATTGTATTTATTATTCAAGCATATAATGTTACACCTCAGGCATGTTATAAAATTTTTTTGTGTGTATATATTTTTAATGCGACAATTGGTTATATAATTTTTTTTACTTGCTGCATACTCTATCGGTCTCTGTTTCTAAACATATATATGTTTATAGGCAATACAATCCACACAAATTATTAGAAAAAATGTTATATCCGAAACATAATATGTTCTAGCATTAGGCCGATAGCCTCTAGTTGCTAGTGCCCGTATAAATAAGTTAATTGTAATTTGTAATTATAATAAATTAAATAATAAACAAGTATATACGGCCGTAAGTTCGGCCAGGCCGAAGCTTATGTACCCTCTACTGAATCGAATTACTTGGGTTGCGGTAACACTTGCCGATGGCAAGGTATCTTAAAACTTCCTAACACCGTCTCCTAAATTGCAAGGTAGTCAATACGTGGTATATATTAAACTAAAAAAGTCCGATTAAATATGTATATAATTAGGTTTGACAAAATTTTGTATAACATAGAAATAAACTTTTGAAAAATTTTCTATAGAAGTAAAATTTGGACAAAATTTTCTATAGAAATAAAATTTTGACAAAATTTTCTATAGAAATAAAATTTTAACAAAATTTTCAATAGAATTAAAATTTTGACAACATTGTCTATAGAATTAAAATTTTGCCAAAATTGTCTATAAAAATAAAATTTGACAAAAATTTCTATAGGAATAAAATTTTGTCTAAATTTTCTATAGAAATAAAATTTTGGTAGATTATTTTTGGCTCGAGTGGCAACCATGATTATGAACCAATATGGACCAATTTTTGTGTGATTGGGATCGGCTATATATAACTATAGACCGATATGGACCAATTTGTGCATGGTTATTAGCGGAACACCACGTTCCAAATTTCAACCGGATCGGATGAATCTTGCTTCTCCAAGAGGCTCCGGAGATCAAATCTGGGGAACGGTTTATATGGGGGCTATATATATTTATCGGCTGAATTTTGCTCCTCCAAGAGGCTCCGGAGGACAAATCTTGGGATCGGTTTATATGGGGGCTATATATTATTATGGACCGATATGGACCAATTTTTGCATTGATGTTAAAGGCCATATATAAACACCACGTACCAAATTTCAACCGGATCGGATGAATTTTGTTCCTACAAGTGGCTCCGGAGGTCAAATCTGGGGATCGGTTTATATGGAGGCTATATATAATTATAGACCGATATGGGCCAATTTTTGCATGGTTGTTAGAGACCATATATATAATTATGGACCATATATATAATTATGTATATAATTATGGACCGATATGGACCAATGTTTGCATGGTTGCTAGATACTATATACTTACACCTCGTACCAAATTTCAGCCCGATCGCATGAAATATGCTACTCTTAGAGGCTCCGCAAGCCAAATCTGGGGGTCCGTTTATATGGGGGCTATACGTAAAAGTGGACCGATATGGCCCATTTGCAATACCATCCGACCTACATCAATAACAACTACTTGTGCCAAGTTCCAATTCGATAGCTTGTGTCGTTCGGACGTTAGCGTGATTTCAACAAACGGACGGACGGACATTTTTAGATCGACTCAGAATTTCACCACGACCCAGAATATATATACTTTATGGGTTCTTAGAGCAATATTTCGATGTGGTGGAGGGTATAATAAATAAATGAATGTTCTAACATATTATCATATATGTCGCAAACATGTTACGCTAGTTTATGAACATTATATGGTTTCACTTAAAAATAATGTGCTAAAAAATTTAGTTCCGTATTTTACATATTAACATTAGTAGTGTACTCGATGATATAGTGACCAAGATTTATTAACTTACAGTGCTATTTAAATTAGCAAGCATATATTATAGTGCTCGATCGCACTTGTATTAACTCAGAATTTCAAAATATACATGACTTTCTGTACTTTCTTGAGTTTCTCATTGAAACTTCGATTCATTATAAGCAGTATGACAAAATTTGGAAACGCTCCATCAAATATATAAGGGCATAAATATTTCTGTACGTTAAATTGTTGTCCATAGTTTTGTCCATTAAGTTCTGAATGATCAGCGATCTGCAATACCTGTTCTCGTGTTAAGGGTGTTAAGGGATTATCCAGTTACCAGTTCTCGCTCAAACTCTTCCTAGTCTTAAGTACCCAAATTTTAAGTATTCATGTAATGAAATTGCTCATGTATTTTGTCTCATTGTAAATGAGTATTCCAAAGAAAATCCTATTAATTTCGTCCGTTCTTTCAACTTGTATGACTACTACCTGTCCTTTTATGTTTCTCATTTTTTTTTCTCGGGAGAAATTATTTCTTCATGGTGCTTAAAGACAAACAGAAAGTTACAAAACTTTTCTATGCCATAATATTACTTTTTACACTCAAGGAATTAATTGTAGTTTATTTGATGGGTCGAAAACCCTACTTCTGTCATTATATATACTCATATTTTATTATAGTTATAAATATTATATATAATAGTAATAAATAATAGTTTATTTGTAATTGCAAAAGATGTATATCATCTTTCAAAGGCTAGTAATGAATATTACTCTTCAAATTCTAATTGCCTTTGTATAAAATCAAAATGTTTCCTAAAAATTCATCAAATTATTACAACTCTTTAGATCAATCACATGGTTTAAACGTCATTATCACATTGTTGAATTGACTTAAACTAATAATATTTCAGACTTCTATTTGCATATTCCTATTAGTATCGTTCAATATTTTGTTTATAATTTTATTGTCATTAATACTTGGTCAAATATTTTGTTTTGGGTGAATCTGTTTCAAACACTGTTTCTTAACTTTCATCTTCAAACAAAGTTTATCCATGGCATGCGTTTATTAATCTATGGTGCATTTTATGCTGCATTATATTTTCTTCAAACTTAATCGGAAAATAGAATTTCAATTCAAAATAAAAGTTTGATTTCCTGGAATTTTCACAATACAATTTCAAATTGATAAATCTATACCTTAAAATGTTTATAAATAAAGTTCGAAAACATATGAACATAAATCAATTAATCCCTTTACAGTTGAATGTAACATAAATGTCTGTATCATCCCATAGATTTGAATGTTATTGGTACATGTAAACAAATCACTTAAGAACAATTGAATTTTTTGATAAAATTTGTGCTGCTACACAGTGGAAGATTTCTTTACTAACTCAGCAAAATAAGCGTTGCCAAAAAAGTAATGAAAATGTTCTTTTTGGGTCGGGAAGTGGTGCAAAACTGGCACAGAAGCCATGAATTTAACATGGGCTTGTAATATTTCATTTCAATATCCATTGCACTGAATTTGCATCACTTCTTAAGGTGAATTCGGTGTTTCAGATGTGAATTAAATTTAAAAAATGTATATAATTTGTATCACTTTATTAATTCCCAGCAAAAAAAGTAGTGAAAATGTCCCCTTTGGATCCGAAGCGATGAATTTAACATGGGCTTGTCATTTGACGGATGTCCACAATTTCAATAGCCGTTGCACTAAATTTGCATCATTTCTTAAGGTGTGATGCGAATTCAGTGTTTTGTATGTGAATTAAAAAATTTTGTAATATTTTGCCAAATACATAATTTTTATAATTTTCTATAGATATAAAATTTTGATAAAATTTTCTATAAAAATAAAATTTTGACAAAATTTTTTATAGAAATAAAATTTTAACAAAATTTTCTATAGAAATAAAATTTTGACAAAATTTTCTATAGAAATAAAATTTTGATAAAATTTTCTATAGAAATAAAATTTTGATAAAATTTTCTATAGAAATAAAATTTTGATAAAATTTTCTATAGAAATAAAATGTTGAGAAAATTTTCTATAGAAATGAAATTTTGGCAAAAGTTTCTATAGAAATAAAATTTTGACAAAATTTTTTATGGAAATAAATTTTTGACAAAATTTTCTATAGAAATAAATTTTTGACAAAATTTTCTATAGAAATAAAATTTTGACAAAATTTTCTAAAGAAATAAAATTTTGACAATAATTTCTATAGAAATAAAATTTTCTACAGAAAAAAAATTCTGGTAGATTATTTTCGGCTCGAGTGGCAACCATGATTATGAACCGATATGGACCAATTTTTATGTGATTGGGAATAGGCTATATATAACAATATATGTAGATATAACTATAGACTGATATGGACTAATTTTGGCATGGTTATTAGCGGCCATATACTAGCGCAATGTACCAAATTTCAACCGAATCGGATGAATTTTGCTCCTCCAAGATGCTCCGGAGCTCAAATCTGGGGATCGGTTTATATGGGGGCTATATATAATTGTGGACCGATATGAACCAATTTTTGCATTGATGTTAAAGGCCATATACAAACATCACGTACTGAATTTCAATCGAATCAGACGAAAATTGCACCTCCAGGAGGTCAAATCTGAGGATCGATGTATATTGGGGCTATATATAATTATGGACCGATATGGACCAATTTTTCCATTGATGTTAAATACCATGTATAAACATCACGTAGTGAATTTCAACCGGATCGTATGAAATTTGCTCCTCTAAGAGGCTCCGGAGTTCAAATCTGAGGATCGATTTATATGGGGGCTATATATAATTATGGACCGATATGGACCAATTTTTGCAGGGTTGTTAGAGACCATATAATAACACGACGTATCAAATTTCAACCGGATCGGATGAATTTTGCTCTTTCAAGAGGCTCCTAAGTTCAAATATGGGGATCGGTTTATATAGGGGCTATATATAATTATGGGAGCCACCGTGGTACAATGGTTAGCATGCCCGCCTTGCATACACAAGGTCGTGGGTTCGATTCCTGCTCCTGCCGTTCGGACTCGGCTACAAAGAGGAGGCCCCTTGTCATTGAGCTTAACATGGAATCGGGTGCCAAGTTTAAAGTGGACAACTTGTTTCATTCGGAAGTTAGATTTCAACAGACGGACGGACGTGCATCGCTAGATCGACTCAGATTTCACCACGACCCAGAATATATACTTAAGAAGGTCCAATACCAATAATTCAGTGTGTTACATACGAAATAACACGAAAGTTAGTACACCCCGTCCTATGGTGGAGGGTATAAAAATCACGGAAATAAAACTGAACTTTGTGTATTTTATTGCTGTACACGCTTGTACACAACATTCATTATTTTTTAAATTTTCAAAATAATCGCCCAATGTGTGGCCTGTGCTGCCCACAATGGTGAATTTATGTAGATGTACTTGTTTCACGTTTTCTCACTGCTAAAATTTAAGATTGAGGAAGAAATATTAAATGATTGTTTTAAGACTCAGTTGGGTGAGATTAAAGTGTTAGGTCGCCAATATCTTTCAACATGAAATAGTTTAGATAGACTTAACATATCACATAATGTCTACATATTTATGTAAATATTTTATTAAGAGTGTTAAGCGAATGACTTTTTAGGGCTTTTGGAATTTTTATTACCTTGCATTTTAACACAAAAAAAAAAAATCACATCACAAAAGCAAGAAAAACAATCCCTAAAAGTAAAAATAAGTATTGTCTCATAATTCAGATATGTATTTCCGAGTAATCAAAAAATAATATAAAATCGATATTTTAATAAAAAATGTTGTCATAATTTTAATTTTATAAAATATTTTGTCATTTTAATTTATGTGGAAAATTTTGTCAAAATTTTATTTCTATAAAAGATTTTGTCAAAATTCTATTTCCATAGAAAATTTTGTAAAATTTTATTTCCATAGAAAATTTTGTCAAAATTTTATTTCTATAAAAAATTTTGTCAAAATTTTATTTCTATAGAAAATTTTGTCAAAATTTTATTTCTATAGAACTGTGCCAACCGTGCTCTGGACACCAATCATTTAAGCAGACATTTGAATGTCCATAATTTAAGCGGATTTTGAGACATTTTCGAAAGTTTTCTTTGGAATTAAGTACTACTACTAAATATTTTTTATCCCAAAAGATGAAGTTGCCACATTTATAATTTTGTTAGAAATTGTTGATATTATGCTGTTCTCCATCACTCTATGCAGTACAACGAATACAAATTGAAGTTCATTTGTTAATATCATGGAGTTGTCGAATTCCACTACAGACACTTCACAATGTAAAGTAAATTATGGATCATTTTATGTAAACATATTGACGGTTTCATCTAAACAAATCCATAGATACGAGTACTCTATCATCCATACAACACCAGTGTAGTATTGTACATCAACAGCCAGATTGTCTATTTGCCTAAGAGAAATAAAACAAAAATTCCAAGAAACTATCATAAATTTCATCGAAACTATCATAAATATTGTGAGAAAATTTTAAGCATTTTATTTTTTTTTTTTTTCACAGCAAGATGGAAATTTATTATGCATGCCTCTGGAAATCTTAATGATAATTTTAACAGGAAATTAAAGTAATTCGTGAAACTGTAATGCAGATGAGTAATAAACAAAGAGAAAACGAGGAGTAGTCCAAGCTAATTAGGTCAATTGTGGATGCAGATTTCCGATACAATCTCATTAAAATAAATCTGGGGTCTATGAAAACTCCTTGCACTTTTTATAACGATTACCGTATTCCATAGCATCTAAATAAATAAACTTACCATTCACATGTAGAAATTTGATTACACTCGTATTGGTTTTGTGAAACACATGATCTTGAGAGTATCATAGACGCCAACAACTGTGAATAAAAAATACGCGACAATATTTAAAAACGAATCCCACTTTTTATACGCTTCACCACAAAACTCAAAAAAAGTGAACTCTGTATGATATTAAAGCCAATTTTATTCTATTGTATGAGGTGTACCGGTTTGAAATGAGCGTTTTTTCATGTGGCACCCATTTTCCACACTTTTGGATATTTCCCATAGCTTTCAAATGGTCAGCAATTGTTTGTTGTGCAACATTTTCTTTTGACTCAAAGTGTCATCTCCGTTCAATTCGGCGTCTTCAAACTTTTTTGGTGGTCTTCCACGTTCTTCATTTCTCACATCAAAGTCATTATTTCTGAACCGTTGAAATCATCATATGCATGTTGCTTCCGATAGAGGATCATCATCATATGCCTCGACAAGCATTCGATATAAGAGAAACTATATCTAAATCTGAATAAAATTTTGCACACTTAAAGGATGTTGAATTAGATTACTTTGTTGCAACACACAAAGAAAATTTCATTAAAATTCAGCCAACGAAAAATTTTCATTGACATAACGAGACAATTTCATTAATAGAATGAAAATATTCATTAATAGTACGAAACGTTACGTTGATTTACAGAAAATTCGTTATAATAACAAAAAACTTCGGTGTATTAACGAATTTGTTTCATTGGCTGACTTTTAACGTTAATATAACGAAACTTTTTCTATTAGTGAAGTTGACGGCGATTGGTTGGTAAAAAAGAATTATATATCAATTTGATCCGATTTTTCCAAATTAAATAGCGTTAGTCCTTGTGCCAAAACATAACACCGTATACCAAATTTCATCAAAATCGTTTAATAAATGCGACCGGAATCGCACACAAAGAAAATTTTATTAAAATTGAGCCAACGAAAAATGTTCATTGATATAACGAAAAATTTTCATTTATATAATGAAATAAATCGTTAATAGTTAGAAACGTTACGTCGATTAACAGAAAATTCGTAATAATAATAACGAAAAATTTCATTGTATTAACGAATTTGTTTCATTGGCTCACTTTTAATGAAACATTTCGTTAATATGCGAAATTTTTTCTATCAGTGCGTGCACGGATGAAAAATACTGTTTTTCGTATGTTTTGGTGTAAAAATTATATGTTTGGAACTCAAATTTTTAGCACATTATTTTTAAGTGCAATCATATAATGTTCATAAACTACACTAATAGAAAAATTTTCGTTGTATTAACGAAATGTGTCGTTAAAAGTCAAACAATGAAACAAATTCGTTAATACAACTAATTCTTTCGTTAATATAACGAATTTTCTGCAAATAAACGTAACGTTTCGTACTATTAACGAATATTTTCATTGTATTAATGAAAAATTTTCGTTATAGCAATGAAAATTTTTCGTTAGCTGACTTTTAATGAAATTTTCTTTGTGTGTATTATAAGATGTTCGGGATGTTAGAGCATATTATATTTGGACTATTAAATTTTCTTGAATATAAGAGTCATATTTTAATTTAGAAATTTTGTATAAGCAGATATAGGGTTAGAATCATCACAGTGAGAGAGAGAGAGAGAGAGAGAGAGATCGGCGGAGCCGACTATATTATACCCTTCACCACTATGTAGACAAACACTTGTGTTACCATCTCAACTACTTCAAATTTGCTGGAAGCTATATAAAGGTTTGCATTTCCAGATACAAATACTTTTAATGGAGACAATTGTTTGTACTTCTACAAAAATTAAATTAAAATATAAATCGGCTTACGCCCTGGGATCAAACACAATGTTAGTAAAAAACAAGTAAGTGAAGTCTAAATTCGGGCGGGGCCGACTATATTATACCCTTCACCCCTATGTAGGCCAAAATTTGTGTTACCATCTCAACTACTTTACATTTGCTGGAAGCTATATAAAGGAGACAATTTTTTTACTTCTACAAAATCTCTAGAATTAAAATTTAAATCGGCTAATTTAAATTTTAATTTAATTAAATGAAAATGGGTCTATATATATATATATATATATATATATATATATATATATATATATATATATATATATATATATATATATATATATATATATATATATATATATATATATATATATATATATATATATATATATATATATATATATATATATATATATATATATATATATATATATATATATATATATATATATATATATATATATATATATATATATATATATATATATATATATATATATATATATATATATATATATATATATATATATATATATATAAGAGGAGCTAAATTCATCCGATCCGGTTGACATTTGGTACGTGGTGTTAGTATATGGTCTCTAACAACCATGTAAAAATTGGTCCATATAAGTCCATAATTATATATAGCCCCCATATAAACCGATTCCCAGATTTGGTTTGAGGATCCTCTAAGAGAAGCAAATTTCATCCGATCCGGCTGAAATTTGGTACATGGTATTAGTATATAGTCTCTAAAAACCATTCAAAAATTTGTCCATATTAGTCCATAATTATATATATAAACCGATCCCCAGATTTGAACTCCGGAGCCTCTTTGAGGAGCAAAATTCATCCGGCCGAACTTACGGCCGTGTATACTTGTTAACTCTGATTTAGTAGCTATGCGTGCCAAATTTGGTTGAATTCGGTCCAGATTTAGATATCTCCCATATATTTCTTTTTCTGATTTCGACAAAAATGGTAAAAATACCAAAATTTTCCTTGTAAAATCGCCACTGCTTAGTCGAAAAGTTGTAAAAATTTTTTTAGAAACTGGAATTAACTCTTTGAAGCCTTAAAAAAAGATATTCTTAGGGTGCAGCATAATATGTTTGCACAGTACAAACAATTTTTAGTTTGAATAAATTCTAAAAATATATATGCTTGAAGCAGAAGATTACAGAAGTGTGTAAGAGAAAATTACATCAAATACGGTTGAATTTTTCTCTTTAACAACCACGCAAAAAACGGTCCATATCGATTCATAATTATATATAGGCCCATACAAACCAATATCCTGATTTGCTTTAATTTCATCCAAACTTGTTGAAATTCGGTATGGGATGTTAGTATATGGCCTCTAACAACCGTGAAAAATTGGTCAATATTTACATATAGCCGCCATATAAACCGGTTCCCAAATTTGTCCTCCGTAACCTCGTGGAGGAGTAAATATCATCCCATCTGCTTAAAATTCGGTACGTGGTGGTCCTTTTTGTTTTGTTTTTTTTTTTTAGAAAATTTGGTCAAAATTCGAATTTGAGTTGAAATAGCTGAGCTCCTGCTATACTGGCAAGCCATCAAAACTCGATTTTGACTTTTCAATAATGGCAAAAGTCAAAAGTTGACTATTTTCAATTTTGACAAAGTCAAAAAATCGATTTATTTTTTTAATTTTGAGTCCCATTTTGATTCGTATTACAAACCTCAAATAACGATATTGAATTTCTATCACGTCTTTAATAATGTTTTATTATTGTCCTAAATGAGAGAACATGTAACTTTAATTACGTTTCAAGCCCAAAATCGCTTTTGCCAATAACATTGAATAATTTATGGGATTTTGGTGATGGCATATCTTATTGACTTAGCCTCGGATGAGAGATGTCAATTGAAATATGTTAATGTTCCTCCCAACTGAAGGTATTTGAAGTATGTAAGAATTTTTTTCTTCAGCTCAAAATCATAGCATTTACATGTCTTTGATGTATTTCAGGGTGTGATATTGGATGCAAATAAATTTTCTCTTCTTGAACTATGTACGTGATGAGAAATCCCTAATCATTAATTTTGGCCAGTTTTGTCAACGAGCCTATTTCTTCAATTATGGCCAATGTTGACGTCATAGTTATTGTCTGATAGACAGACCTCTGAAGATTTTGCTATAAGATTTTTAAGACCTCTAAATAGCTTTTTAACAAAAACGATCACTGTAAAGTTACCGGATGGTATATGGCTACTTACCACAATTTCACAGTTTTACGTTTCATGAATTCTTTATTTGCGTGCTAGACGCTTGAGGCTGTTTCCATAGATTTATTTCTTTTAAAATTGTGACATTATTACATTTAATTTGTTTACAAAAATTGTTTTAAATTGTCCGATAATATCTTCTAAATATCTTTTGCGTGTGTCTCTAACATGTCCGGCGGTAGTCACACGTGTGTGAAATTTAAACTAAATTTTATTAAAATGCTGATAAACATTTTGTCTGAACAAACGAATGCCGGAATATTCCAATGGGCCATGATTTGCATGGTGTGAATTGTTGGTAGTGTTACAAATATTTTTGTTCACACGCTCCAGCATTTAGTGAAACTCTATTGGCTGCCGGTACTCACATAAATAAAATGTTATTAAAAACAGCCACACTAATTTCTTCTTAGATTTAAATGCGATAAAGAAGTTTTGTCACAATAATCCGTATGTAGTGGTTTTTGGGCTATGGCAAATTGCTCTTATTTCATTTGTGGCGCCATTGTTTAGAAAAATGTCCCATGAATTTATTTATTTAGAAATCATAGTGACACATTCATATTTTAGTTCAAGCAAAAAAGAACAAAAATACAAGGAATCTATTTTAATTCTAGTAGTATTCACTAGATGACGCCATCGCATATAACAATTTTGTTCCAGTACGTTCAAGGTTCGGTTAGGCTTAAATGGTACCGTAGGTTATTTCAGGCTCACGTAGACTATTCAATACATTGTGAAACCTTATTAACTAAAAATACTTATTACGTATAGGGACGTTCTTCGCCATCTCTCTTTCAGCCTGAAAAACACTACGGTGATTAAGTAAGTGGACATTTCAAATGGGTTAAATATTTAGGCGATGGCCAACAGTAAGGCCCTTCAAATGCACAACTTGGGTGCAAAAATATTTGCACATCTGTTGGTATACGTCGTTCTGAATATATCCACATTTGTTATTTGAAACCATACGGTCCACTGCACCCTTGTTTCGCAACTGAGGTGAGACGCCAACGTCAAATTTCCATGTATAATGTATAAAAATCTTAAGGAATATATTTGCAAGAGCGTCTAAAATATGCATTCCAGCAGGCAAGATTCCCGACATTAGTCCGAACTTTCCTATGGAAGCGTCAACGTTTTGTATTATGTACGTATTAAGATAGATGAGATGCAGAAATCCAATCCAACTATCGCCGTGGAATTCGACCAGCTTCCCCTGCACCGAAAAAAATAAACTGTTTTATTGGAAAAATGAAGTAACTCGTGCGAAAATTGAACTAAATTGAGATTTCTACAATGCGGTGATAAAAGCAGGAAAATTTAATGACCAGTTGTACTTTTTAACTGAAGTTCACGACATTACATCCTCTCATAGAAGAAAAAATGATCTAAAGGAAAGAAGTAGTTCATCCTTACTATTTTTGCGAACCGTACGAACATTTTCGTTTGCTTTAGTTCAAATGGAACCTATGAGTACGGACATTGAAATTTATACCCACGCTTAGTTTATAAAATGTTTGAGACATGCTTAAAAAAAAGTAAGATTTCATCAAAAAACAAGTATATACGGCCGTAAGTTCGGCCAGGCCGAAGCTTATGTATCCTCCATCATGGATTGCGTACACGCAAAGAAAAAAAACGTTTGGAAAACGTGTACCGAAAACGTTTTTCTTTTGTTAGAGTTTTTTGAATTGCTTCGAAAATTTTAAACTTTTATCACCAAAAAAATTCGTTTGTTACAAAATTTTTATTTTTTCAATAAAAAAAGTTATTTTTGAAATAAAAACACAGTCCATTTCGTTTATATCAAACACTGTTCTTTTCTGACTTTAGGTCTTTAATAAGACACATTTTACAGTTCAAAATTTAATATAGTACATTGTAATGTTGAACATTTTTTCGGAATCTTCAGAATATATCTGGAATATATGTAAAAAAAAAACAAAAAGCAAAAAAAAAACTTTGGCCGAAGCAGGGATCGAACCCACGACCCTTGGCATGAGAGTCGGACGTAGCTACCACTGCTCCACGGTGCCAAACTAAATGTTTGTTTCTGTTAAATAAACTTTGTTTATTCGGTTCGTGGCGCCGCAAGCTATGCTATATAAATATAACTTATATGGATATTTATCTATTGATGACCATAACAGGTACATAGCTCAGTGGTTAGTGTGTTGGCTTACAATGTGCATGGTCCGCGGTTCGATTCTCCGTCCAGGCGAAAGGTAAAAAAAATTTAAAAATTTATAAAATCGTATAATTTCTTCTACATTGTTGGTATTACAGGAAAAGGTGTTAAGAACTAAAAATCCTCGTGGATGTGAGAAAGATGTGAGGGACAATGCAATTAGCAAGAAAATAATGTTTTTTTGTTGAGCTAGTCTTTATGAAATTGTTTTTACATCCTGGAAAAGAATAAACGTTTATCACAAAAAGTATATACTTTTCTTCCAAATACACTTCCTTACAGCGAAAAGCAAATGAGAAACGAACTTTGTTTGTCTAAAATTTCGTTTGGGAGGAAAGAATTATTTTTTTGCGTGTAGAAACTTCTTTCTAGAGAAATAAACTTTTGACAAAATTTTCTAAAGAAATAAAAAATCTTGGTAGATTATTTTTGGCTCGAGTGGCAACCATGATTATGAACCGAATAAAATATGAACAAAATTTTCTATAGAAATAAAATTTTGACAATGATGACAATTTTATTATGAAACGAATAAAATTTTAACAAAATTTTCTCTAGAAATAAAATTTTGACAAAATTTTCTATAGAAATAAAATTTTGACAAAATTTTCTATAGAAATAAAATTTTGACAATGATGACAATTTTATTATGAAACGAATAAAATTTTAACAAAATTTTCTCTAGAAATAAAATTTTGACAAAATTTTCTATAGAAATAAAATTTTGGTAGACTATTTTTGGCTCTAGTGGCAACCATGATTATGAACCGATATGGACCAATTGTTGTGTGATTGGACCAATTTTGGTATGGTTGTTAGGGACCATATACTAACACCACGTTCCTAATTTGAACCGGATCGGATGAATTTTGCTCCTCCAAGAGGCTCCGGAGGTCAAATCGGGAGAACGTTTTATATGGGGGCTATATATAATTATGGACCAATTCTGGCACGCTTGTTAAAGATCATATACTAACAGCATGTTCCAAATTACAACCGGATTGGATGAAATTTGCTTCTCTTGGAGACTTCGCAAGCCAAATCTCGGGATCGGTTTATATGGGGGCTATATATAATTATGAACCGATGTGGACCAATTTTTGCATGGTTATTAGAGACCATATACCAATATCATGTACCAAATTTCAGGCGGATCGGATGAAATTTGCTTCTCTTTGAGGCTCCCGAACCCAAATCTGGGGATCGGTTTATATGGGCGCTATATATAATTATGGACCGATGTGGACCAATTTTTTCACGGTTGTTAGAGACCATATACCAACACCATGTACCAAATTTCAGCCGGATCGGATGCAATTTGCTTCTCTTTGAGGCTTCGCAAGCCAAATCTGGAGATCGGTTTATATGGGGTCTATATATACTTATGGACCGATGTGGACCAATTTTTGCATGGTTGGTAGAGACCATATACCAACACCAGGTACCAAATTTCAGCCGTATCGAATGAAATATGCTTCTGTTAGAGGCTCCACAAGCCAAATCTGAGGGTCCCTTTATATGGGGGCTATACGTAAAAGTGGACCGATATGGCCCATTTTCAATACCATCCGACCTACATCGATAACAACGACTTGTGCCAAGTTTCAAGTTGATAGCTTGTTTCGTTCGGAAGTTAGCGTGATTTCAACAGACGGACGGACGGACGGACATGCTTAGATCGACTCAGAATTTCACCACGACCCAGAATATATATACTTTATGGGGTCTTAGAGCAATATTTCGATGTGTTACAAACGGAATGACAAAGTTAATATACCCCCATCCTATGATGGAGGGTATAAAAATCATTTCGAACAAAAAATGAAATATAACTACAAATAATTTTTTTGAATTTTTTTCTGTGTGTGGAATTTTGTGCAATTTATCACTGACTAACTTATCGTAGGGTTGGTATCCATATTCCAATTATGCAATTCTAATATTATTTCGAATTTCAGCTGCCATATGTTTTGTAGGGTTTTTGCTGCATATAAGTGATAAATTAGACTTAATTTTAATTTAAAAGTTAGTTTTAAGGAATTTTTTCTTGAATAGCACTAAATTCTATCAACATGTTGTCCTTAAGGGCGTTGGTTGATTAAATAGATGAGTTAATAGAAAAAT
Source organism: Haematobia irritans (assembly GCF_050003625.1). NCBI lineage: Eukaryota > Metazoa > Arthropoda > Insecta > Diptera > Muscidae > Haematobia > Haematobia irritans. The sequence continues at coordinate 132,863,293 of NC_134398.1, read as the reverse complement.
AGAAAGTCAATCTAATATCCCAGCAGCTGTGGCCGACAATTCTTAATCTTTAGAACCAAACACTGAAAAATAGGGGATACTACCCTTCGTTAGCAGGATAAACTTCGCAGGATAAAAAATGTATAGCAAATGATTTCGGCAGACAATCTTTGAAGCACCCACATTGCGCAGGCAAAAGAAAGTCTTACGTACCTTCAGACCAGACATGGGCCCTATGGTCATCAGTTAGGAGACGTGAAGAGGGTCTCTTCACTCCCTTTTCCTAGTTGTATAAAGAGGCGATTGGCAAACTATATGACTGATGGGTTTCGAGGAAAACCATCTTCAAACGGAAGAAACATACAACAGAAGGCCTCCTCTCCCACCATATTTCCTCCGGATAACCTATGTGGCTATTGTTCCATATTATTCTCAAGTCGAGAAGTTAACGGTTAATGATTACCGACCCCGGCATTAACATGCAATTTTCTGTCACTCCCAAGTCGGCAGCATCCATATTAAAGTCCTGAAATACTAACCAAGCGCTTGACATCCACATTCATAAATAAACATGGTCAGTCGTTACAAAACATGTTGAAAACTAAAATGGGATCCTCAAGCATTAGTTGGTGACCTATATGGTAAATATAAGTAGACTATAGGTTAGGATAGGTGGCAGCCCGATGTATCAGGCTCACTTAGACTATTCAGTCCAATGTGATATCACATTGCTGAACTTCTTAGACTATAAGTTTTGAAAAACTTCAATGGCAAAGTTTTGAAAAATTTAAATGACTTGGGAGTTTTGAATTTTTTTTTTTTTGAAAAAAAAGAGTAGCTTTGAAATTAATTTATAGAAAAAGAAAAATAGTACAGAAAATTTGGGAGAACGAAAAATTTCTTTGTATCGAGCAGTTGGGAGAAAAAAAATTTAAGCTATAAACTATATTGGACACAAGAAAGGAAATTTTTTGCAAATCAAAACGAATGAATAGCCGGCTAATAACACCTTAAGTTGGCACTCTCAGTTAACTTCGCCAATTTTTTTTTCCTCTCTCTCTATCCCTCTATCTCTTTAATACCCTTTCCCTCTTTCACACAAGCTATCTCAGATATCATTTGTGTGAACGGGCTCAATCCTATATCTAACAGCAAAGAATCACCCCCACGACTGAGCACGGCTGGGGCCAGGAGATAGCCAATGCCGAAGGAAATAGGACCGAATAGGTCGTCCGTCACAAGACAAAGTGAAAAACATTCCATTGAGAGACCACTCATCACAATAGAGAAATACAGTGATAATACTACGCTACGTAATTCTACTGGTTGTCACTCCAAGACTTCGGAACATCAGCAGTATGAGTGCAAAATGATACGGGTGAAACCAACATTCTGAAAATTCAAGTCCATCAGGTTCGGGTTGAAAAGATAGGGAATCAATCGGTGCTGATTAATCTCTTCCGACTGATAGGGTATTTATGATAATGGAGAAATGTCAATATGGCGATATTTCTACGATACGGATTCCCACTGGTCGTAACTCCACCGCTCCAGCTCCAGAGCCTGCAAAATGCTCGCGGTGAAGAAACACTGTATACAATCAAAACCCACGTTCTGAAAAACCATGTCGATCAGGTTCGAATTCAGAAGAGATGTGGTTACTGATTAATTGATTTCCTATCTCTATCTCCCTAAGGAGAGAAATCGCCATACGGCGATGATACTGCGCCATGGATTTCCAGCGGTCGCCACTCCAAGGGTCCTTAGCAGGGTCTGAATCTTGAGTGTAAAATGCTCTCCCTATCTCTATCTCCCTAAGGAGAGAAATCGCCATACGGCGATGATACTGCGCCATGGATTTCCAGCGGTCGTCACTGCAAGGGTCTTTAGCAGGGTCTGAATCTTGTGTGTAAAATGCTCTCATCGAAGGAAAACTGTAACCACCAATATTAACGTTCCTAAGACCGAAATCCATCAGGTTCGACTTGAGAAGAGATAGGAAATCAATCAATATTCCAAAACTCCAAGGCTACTACACAGCGCCTGAACCATTATTGTAGAATGATGGTAGAATTAAGAAAAACTGCATACCATCAAAACCAATATTCTGAAACAAGTAACTACGGCCGAAAGTCATTTACTAACAGCACGTACCGAATTTCAACCGGATCGGATGAAATTTACTGCTTGAAGAAGTTCCGAAGGTCAAATCTGGGTATCCGTTTACATGGCGGCTATATATTGCTATGGACCGATTTGGACCCATTTTTCTATGGTTGTTAGTAAGCATATACTAACATAACGTACCAAATTTCAAACGATTCGGATGAAATTTGTTCTTCTAGTAGGCTCCGTAAGCAAATCTGGGCATCGATTTATACGGAGGCTATACATAATTATGGACCGATATGGACCAATTTCTGCATGGTTATTAGTGGATTGTTCTTCCAAGAGGCTCCGCAAGACGAATATGGGGTCGGTTTATATGAGGGCTATACCTAAGGGTGGTCCATTTATAATATTATCCGACCTACATCAATAACAACAACCAAGTTTCGTTCAGAAGTTCCGCAGACGAACGGACGGACATCGCCAGATCTAACTTCAATTTCACCACGGCCAAGAATATGTATTCTTTATGGGGTATGAGACTAATATTTCGATGTGTTATAAATGGAATGATACCCCCATTCCATGGTGAAGGGTATAAAAGCAGAAATCAATTAATACTGATTAATTCATTCTCCATCTCAATCTCTATATAGCGATAATACTGCATAGCACTGTATACCACCAAAACTATCGTTCTGTAAACCATAACACAGAAAAAATGTTTGCAGCATGAGGATAAAATGCGCTCAGTGAAGGTACCCTACATAACCAACGGTCTGAAAGTACATCAGTTTCGATGATGATTGGGATACACGTGTGATAAAACAAGGCAGATAGGGGACATAGACTCATATCACGTACCAAATTTCAACCAGGTCCAATTAATCTTGCCCCTTTGCCAGGTTCCGTAAGTAAAGTCTGGGTATCGGTTTATATGGACCAAAAAAATAATATGAACCGATATGGAGTCTCTATATTAATAAAATTTTAATAAAAATTACTACCGCCATTTCTATAGTCTTCCATTTTAATTCTCAGTTTCAAAGATTCAAGAAACTTCGTAATGCGCATACGCACCAAAAAGATGACATTTACCATATTAAACGACATCGTTTATTTAAAATTACACGGTATTATAAATTTGTTATTTTTTATGCATTCCATGGTGCCACAAAGAAAGACCTCATTCGGTATGGGGCCAAAGCAAAAAAAAACCCATAAGGGGTGGTACAATATTTTGTAACGTAATTCACGTTGCAGAATATTTGTTCGTGCATACATGGAATGTCATGCGCGCAAATGAAGGAACAAATCTTGGTTACAGGATAATTCAGCTTTGCATAAATCCTTCGTCACCCAAGCTAAGCAACGTTAAACGAACACCAAGGGCTGAGTAAAAAAAAAATAACAACAACAAACCAACACCACCAAACAATTACGGGCAGGAAACAACAACAAAAGCAATAACATTTAGAAATAATGAACATAATTTGAATGACGACTGCAAAAAACGAAGGATACGCCAAAGGATGATGATAATGATGGCACAGCAAAAAGCTACAACCATTGAATGAATCTGATTAATATTCTCTTCATGCACTTTTGACATTTTTACATGTTATTGTCATTTTGTTGAGTTGGCACAATGATCAGAGAACAATGGAAACGAAAAGGAGCCTTACATGTGTCTCCCTTTGTGTTATCCTTGAAGCACTGTGTAAATGAAATTGTATTCATTTCTAGCTCTCTCTGAGGCAAGCCTAATGAAAGTGCACGTAGGAAAATGAAACATTTGTCACTCTTCATTTGTGCAATTTTGTATTTTATTAAAAAAAATCACAATCAAATTGGTCACGCTACCATTCCAGTCAGCAGGTATAGATTAGGAGGTACATATGAATTCCAACTCATTACAATATTACAAATATTTGTTGAAAATAGAGGGTTTCTTTAAGCAAATGGTAGACTAAAACTGGTCACAGGAATCACTCACATATTAGGTAATTTCTCTAGTACTAATAGGCGCTGACTGACTCCATTCTCCTCCTCATAGTCGAGTCAAAATTGTATTGCAAGTTTTACGTGAAAAAATAAAACTGGATGGAAAATAGGCATAATTATGCCTAAAATTATTGAGGTCCATTGTACGATGGCAATTGCTGAACTCTAAACATAACTACAAAGTTCATTTAGACAACAATTAGTATTACCAATCCCTTGTCATTGAGATTAACATGGAATCGGGCAGCATTCAGTGGTAAGAGAGAAGTTCACCAATGTTGTATCACAATGGACTGAATAGTCTATGTGAGCCTGATACATCGGGCTGCCCCTAACCTAACCTAATACCCTCTTCAAATGTCTATCACATCGAACCTATTCAGCAAATCCAATGGATTTAAATGTTCTAGAATGAGTTTTACCGAATGATAATGAATGAGCTGACTATACATATGTTTCTATTTTTAGATATATTTCAATCTGTTGTTGCAGTAATGTAATAACAAATTGAAATCGAAACAAGTAAGGAAAGTCTAAAGTCGGGCGGGGCCGACTATATTATACCCTGCATCACATCCGTCAAATGTGTTGGGGGCTATATATAAAGGTTTGTCCCAAATACATACATTTAATTAAATATCACTCGATCTGGACCGAATTTGATAGACTTCTACAAAATCTATAGACTCAAAATTTAAGTCGGCTAACGCACTATTGTGGAACACAATGTTAGTAAAAAAATATGGGAAACATTTAAATCTGAAGCAATTTTAAGGAAACTTCGCAAAAGTTTATTTATGATTTATCGCTCGATATATATGTCTTAGAAGTTTAGGAAAATTAGAGTCATTTTTACAACTTTTCGACTAAGCAGTGGCGATTTTACAAGGAAAATGTTGGTATTTTAACCATTTTTGTCGAAATCAGAAAAACATAGATATGGGAGCTATATCTAAATCTGAACCGATTTCAATCAAATTTGGCACACATGACTATATTACTAATTGTACTCCTAGTGCAAAATTTCAACCAAATTGGGCCAAAACTCTGGCTTCTGGGGCCATATAAGTCCATATCGGGCGAAAAATATATATGGAAGCTATATCTAAATCTGAACCGATTTCAATCAAATTTGGCACACATTACTATACTACCAATTGTACTCCTTGTGCAAAATTTCAAGCTAATCGGGATAAAACTCTGGCTTCTGGGTCCATATAAGTGCATATCGGGCGAAAGATATATATGGGAGCTATATCTAAATCTGAATAGATTGGCATGCATAGCTACAATGCTAAATCTACTCGCAGGGTATAAAAATAAGTATTTATTTTTTTGGTTTTCTTCTTTCAAAAAGTTGTAAACATCGAAACCGTCATAAGCCTGTATAAAAAAATTTCCGGATTCTTAGATTTGATTTGTGGGTTGTGGTGAAATTCTGAATCGATCAAGCGATGTACGTCCGTCTGTCTGTGGAAATCCGAACGAAGCAAGCTATCGACTTGAAAATTGATGTAAGTAGTTGTTTTTTATTCAGGTCGAAGGGTATTGCAAATGGACCATATCGGACCACTGTTAGATGTAGCCCCATATAAACAGATTTGTCTTGCGGATCCCCCTAAATTTGATACGTGATAATTATATATATATATACCCTAAGTAAATGAATCCCAAGATTGGAAAAGCAAATTTCATCCGATCAGATTGAATCTTTAGTATATGCCCTATAACAAAGTTGGCCCCATATTATCCCCCAGATCGAAGAATAAAGCCACCGAGTCGCGATTCCGCTTAAAACCGCCGCCGACCATTTTTTGCCAGTCGACGCCGCCGACAAATATGTCGGCTCATCTCAAATGTAGCCGCCAATTAATCAAAAACAGTGATTTATATCTGAAAAATATATAAATATAGTTGTTGTAATTTTTGTCAAAGCTTCTAACCTTCCACTCGTAATCAATCAGTATCAAGTTGCTATATTAATTTTGGAAACATTTAGCTCAGAAATTTTGAATGAAATGCAAATTTTAAATTTTAAATTTAAAAGAGCACATGTGCTGTTTTACAAAATTGTCTCTTAAAACAAGATAGGCCAAAAGAGCACGCAAAAGTGCTCTATTTTTAGTTAAGTACTCTTTTTGTGCTCTTTGTATGTTACTCCAACGAGATTCAATAAATGGTAAAAGTAAACTGAACATACGTAAATGTCACACTACGAGATTTTCCTACGCCGTTATTTTCTAATTAAATAGTGTTTTACTTTATATATCAGAGTCGAAGAAGAGCACGCCGATGTTACTTCTTCACTTTGTACTCTGTTCTAAATAAAAACAAACTTCTTTCACAAAAACACCAAAAAAGTGACTTACAAAGTATTGTAAGAAAATTAGCTTGAGTTGAAAGTGGGTTATTTTATGTTTATGTTATGAAATTTTTGTTATGCTTAAATGAATTATATTTCAATAAATTGGAATTAAATGTTTTTATTTTATTTGAAAAAGTGTGCTCTTTTTATAAGCTGAATGTGCTCTTTTTATAAGCTGAATGTGCTCTTTTTGCCTCTTCAAAACCCGACATCCCTAGTTGTACAACTAATATCATATTCATTCGGATACTTCAAATTGATTTTATAGTATATAATTATCTACCACCGAATATACACATTTACGTCGGCTTAGCAGTCAAGCCGGACACAAAAATTTAGTGTCAGCAGCAGCCGACAAAAAATGGGAGGCTTCATTCTCTGCCCAAGTTTGACCTCCGGAACCTCTTGTAGGATTAAATTTCATTCGATCCGTTTGAAGTTCGATACGAGTAGCTACCCAGCAAAAATATTTCAGCTGTAAAATTTAGTTGGGCTTTTTGTTATACAATAAAGTAGGCAGTGCATCCACACTGCATGTATCGTCGGCAATAATGTAAACAAGTAATCAAATTAGTTTATGATCATTCGTTGAAGTTATTGCAATCACTTCATGCAGTATAGATGCACGAAAAGTAGTGCTGTTTTCCTTCATGCCAATAAAAATATTGCTCACTTCTGAGCAATATTGTTATTGAAATGGGCAGTTATATCAGCGCTATGTAGAAGCTGCTCGAAATCGGGACATCGCCCACAAAAATCAGCGAGGATTCGGTTGTTTTGGGTAGATATGGCTCTATCAACCATTCAAAAATTGGTCCATACAAGTCCATAATTTATATAGCCCTCATATAAATTGATCCCCTGATTTGGCATTCGGGGTCCCTTGCAGGAGCAAATTTCATCCGAGCCGGTTGAAATTTGGCCTTCTATTTACCATGCAAAAATTGCTTCATATGGGCCCAGCAAAAAAAAGCGTCGCCAAAAAAGTAATGAAAAGGTTCTTTTTGGATACGGAAGTGGTGCAAAATTGATGCAGAAGCGATGAATTTAACATGGGCTTGTCATAGGTTCTCCATTTCATAGTTCTCCATTTCAACAGCCGTTGCACTGAATTTTCATCACTTTTTTAGGTGTGATCCGAATTCAAAGCTTTGGATGTAAATTCAAAAAGTTCTGTGATATTTTGTCAAATAAATAATTTTTATAATTTTTAATGGAAACGTTTATCGGAAACGTTTGACCTCAAATATTTTCAAAAATTCACAATTTTTTCATATTGGGGTTAGTATTTGTTTGACAAAATTTAACTGATTTGTACCATTTTATGAATTTTTACTCTGTTTTTAACCTATTTAAACCAAAAAAATTACCCATTAAAAGTATGAAAAAACCCAGTTATAAAAACTTGAATTAAAAGAACTTCCTGGGTAGTTAAAATAAATAACATCATTGGGAGTGCATCTTCTGGAAGTGCTTTTTAAGTTGTGCTTTTGGAAGAACTTCCAGTTTTTTTTTGCTGGGCGTCCATAGCTATTTATAGACTGCTCTACATATACACACAAAAATGTTTTTTCTGATTCAATTACGAAATTAATTGATCCAATTAATTTTTAATTGAAATTGGGAGCCACCGTGGTGCAATGGTTAGCATGCCCGCCTTGCATACACAAGGTCGTGGGTTCGATTCTTGCTTCGACCGAACACCAAAAAGTTTTTCAGCGGTGGATTATCCTACACACAAAAAAATTTTTTTTTGGTTCAATCACGAAATTAATTGATCCAATTAATTTTTTAATTGAAATGTCTTCAATCACAGAAATGATAGTATCAATTAAAAAATTAATTGAAGGTCAATTAAAAAATTAATTGATCCAATTAAAAAATTAATTGATACTATTAATTTTTGTGATTGATTTTTGTTTCAATTAAAAAATTTGTTGAATCAATTAAATTTTTAATTGAATATTTTTTAAAACTCAATTAAAATTTTAATTGGAAAATTTGTCGTGAAATTTTTTTCTGTGTACCTCAGGAATGCTGGTGACATTTCTGAGGGTTTCAAAACTTCTCTAAGTGGTTTCACTGCAATGTGGAACGCCGTTCGGACTCGGCTATAAAAAGGAGGTCCCTTGTCATTGAGCTTAACATGGAATCGGGCAGCACTCAGTGATAAGAGAGAAGTTCACCAATGTGGTATCACAATGGAATGAATAGTCTAAGTGAGCCGGATCTATCGGGCTGCCACCTAATTTAACCTAACCTAATTGAAATGTTTTCAATCTCGAAAATGATAGTATCAATAATTGTTTAAAAATTAATTGATTTGCTTTCATATGTTATTTTCAATTAATTGATTAAATTAAAAATATAATTGATGTTGATTAAAAAATCAAATAATTTTTTAATTGAATCGATGACAAATTTAAATGATGTTGATTGTTTTTTTTTATAGTTTCAATTAATTATTTCGTTAAACTTTTTAATTAATTTTAATTTTTTAATTTAATCTACATTTTTATACCCTAAATCGCATAGTGGTCAGGGTATAATAACTTTGATATTAAGTATTTCGATTGTGAATGCCAATCTTTAATAGAACTCTGTACGGAATCTATGATGGAGATTCGGTCTGATCAAACTTTCGGTCGTATACGAATTGTTTAGTTTAAGTTTTAGAAGAATAACAAATTTTTTGTCTAATTGTACATGAAAATATGATGAAAACACACTTATTACTCGGATTTATTGGTTCTCAAAGAAAATGCCTTATAGAAAAAAGGAATATTATGCTGTAGTAAAGTATTTCTTGTTGCAGGGGCTTAATAGACTCAGATATCCTTTGAAATTGTATGGGAAACATAACATTCAAAAATTTCTTAATAATAATATTAGCTATTTTATTTATAAAGAAATTCATTTACATTAACATTATAAATTTTTGGGTAAGACGATACCCAAATTAGGTGGAACCGACATCACAATTACCGTATACTAAATTGCCACATATACATAATTGCCACATAACTAGGAATGATTCAATTAAACTACATATAAAGAAAATTCCCATACCCCCATCATCTTCAGAAGCAATAAAAATCCTACCAAAAGGATTCATTCATTTAAATACTCTTTTAAATAATTCTCACATATATCATCGATTATTTGAATAGAAAATATTTCTAATTGGCCATAAAGGAGAATTAGCAATCCTCCAAGTTATTGGCTAATAATTCAAACCCTACTGCCGTTTAGCAGTAGGACGAACACAGCAAATTATAAACGAATTACAAATTAATTTAAAATCCTTTTTTACGGGGTAGGGGGATATATGCTCACATTAATCTTAGCACAAGCATGTAATTTTCAATTCACTTTCAAATTACATTTGTATAGAATTCATTGCACGCTAATCTACATCTACTTGGAATATTCAACATTCATATACAACTCACAACTCTATTCATTTATTAGGGAAACGGGGAGTGAAGAGCGAATAAACAAACGAGATACGTGTAGAATCATTTCATACAACAAACAACAAAAAAAAAAAAACAATTTTTATAATCAAATAAATTTTACAACAATAATAAATATTGTGGAACCAATTCGATTAAAGTGTAACGAAACGAATTATTATTACCAACACCCAAGAAAGAACCAACGAATGAGCGAATACTTGGATGGTGGATGGTGATTTGTCTCTCCCTAAGATATTGAGCTAAACGATTGCTTCACACCCCAACTTCCAGGCTGTGAGTTTAGATGAATGACATTGCCAGTGTTGGGAAAGTTGAGAATAAAATAACATAAAATTGAAAAATAGATAGAATTATAGCAATATTTGCATAAATTAGTAATGCCTCCAGAGAAAAAGTGAATGGTTTGTTATAAATATAACTGGTGGCATTAACCATCTATCCTTGTTTTCCAAGGATATCACGTGCAATATACAATTTTGTTCTCTTCAATAGTAAACCCTAAATGTAATGCAGAGATTAGTAAGTGATGTGAAGCTGTGGCAATGTTCTTTAGAATTTCCTACTGTGAATAATTTTATTAGCTTAATATTTGTTTAATAGATTTTTCATTTAATGTAGGAAGAACTGTGATTTTGGATGTGAAACTATTGCAAATAGGTTTTTGAATTGTATGCCCACGATGGCATATATACGAAGTAGAGGTGTGCAAGTGACACGAAATTGTCGTGACTCACGAAAAATTTCGTGATTCGTGCGTGAGTCGTGAGTCACGCTCATGACAACAGCGTGAGTGTGTGTGATTAACAAACCAAAATGTCGTGCGTGAGCGTGAGTCACGAAAATAATATCTTCGTGAGTGTGCGTGAGTAACGAATTACACTCACGACAATATTCCTGCTCACTAACATAAAACGCTTAAGAGTTAAATTCAATTACAATTTTAGTGACACCTGGGATGTTAAGAGTTTAATAACACTCTCAATTTTAATAATGCTCATGTTTTCAGACACTTTGGTAAGGTAAATTAATTATAAAATTATTCGTGAGTCATGATATTTTTCGTGATTCACGGTATTTTTCGTGAGTCACGGTATTTTTTGTGAGTCACGACGTTTTCGTGCGTGAGTGTGCGTGAATACAAATTTTCTTTTTGTGAGTGTGCGTGAGTCCTACCAAAAAATATCGTGCGTGAGTATGATTTTTCTGTCGTGAGTGTGCGTGAGCGTGAGTAAACTATTACTCACGTGCACACCTCTAATACGAAGTGATGAAAATCCACCAAAACGAACCAGAACTCCATCCTGAGGAAAGATATTGAGCTATGGCAGAAAATGAAATGAGTGATGTTCATTATATGCAATCCTATAATGTTCATAAACCAAACAAAAGTTACGGTCACAGTTCAGTCCTCAGAATAATGCCAAATGTGCCTAACGTAGTGGATTACACTTTGGCGAGACCACTTTTCGACAAAAAGTTTTAGACTCTAATTCCCAACAGTGAGGCGTAGTGTACACGGATCCCGGGGAATAAAAGATATACAGATTTCTACACTGATGGCTCCAAATTGGATGGACAAGTGGGTTTCGGAGTATACTCTAAAGATCTGGAACTTCGAATAGCGAAAAGATTACCTGATCACTGTAGTGTTTTTCAGGCTGAAATATTAGCAATTAGAGAGGTGGCGAATTGGCTGAGAAGTAATGTTCCAAAAAATGTGGGCATTAATATATACTCAGACCGTCAACCTGCAATAAAATCCTTGGAATCTGTGTTCCTCAACTCGAAAACGGCCATTGACAGCCGCAAATTTCTCAATGAGATGGCTGAGCAGTACAATATTCACCTAATATGGGTGCCTGGCCATAGGAACATACCGGGGAACTGCGAAGCAGATGAGCTAGCAAGGCTAGGAACATATTCCAGGGGAACTAGAATCTATTGGTATGCCTCTGGCTACCTGTAAGCTCTTACTGCGTGAGAAGGCTGTCATGATGGCAAATGTTCGATGGGAGAATTGCAAGGGTTGTAACGACACCAAGCAAATATGGCCCATTTAAACTTAAACCGCACACTAGATATGCTAGTGTTCTCGAGACGCCAGATATCACTTCTGATATCTGCTATAACGGGTCGCTGCCTGATAGGCGATTTTGCAAAAACTATTGGCGCGAAGTATAATGACAATTTTATGAGCTGTCATGATGCGGAGGAAAAGGAATCAATAAAACACCTCTTGCGTGAGTGTCCTGCATTTTGTGTAACGCGTAAATAAATTTTAGGGGCATATAGCTTCAGATTGCTGGCGGGCCTGGAAAACGTTAACTTAAGCAGTCTGCTAATGTTTTTGGAACAATCTGGTTGGTTCAACAGAAGAAAATAATCAAGAAGGTTCAGCGGATAAAACTAGAAGTGCCCATATGTTATGTAATGGGTACTTTTAGTTAATGTGGTATTACAATGGACTGAATAGTCTAAGTGGGCCTGAATCTTAATCGGGCTGCCACTTTAATCTAACCTAAATATAGGGGCTATGCCAAAACCTGGACCGATACGTAACATATTCGGCACACCTCTTTGTGGACATAAACTAGATTACCAATTTCAGACAAATCGCATGAAAATTGCGGAGTATGGTGCTCAAGACCCGAAATTGGGAGATCGGTTTATATGGGAGCTATATCAAAACATGGTCCGATGTAGCCCCTCTTGGAACTTAGCCTGCGTACAGGCAAATGGCGAATATGTGCCAAATTTCAGGACAATTATTGAAGACAGTAGCGTGATTACAACAGACAGACAGACGAACATACGTATATCGTCTTACAATTTCTCCCTGATCAAGAATATATATCGACTACCTTATAGGAAGTCGATATTTCGATGTGTTATAAACGGAATGACAAACTTATTATACCCCCATCATTATTTGTATTACAACACAATTATACATTTTGTCTATCCAAACCCATTCTTCTTACAACTTCCTGCTTAGTACATTATCAGTCCAAGGAATAATTAAAATTCTTCGATAGACCCATGTTTTGGAGGATTCAAGTCGTTTCGCATCAGCCGACGATATATAACATTTCAAAAATTTGGCTTTAGTTCAGAGGTTTATGTCGTAGTTTTTTTTTTTTTTTTGAAAATTTTTGTAGTTCAAAAAGGTATATCTGGCCATTTCTATGCGGCATTTAATTTCCTTCGATTAATTCCATTTTCATAATACTGCACAATATATTAAAGACTCGTTCGCTACTATCCTATACTACAAAATAAATCGCTGTAAAATAACTCCAATGCGAAACTCTATGAACTTATATCACGCCTCAATATTTACCAAATGCTAACAATCCAAAGTCCATACATTTTATCATTTTCTTCAATTAATTTCCATAAACTCCTTTTTAAGCGAGACGATTAAAGCTAACAGCGTTAGCACGTAATACCACCTTTCAAGGGCTCCACATTAAATTGTTTGACGCTTCCGTGTGGCGTCTCATATCGAACGTCATTCCACACCGCAACGGACAGACAGGCGGACAGACGAAGTCACTTCTCCAACTCATGTACATGTCAAAAGTAACAATTGCCCCACAATGGACTCATCATCACACTGTGTTTGGGCAAATTAATAAAAACTTTCTCACACTTTAGTTTGCATGCAGTGCAGAGTCAGAAGTCCAAACCACAATGAGCCAGAAGGAGTATCGAAGTTATAACTGCTGAATATGTACACAATAAGGCTTGCGGCTTCTTACGTACATTCATACTAGACATGAGTTTAAGTTAGATGGCTTTGTATAAGAAGGGGTGAGGGGGGATCTATGGCAGTTATCCCCTCATTCTCATACCTCATATATCAAATCAAACTTCTAATAATGAGCAAATACCAAGACCGGAGACGTCTCAAAACCCCATACAAATGTAGACAGAAGCAAATTGTTGAAGTACGACGGAGTGAGTATTCGTCAAAATGAGTTATTTGCTGTTATTTAGGGTCTATGTTGCATTTGACATATTAAACAATAATAATTGTCATGATAAAGTTGTTGCGAGTGTCAGTCAGTCACTCAGTTATTCGTTAACTCATTCCCATACACCCATTTCTGCAGTCACTCAGTCAGTTAGTCGTCATTCAATCACATAGCACAACTCAGTGTGTTCAGTAAGTGACTATGGCCGTCATTTGAAATGAGCTGGAAGAGTTTGTTGATTAACCTAACCAAACCAAAACTAAACATTTTCAAATTGTCATATTGTGAATACACTGAAAGAAATTGTTGGTAATTGGTGCTACGAGACCATATAACCAAGTCCACGCTAGTATTTCTGTCAAACTAGAAATGACAACTACGTGATATTTGTTTTATTGAGAGCTGATTATATTGCACACCGAAAACATTTTAAGCTCTTGGAAAATGACGAAATTTTTTCTCATTTGTGCGCTTATTGCGCTTTCCGGCTCTCACTAACTTTATTTATAGAGGGATTCACATGGATCCGTTTAGTAACCGATGCCAAAGATCTACTATGGTCGTTACCTTTTTACAACCGGAAGATTATGTCAGTCTTCAGTCAGGCTTTTAGGATATGGCTGTGTGGGTGAAAAGGCGAAAGGCTACTACTGTACAAAGTGACACCTCCATTTTGGTACTGCCCACGGAGCGAACCTAAAAACCCTAAATTGGAAATAATCAAAAAGATAATACCACACAGACAAGATGTGCCTAATGGCGGTTGTTAGTGATTGATCCACGAGGCGTATACAATCGTGACACCTTCATTAGGTGTCTTGGGACCTAGCACCTATAAGTGAGGGCAAATTGGCTCCCATTAATAAACGAAGATAATGCTACAAAAAATACCAATAATAAATATATCACCTGGCAAAAGGCTTGAGGAGAAAAAAGAGACTTAGGGGCGTTAGGTCCTGAAGCAGGTAGAGAAACTGATTACGACTCAGACTAAAACGACATCGTGTTAATGATGTCTTTTTACCGTCGTGGCGTATTCAACATACTTCGGGTTCGATCAGGACAGCAATATGGTCGCAAAAGTAAGCACAGAAGCAAAAAAAAAAAAAAACTTCTGCGCATCTAACAGAAAAAATCACCAGGGCACGGAACGGGGAAAAAGTCGTTGAAGAAACATAATATAACGCGGCCCCAAGTATATTGGAAAGACCAAGTACTGCCTTTAATTTCTCAGGCAAAAAATTTAATATCCACACAGAGAAAAGTAAACCGTTTTTGAAGAAGAATTAACTGTTTCTACAATGTACGAAATTAGATCCTTCAGTACAAAAAATAAAAAATAATAATAAAATAAACAAAATAATAAAATGTACCTACAAACAAATAGATATAATAAAATATGTTAAATTTAAGATTAGTTTAACTATGGACTTTTTTTCTGTGCGGATTCAATCAAATGTGACTCAAATCCATGGCTCCATATGAGTCGCAGGGGTCAGTGTTTCCAGTATTTTCCTAGCTTTTGTCCCCACTTTGGGACGCTTTTATTGCCGAGCCACCGTGGTGCAATGGTTAGCATGTCCGCCTTGCATACACAAGATCGTGGGTTCGATTCCTGCTTCGACCGAACACCAAAAAGTTTTTCAGCGGTGGATTATCCCACCTCAGTAATGCCGGTGACATTTCTGAGGGTTTCAAAGCTTCTCTAAGTGGTTTCACTGTAATGTGGAACGCCGTTCGGACTCGGCTATAAAAAGGAGGTCCCTTGTCATTGAGCTCAACATGGAATCGGGCAGCACTCAGTGATAAGAGAGAAGTTCACCAATGTGGTATCACAATGGACTGAATAGTCTAAGTGAGCCTGATACGTCGGGCTGCCACCTAACCTAACCTATCGCCGAAAATCCCCAGTTAAGCACTTTTTATTGAGGAAAGTGTAACCGGAACAGAATTTACAGGTGTCGGCTCCTGTTAATAAACGAAGATAATGGTACAAGAAATACCAATTATGTATTCACTGGAAAAGGCTTGAGGAGGTCCTTCCCATTCATCGAAAGCGTTTTGAGAAAAGTATCACATTGCCGCAAGAACAAAAATGTGAAACGCCGCGGAAGAAACAAAACAGCACAACTGTTTTAAGTATCTTTTCTTCAACGAAGAAAGTTAACCCTTTCACTACCGAAATAACCCTCTACATATTTTAAAAACTTTAATTTTTCTTCTGTTTTTACTTGTACTAACGCGTGTAGAACAAAAATTGACATTTTCAGAACCTACCTCAATTACTTCAAGAGCTATATGAGCTTGTGCTGAAAACTTGATTCTTGAATTGTGACCAAATGGCCTTACGAAAATATGCGCTATTTGGCCTATAATATATTTCACAGTGTGAAAAAAATACAAAAAAGATCCCGTAAAAGTATCAGCTATAGTTTTTGTATTAATGTCCATTTACTGGAAACATACAGTAGAAAAATTGTCTCAAATTTTCGTATTTTTCGTTTATTTTTAACGAAGTTTATAAAAATGTATTTTAGTGCTCACCAATATGGAAAATATTTATAGCTTATTTAGATTAAAGCCTCTACTTTAAAATAACATCGAGATATAAATCCAAACTAAGTGGGAAAATATAATTTGGTGTCTTTTTCGAATGTCCTTCTAAGTGGACATCGGTAGTGAAAGGGTTAAAGGACTTCCTCATGCTAAGTATTGCGTGGGAAGATTTTGTGTATTTGTGGGGGTGTTGTCATACCGTTAGTAATACATCGAAATATTGGTTTCAGACCCCATTGAAGAATATATTTTCGGGGTCGTGGTGAAATTCTGAGGTGATATAGAAATGTCGTCCGTCAGTTGAAATGATGCTAAATTCTAAACGAAACCTGTGATCGGATGCATAAAATTTGACGAATTGTTATTTTTTAGGCTCAGAAAGTGAATTTCCAGGAGGAAAATTATCAGCATTTTCGACGTCTTCTTTTCTTTGCTTTTCATCGAGGTTAAAAAGTAGCCAAAGTCTCTAGGGATATATTTTTTGGGGAGAACGTGTCGCCTTGAGGCAGACGATGAAGACAATCTGAGGGTAGTAGTGGTCCCCCCAACAATCCGTGAATTGGCCGAAAAAAAAACATATCAGTGTATTGGCAATTTCCCGCAACCTTGAATCAATTGGCTTTACTCAAAAACTCGGAGCATGGGAGCCTCACGATTTCAAGGAAGAACACAAAGGGGCGTGCTCAAAATCTCGCCCGCCCCGCGCTATGTACAGATATATAAAGTGATTGTTGTATCTACACGGATGAAAAAGACTGTTTTTCATATGTTTGGCTATAAACATTATATGTTTGGAACACAAATTCTTAAACACAATATTTTTGAGTGCAAGCATATAATGTTCATAAACTAGCATAACATGTTTGGGACATATATGTTAATATGTTAGAACATATTATGTTTGGGAAATAAAATGTTTGTAAATATAATATGCTTGGATGCAAACATATATTAATTTAGAAATAGCCTATAAACATGTATGTGTTTAGTAGCTTGGAGCGCTATTTAACAGGGAGCGATATTGAATTAAGTTGGTGGTTGTTGCTTGTTATTACAAAATTAACATTTTATTTTTCCTTGGGCAATTGATCAGCTACTTCTTTGATCCTTACAAACTGTGTGGTCCGCTGTTCGAATCCCCGTCCGGCAAAAGGTAAAATTAAAATAAAAAAATGAATAATTTCTTCTACAATGTTTGTATTACAGAAAAAGGTGCTAAGAACTAAAAAATGTCGTGGAAGTGAGAAAGATGTGGGGGATTATACAATTAGGCAGAAACAAAATTTTGAGCATTCAGGTCGAAAACCTATGTTGTTAGACCTATATTACCTGTTTATTTTCATAATTCATTATGATTGTAAATATATAAATAAATAAATAAAATTTTGAGCACAATATTGTTTGGGAGAATTTTTTTAAGCATATAATATTTTTGGGTTCAAAATGCTTCGAAACATATGTTCACAAAATAACATATTGTTTTTTGGAAGACAACATTATTGAATTTGGATGCAAAAATACAAAATGTTTGGAACTTAGACTACCCAAACATATATTGTTTAGACCAATATGCTTTCAAACATATTATATATTGGAAGATATCAAACATATAAATGTTTGGGCAATACCCAAAAATGTATATGCTTGAAGCAAAATATGTTTGGGAGTATATTTTACAGAAGCGATTTTTTATGAGGGTGTAGTCATCACGGTAGTTGAGAAATTTACATTGAAGCCAAGAGCCAAACCACCCCTTCGCACGTGACAGACATTTTATTGAAATGGAACTGGAAAGCCATAGGACAATGCATGGCCACCGTCAACAAGGGACTCTATCAAAAGAGGATGATCAGCGGAAAACACAACACCAATTCATATGGGACCACGATATGAATTGGTGTAAGCCCCTTGCTGTCTAAGTCATCAAAACATCACTTTCAACGCTTAAATGAAAGGTTCTTCAGCATCCATTGTACTCTGCGGTCTTCCACCTACTGTCTATCTCTTTATGCGCTCTCTGTGTAAAAATAAATTAGGAGTGATACCTTCGATGGCGAGGTTGATCTTGAAGTTTAGCTCAATATATTCTTCGACACCAACACGCGGAAACTCTCAAACTTCACTTCTCATACGTAAATTATGTTTTATCATTACCAGGGGGAAGACTACCTCGTTTTCTAGCAGAGAAAACAATTGAGGCTCGTGTTTTCCGGGCGGAAAGGTGGGCGTTTTTAGGCTCGCAATATGGGTGTAGCATACAACGTTCTAGGAATTCCTAATAGTGGCAAGTCTGCTCTGAACCAATATGTAGTGGCACGCATCTGGTATCCGGCCTCTGCTCGTCGGCTATCGGTGGGGTTCAAACTTAACTACCAGGTTCAGTATGTGCCAAAAAAACCACAGAATAACTATTACTTAAAATATGCGTGCGATAAAATAAGATGGATAGGATAGAAAGAATCGGGAAAAATTAAGAAAACTCGATGCTAAGCAGATGTGTGGATGTTGACATCTGATATTACCCCTCCCAACCTTGACCATGAGCCGTATGCAATGAATTTATACATGGTCCCAAACAACCGTCAACCCATCTCCCAGTTAGGAAATCAAAAATATATATTTAGTGCTCCATAATTATTTATTCAACCGAATAATTTATAGAAAACATTTCATCTTAAAATCAAGACAACTTGCAAAGAAATTCAATTAATATTTCGAAATAATCCAAAAGCATTTAATACGTAACGAAATTTGTAAAAAAAAATTCTGAATTATACCAATACAAAATTTCCTTAACACTAATCATTATATTCCTAATATTCTATTTTATCCCAAAAAAAATGCAAATGCAAAGCAAATAAAAAAAAATATTACACTATTGATATGCAGAGATCGGTTATTTCACGAATAATTACAGAAACAAAATAGCTGAAAAAGAATATATCCAGTTCGGATATCATGGTATATATATAAATATGTATATGTATATGAGTGGTTAAATATATTTGTACCGCGAAAAGTCCAATAATATTCAAAGATAAACCGAAATAATATTTAATAACGAAAAAAAGTAAATTAAACCAAAACAGATTTAAATTAATTTTTAACTTTTACCTTTTACTAATTTTTAGGTTTTCCGAAATTTAAAATAATAAAAAAACGGAAAAAATCAAGTTTAAGCAAAATATAAAATTATTTTTTTTCAACACGATAGGATTCGATAGCAAAACCCTCTCTCACATTAGGGCTTAGGATCAAGATATTGAATCTCAATTTCCAAGATACGCGTTCTTTTAAATTGTCGAATCATAAAAAAACGATAAAAGCCGAAAATTAAAGAAAATTAATTTTCACTCAACTGAGCCGGGATTCGATAGTGTGGCTTTATACGTCCATACAACAACAACAATACAAGATACACTTTACATATAATCAAAATCAAAACTTTGTCACCATTATCGAGATTTTATATCAATCACTGCTATTTTTACTTTCAAAATCGTATAAAACAATTTTTAATAAGATAAAAATGCGTTACTTTGCACAAAAGGAAAAAAAAAATCACATCACCCAAACCGGGCTCGAACCTACGACCTCACGATTGCAAGCCGCGAGTCTTCCCACTAGGCTAACTAATGACTTATGGGTGGTTGGCCAAATGCACAATTATAATGAGTGGCAAATACTGTTTTTAATTACACTAAAATATATATTCACCACACCATCATAAAAGTCAATAATAAATAATATTTGATTTTATATAAATAAAAAAAAAGTATTAATTTTATTAATTAACAAAAACAACATAATAAAAAAAATAAAACCAAGATGAAATTAAAAACAAAGAAATTGAAAATAAAAAAAATTAAATGACCGAAAGCGGGCTCGATCCCCCAACCTTATGGTTGCAAGTCGCGAGTGCTCTCACTGGGCTATCAGCCGATTTCTGATTGATTGGCAAAATAACTACGTGAGCGTTGGGTGACTTTTGATCGTGGTTACATGTAAAAAGATATTCACCTACACACCAAACATCAATATTAGGAGAAAATTCCCCTTCTTGGTGACTTTGCAAAATAATGATTTTTGTTGCAAAACTTAAACCAGTGTTTTGATGGTTGGTAATGCCGGGAATATGTATAGGAAAAGGAAATAAATGACTTACTACTTATTGGTTCCAACGATGAAGGATCCTTCATGGGATATCCGGTAAATCACTAAATTTTTGAATTTG
The DNA here is from genome assembly GCF_050003625.1 of Haematobia irritans. Taxonomy (NCBI): domain Eukaryota; kingdom Metazoa; phylum Arthropoda; class Insecta; order Diptera; family Muscidae; genus Haematobia; species Haematobia irritans. Next base: position 132,842,590 of record NC_134398.1, on the reverse strand, counting down.
GTTTATATTGGTGTTGTTGGTGTCGTAAATGTTGAAATATAATTGTATTTAATTGTCTTTGTGGTTTTTGGTTGATTTAAATAATCAATTTACGACCGATTTTCACTCACATACATACGAAACCGAAACGATTTAAAAACACGATATCTGCATATTTACAAAACTTTAACTAAAAAAAATTAAAATAACTACTTTTAAACTAAAAACTTTCCGGATTCAATTCCAATTTAATGTCTTTGTTTTACTTTAAACCGGACAGCAAAAACTATAAAAACTGTAGCGAACACTTTTCTTTTCACACAATCACTCCACAATATTCGTGGTTCGATCTGGACCAGCCAATAAATCTATGGTATCCTCAGGAGAAAATAATAATGATCATATAGGGGTCAATTCGGAAAATGTTGCGGGTTTTTCGCTGAGGGTTGCCCGTACCCATGCAGAGTGCTTCCAAGTCGGATATGCCCAAGGAAAATTCAAAAAATAGGATGCCTAAAACACAAACAAGGTTTCCAAAAATAAGCATCGAGCTTGGATGGGACGAACCCAATACATGTATATTACCTTTTAGCGAAATAAAACAGCTTATGGTTTTCCTGCGCTCCTGGTATGGAAAAATGGTAAACCCGGTAAAACCAGAATAATTTTGTCCTGGCCCAAACCACAGGCGGGTGAAATGACTATTGGAGGCCAAAATACAGGAGAAATGCCACCGAATATCCTCTGGGAAAATCCAAAAACCAAGGAATGTCCACAAATAGAAGAAATTTCGTCCAAATCCAAGTTATCTCGTCCTAATTAATAACATACAAGTTTTCAATCCAAAGAACAAAGCAAGTCAATTCTTTTATTTTCATACTTACAAAATGAAAAGACAAATTTTTAGTTCAGGATACAAAAAATTTAAATGTTCGCTGCGCTGTCCGATTTCAAATTGAATAATTGACGAGATAAACTGAGAATTTGGGCAAAAGAACTCCTATTTATAGCAAGAGAACGCCATGGAAAGCCAGCGTTAGTAGGCTGGATTTTTCCAAAAAAAATGTTGGAAAATTCCTGCTATTTCGAAAATGGCATGAACACCCACAAACCCAAAAAAAAAGAAAAACATATTCAAGAAACGCGATCAATAAATCAAGCTGGCACTTCTAGCGTTATCAATAGAGGGAATCACTATGAAAATAGTCAAATCGTCCTTCAAGCTTTCGATAGCCCAGTGGACAACACCTTCTGCTATGGTCACAGACGCCCAGGTTCGGATCCTGGCAAAAACTCATTTTAGGATACTATTTTTTTTATTTTATTTTATTTTATTTTACTTTATTTCATTTTATTTTATTTTTTTTTCATTTCTCCGAAAATATACTTAATTTACATCTATCCCATCCTGTAACACTACCTTCAATCTGCGTCTACCATATCGTAGACTAAGTTTTAAGTACTATTCAAATCCAAGCTTTATTTATGAAATCATAAAACCAATATTATAACCAAATTATTCGAATTACATGAAAGTGTAACAAAATGAATCCAAGTGCTACAAGCGACCCTAAATGGGCTAAACTTTAACTGGAATCTTAGAGGACGGGCACTCAATTTGCGACGATGAACTTATCCGCGAAATATCGGAAAGGGAATAGAAGTTGAACAGATATAGAGCTTTATGCTCAAAATTTAATGACCTATACCCGCACAACCAATACGACATCCCCTTGTATTTCTCACAAAGATATATGAGTTTAGCATTTCGAGCAAGAAGCGGCTTACTAGATTTAAATGCAAGGTCCTACAAGGACAACACAGATTGTTATTGCACAATTTATAATATATGAATGTCCAAGAAAATACATTTAATTTTATATGGATATGCCAATTTTTGCAAAGGAGAGGAAAAAAATTTTCGGAAAGAGTATTTTATCGGTAGAAGAATTGTACGATATTTTAAGCGGAAAAATTTTACACAGTTAGGCATGTACATATCTAACTAAAAACATTAATTATAGGAAACTCATCCTCTATCAATTTGATCAAAACTCATGTTCTGTCAATTTGATTTGAACCTTCTTCGACACCAGGTCGGTCGATTTTTGGAGAAACACCATCGCCTAACTAATGTGGAAAGAGGATGTGTCACAAGTGACAAAAACGCCAATCTACATTCACAGATAGGGCAGCAACTTAGCGACGGAAACTTTATCGATCTGAAAAATTGTAATAGAAGTTTGAGCAAATTTTCCACATGTACTCCCATAGATCATTTGAATATTAAGCTGCTGAAAGCATACAACATTATGTCTCGTGTGTGTTTGTTTATATGCCTCCAGCTCAATGACTTATGAGCCGCCAAAATTTAACAAACGTCTGTAACCAAATTCAAGAAGTCAATAAAACATAACTTCACTCACTAACAAACATGTCACCACACGTTTACCTGTACAATTGTCAGCCTATTCATGCTTCAATATACGTGTAAATATTGTGGATCTTGTAGGTACCAAACCTCTGGGGAGTTAATATGGCAAACTTATATGATCGAAGTAATCATTTAAGATGGTGTGGACATGACAGTTTAAACAAAGTAAATATTCATATATTGTTAATGAATTTAATAACACAGTCAATGAATTACAATCAAAAGAATTAACAAATAATCTCATTGAGTTCGCTTAGGCTCGTAAATATAAGTAAACATTGTGAATAGTGGAAAACGTTTTCCTATGAAAGGGCAGTCAGTAATAACCATTTATTAAGAAGTTGGGAACAATTTAATATGCCGGCAACAATATCTATTGAGCTTTGGGGATATAGCAACCTTTTCCCCTCGAGCGTTGACTTACAACAGTATTCTATTGCATCTTAATCCTTACCGTTGAGAATTTCTATAAAGTGGCACAAAAATTATAATTCGCAATAGAAATTGGCACACTTTTTCATAACGAAGGGGAAGGGACGACACCTAAATACTCAAAACAATGGATCAAATATAATTTACTATGTAAAACCTTCGTCATAGTGGGTTATTTGATGATATATACAATTTCAAGTGATTATTAAAGGGTGATACGGTAAAAATTTGGTCAATATAAACTTGACGTATTTCTTTAAATTTTGCATTCAAAAAACCTGAACACCCCTCATTTTGAAGGTGTGTGTGTGTAGAATGTTGCTCCTATTTTGATTTTGGAATTCACTCTTCAGTTGTCAAAATGCCGTCCAAGCAAGAAGAGCAGCGTATCAAAATTTTGCTCGCGCATCGCGAAAATCCGAGCTACTCGCACGCAAAGCTGGCAAAATCGCTAAAAGTTGCCAAATCAACCGTTACAAATGTAATTAAACTGTTTGGGGAACGTTTGTCGACAGCCAGGAAGTATGGATCGGGGGGAAATCGAAAACCGGAAGCCGCTGAGACGACAAAGAGAGTTGCCGGTAGTTTCAAGCGAAACCCTAACCTCTCTCTCCGAGATGCCGCAAATAAGCTGGGTGTATCGTCTACAACCGTGCATCGAGCCAAAAAACGAGCCGGACTATCGACTTACAAGAAGGTAGTGACTCCAAATCGCGATGATAAACAAAATTCGACGGCCAAAGCGCGATCCCGGAGGCTGTACACGAAGATGCTGACGAAGTTTGACTGCGTGGTAATGGAGGACGAAACCTACGTCAAAGCCGACTACAAGCAGCTTCCGAGACAGGAGTTTTATACAGCAAAAGGAAGGGGAGAGGTAGCAGATATTTTCAAGCACATAAAACTGTCAAAGTTCGCAAATAAATATCAGGTTTGGCAAGCCATCTATACCTGTGGCTTGAAAAGCAGCATTTTCATAGCTTCCGGGACTGTCAACCAAGAAATTTACGTGAAAGAGTGTTTGAATAAACGTCTGCTGCCTTTCCTGAAGAAACACGGTTGTTCCGTACTGTTTTGGCCGGATTTGGCATCTTGCCATTACGGTAAAAAGGCCATGGAGTGGTACGCCGCCAACAACGTGCAGGTGGTTCCCAAGGACAAGAACCCTCCCAACACGCCAGAGCTCCGCCCAATTGAGAAATACTGGGCTATTGTCAAGCGGAACCTAAAGAAGACAAAAAAAACTGCTAAGGACGAGCAGCAGTTCAAGGCAAACTGGCTTTCTGCGGCGAAGAAGGTGGACAAGGTGGCTGTACAAAATCTGATGGCAGGTGTCAAGCGTGAGGCCCGGCAATTCGGATTTGGAAAAGCGAAAGCCTAACTGAATATTTTTCCTGAATTTTATACTAATTGAACTTGAAAAAGAAATTTAATTTGATTTTTTAAATAAACGATTTACACGCGTTTTCCCTTGACCAAATTTTGACCGTAACACCCTTTAGAAACTCAACGATCATTACCTATCGGGTAAATTGTATCGGAATCTAGAAAAAATGTGGACTTTAATTAGTTTTGGACCTGATGGAATTTCTCCGGCGGAATTATATGCAGTGACTGACAGAATTATCCCATGGTTGGTCGGCGATATAAAAAGGTTGTAATCACTTAGTATATATTCCAAGAAAATGGAAGGAGACAAAAGTCGATTTCATTCCTAAAGTGGGAAAATTCTTTCATTCAGTTGCGAAGGATTTCCGACCGCTGATTCAAGATTGATCTCGAAACGACAACACTCGAAGGGCAGACAACGACAACATTCTCAAAATGCAGATCTACTATCATGAACAAGTCAGCTTTATTGAAAACTCACTCACATCTGTCAATGAATACAAAATTGTGGCTTTTCTAGACATCGATGGGGCATTCAATAACATCCATTTGAGCTCGATGTTAAATGGATTGACAACTCCGAATGTTGACCAAGGAATACTTAGGCTGTTAAACCAACTTCTAACGAGGCGACGTATTTCACCCACACTAGGACAAGCAAACATACAAAGGTATGTGGACTGGGGCACTCTCCAAGGAGGAGTTCTATCACCTCTTCTTTGGAATTATGCTATAAACAACCTTCTGATTTCCCTAGAAAAAGAAAGAATAAAAGTGGTGGCATGCGTAGATGATGTGGTTCTAGCAGTCAGAGGAAAATTTCCATCCACAATTGAAGATATTACACAGAGAGCCCTCCGGATAACTGAGAAATGGGCAAAGACAGAAATGGTTATGTACTGCTAAGAACGTAAACTTCCCACGGTTAAGCCCATCTCCTTAGGTGGTATTGAAATTCCCTTTGGTGAGTGTGCAAAATACATTGGGGTTATATTGGACACGAAGCTGAGCTTTGAGCTTAGGTTAGGTTAGGTGGCAGCCCGATGTATCAGGCTCACTTAGACTATTCAGTCCAATGTGATACCATCTTGGTGAACTTCTCTCTTATCACTGAGTGCTGCCCGATTCCATGTTAAGCTCAATGACAAGGTAGCCGAGTCCGCATTGCAGTGAAACCACTTAGAGAAGTTTTGAAACCCTCAGAAATTTCACCAACATTACTGAGGTGGGATAATCCACCGCTGAAAAACTTTTTGGTGTTCGGTCGAAGCAGTAATCGAACCCACGACCTTGTGTATGCATGGCGGGCATGCTAACCATTGCACGAGGGTGGCTCCCAACTTTGAGCTTAATATTGAAGAAAGGACGAGAAAAGCCACTGTAACGTTGTACTCGTGCAATAGGGAAAAGTGAAGACTAAAACCGAAAATTGTGTATTATTTAGATGTACCCTGCAGTGGATAAACCTATAATGCTATATGGTATTGTGGTCTGGTGTCCGGCACCTCAGCAGCCGACAAGTCTAGATAAAGTTCAGCAAATGAGCGTGCTTGTGTATCACAAGCGCATTCATTAAGACAGGAAAAAATCCCTTAATATCATGCTGCATGCTGCGGTCCTCAAAATAATACCAGATATGGATTACACTCTAGCGAACTCGGTTCAACAATTAGGAGTGACGCACATAAACCCCGAGAAGTAAACGTTATATAGGTCGGCGTAGATGGCTCCAAATTGGATGGGCAAGTGGGTTTTGGAGAACATTCGAAAGACCTGGAACATAAAATAGAGAAAAGACTAGGTAAGTCACTATAAATAAAAATTGTGGTGCCTACAATTCAAAAAGGTCAAATCTGTCTATGGAGATTATACCAAAACATTGAACGATACCCACTATATATAGTACACCTATTTGTGAATCCAAAATATCATTAGATTTCCGATTACACCAAATTCGGATAAAATTACCGTGTCTAGAGGCCCAAGAATTCAAAACGAGAGATCGGTCTGTATATCAAACAATGGACTGATACATAGCAAGCTAATAGACCAAAATTGCCATTCGATTTCCAATCTCATAAAAAATAAAATATAAATATAAATAAATATAATAAAATAAAAAAATGCGGCGTCAACATGATCCAAAAACCAAATCGGAGATCGATCTAGCAAAACTTGGACCCATATAGTCCATTCTCGAACTTGACTTGATTTGAATTCAGAATTATAGCTTTTTTTATTGTGAGTCATCGTGGTGCAATGGTTCACATGTCCGCCTTACATACAAAATGTCATGGGTGAATAGTCTAAGTGAGTCTGAAATATCGGGCTGCCACTACCCCTAACCTATCCTTTAATTTGGGCTCCAATAAATGAATAAATTTTTTGTGTGTACATAAAGTCCACTTTATTATAGATTCGTTGCCCAAAGCGGAGTGACTCATAATACCCTCCGTGGCTTCAAAACAACGGAAAAGATTCTGAAACAACTTCAACCGTTGAACGTGTTGAGAGGAAGCCTTGGACCTTATAGCCTTCTATCAATGTAGTCACTCTCAATACTTCTACACCACAATGTCCTTGCCTGAGCTAGATCATCTCTCTTCTGGTAGCATTGGTCTTTGAATCAAAATAGTTTTGATTCAAACTTGCTCTCAAAAAGATAACATGAATATTCGAAGGGCAGGTATTCTGTCCCTACATGACGTAAACTGGAAGGCTTTATTTGACAGATTGTGTAAGGAAATAAATTTGAATATTTCACTTTTATACTAGGCGTCAAGAAGAATGTAGAAATCGAAAGACACAGTAAATAATATTATATTTTTGGAGCTAACAATAAATTGTTGTTACAGCAAATTTTCAAGTTCAACAAAATTTTTGTTGATATAACAAAATTAGTTGCTAAAGTGGCTATTTACAAAATACGTTGTTAGCTCAAATTTAAAAATAATTGTAATTGTATTGACAATCAAATTAATTGATATTTTTTGTGTGGAGCAAGTCTTGTAGTTCTGAATCTATCGAATGGGACAATTGACGTCAAACTTCGTCTCAAATCTATCCGTATTTAAGCAACCAACAAAATTAACTTAGAGCATTATAATGTCGACTTTTACTAACTATCAATTGCACAAACTTTAAGTCACTGCATTGCATTTGAAGCCATCATTTATGACGCCTCTATGAATGCCATTTAATTACTTTCGACATTGTATTTAGACACATAAAATTTTTATTTATCGAAGTTGTATTCATTTGTCGGCATGAAAAAAGAGCGTAAGTGTTATAATGCATTAATCGTACATAGATCAAACATTTCTATTGCTGATGTTTTAGTGGATATTTTGATGTAGTAATGTTTTTATTAAATACCTGGCGCCTATTATTTATGGTAGTTCAAAACAAATGTTTTATTGTTATATCGTAAAAGATATATTGATAACGTGAAAATATTTTGAAAGGCAATTGAATTTTAATTAACTAGTGAGCACTAATTCCAAATGAACAACATATGAAAATAGGATTATTATTGGTATATGGTAAGTGCCTTTTTGTTAAAAAATTCCAAAATTTCAAAGATGACTTTTTTATACCCTCCACCATAGGATGGGTGTATATTAACTTTGTCATTCCGTTTGTAACACATCGAAATATTGCTCTAAGACCCCATAAAGTATATATTTATTCTGGGTCGTAGTGAAATTCTGAGTCGATCTGAGCATGTCCGTCCGTCACGCTAACTTCCGAACGAAACAAGCTATCGACTTGAAACTTGGCACAAGTAGTTGTTATTGATGTAGGTCGGATGGTATTGCAAATGGGCCATATCGGTCCACTTTTACGTATAGCCCTCATATAAACGGACCCCCAAATTTGGCTTGCGATTGCTCTAAGAGAGGCAAATTTCATCCGATCCGGTTGAAATTTGGAACATGGTGTTAGAATGTGGTCTCTAACAAACACGCAAGAATTGGTCCATATCGGTCCATAATTATATATAGCCCCCATATAAACCGATCCCCCGATTTAGCTTGCGGAGCCTCTAAGAAACGAAAATTTCATCCGATCCGGCTGAAATTTGGTACATTGTGTTGGTATATGTTCTCTAATGACCATGCAAAAATTGGTCCATATCGGTCCATAATTATATATAGCCCCCATATAAATCGATTCCCAGATTTGTCCTCCGGAGCCTCTTGGAGGAGCAAAATTCATCCGATCCGGTTGAAATTTGCAACGTGGTGTTAGTATAAGGCCGCTAATATACATGCCAAAATTGGTCCATATCGGTCTATAGTTATATATAGCCGATCATCATAGTTATATATAGCCAATCACACAAAAATTGGTCCATATCGGTTCATATTCATGGTTGCCACTCGAGCCAAAAAAAATCTACCAAAATTTTATTTTTATAGAAAACATTGTCAAAATGTTATTTCTATAGGAAATTTTGACAAAATTTTATTTCTATAGAAAATTTTGTCAAAATTTTATTGCTATAGAAAATTTTGTCAAAATTTTATTTCTAAAGAAAATTTTGTCAAAATTTTATTTCTATAGAAAATTTTGTCAAAATTTGATTTCTAAAGAAATTTTTTTCCAAATTTTATTTCTATAGAAAATTTACTTTTATATAAAATGTTGTCAAAATTTTATTTTGTCAAAATTGTATTTCTATAGAAACTTTAAACTTAATTATATACGTATTTAATCGGCCTTTTTATACCCTCCACCATAGGATGGGGGGTATATTAACTTTGTCATTCCGTTTGTAACACATTGAAATATTGCTCTAAGACCCCATAAAGTATATATTCTGAGTCGTGGTGAAATTCTGAGTCGATCTGAGCATGTCCGTCCGTCCGTCCGTCCGTCTGTTGAAATCACGCTAACTTCCGAACGAAACAAGCTATCGACTTGAAACTTGGCACAAGTAGTTGTTATTGATGTAGGTCGGATGGTATATCGGTCCACTTTTACGTATAGCCCCCATATAAACGGACCTCCAAATTTGGCTTGCGAGGCTTCTAAGAGAAGCAAATTTCATCCGATCCGGCTGAAATTTGGTACATGGTGTTAGTATATGGCCTCTAACAACCATGCAAAAATTGGTCCACATCGGTCTATAATTATATATAGCCCCCATATAAACCGATCCCCCGATTTGGCTTGCGAGGCCTCTAAGAGAAGCAAATTTCATCCGATCCGGCTGAAATTTGGTACATGGTGTTAGTATATGGCCTCTAACATCCATGCCAAAATTGGTTCACATCGGTCCATAAATATATATAGCCCCCATATAAACCGACCCCCCGATTTGGCTTGCGAGGCCTCTAAGAGAAGCAAATTTCATTCGATCCGGCTGAAATTTGGTACATGCTGTTAGTATATGGTCTCTAACAACCGTGCAAAAATTGGTCCACATCGGTCTATAATTATATATAGCCCCCATATAAACCGATCACCAGATTTGACCTCCGGAGCCTCTTGGAAGACCAAAATTCATCTGATTCAGTTGAAATTTGGTACGTGGTGTTAATATATGGACTCAAACTCCCATGCAAAAATTGGTCGAAATCGGTCCATAATTATATATAGCCCCCATATAAACCGATCCCCAGATTTGACCTCCAGAGCCCCTTGGAAGAGCAAAATTCTTCCCATTCGTTTGAAATTTGGTACGTGATGTTAGTATATGGTATCCAAAAACCATGCAGGAATTGATTCCTATCAGCCCATAATTATATATAGCTCCCATATAAACCGATCCCCAGATTTGACCTCCGGTGCCATTTGGAGAAGCAAAATTCATCCGATCAGCTTGAAATTTGGTATGTGGTGATCGTATATGATATTTAACAACCATGACAAAAGTGGTCCATATCAGTCCATAATCACATATAGCCCCATATAAACCGATCCCGAGATTTGGTTTTGGAGCCTCTTTGAGGAGCAAATTTCATCCGAGTGAGTTGAAATTTGGTACATTGTGCTAGTATATGGTCGTTAACAACCATGCCTAACGAGGTCCATATCGGTCTATAGTTATATATATCCCTCAGATAAATCGATTTCCAATCACACACAAATTGGTCCATATCGAGTTCATAATTGTATATAGCCCCCATATAAGCGACCCCCATATTTCAATTCTGGCTCTCTACTTACCAAAAAGTCCATATCGATTCGTAATTATTTGTAGACTTAACTACATACTTTTTTGTCTAATATATACCACCTATGGACTAACTCACAATTTAGAAAACGATGTTAAGAAGTTTTAAGAGTATTTCGATTGTGGATTACAGTCTTTCGTAGAAGTTTCTACGCAATCCATGGTGGAGGGTACATAAGATTCGGCCTGGCCGAACTTACGGCCGTACATACTTATTTAGTTTAATATATACCACGTATGGACTATGTGGTATATATTACGGTGCTAGGAAGTTTTAAGATACCTTGCCATCGGCAAGTGTTACCGCAACCCAAGTAATTCGATTGTGGATGACAGTCTTCAGTAGAAGTTTCTACGCAATCCATGGTGGAGGGTACATAAGCTTCGGCCTGGCCGAACTTACGGCCGTATATACTTGTTGTTATCTGCAATGTTTATTACTCGATATCCCCGTACAAAAAGCGTCGCCCAAAAAGTAGTTAAAATGTTATTTTTGGATCCGGAGGTGGTGCAAATTTGGCGCAGAAGCGATGAATTTAACATGGGTTTGTCATAGGACGGATGCCCACCATTTTAACAGCCTTTGCACTGAATTTGCATCACTTTTTAAGGTGATCCGAATTCAGTGTTTTGGATATGAGTTAAAAATTGCCGTGATATTTTTTGTTTGTTTAACATTTATTGGTCTTGTACAACAAGACTTAGGTCTTATATTTACAGTACAAGATTTATATAATACAAAATACAAATCCTAATTATAAAATCCTAATTATATTATAATTAATTAAACAATTATAAATACATTAGACATAGGTTTACAAAATTATATGAATAAAACAAGTATTGAAAACCAAAGTGATTAAATAAACAAATTTGATTTATAATGGAAATTAAAAAAAATAAAATTTGATTATAAACAAATTTAATATTTAGAAATAAAGCAAATGGAAAATTTAAAGAAGCTATGTTATGTTCTGTTATAATGTGCGGTAGAAATCAAAAAGTCTGCTCTTAAAATTCTCTGCGTTGCTTATTATTTGTAAATCATGGGGAAGAGCATTCCAGAGACGCACAGAATTAATACAGAAGTGCCAATCAGAAACCAGTAGAGAGTGTCGCATCGGTACCAATCTTTTCCCTCGATTAGATCTTACAAATCTCAGTCTCTCATAAAGATATGGTGGTTGTCGCGTATATAAAGGGTGATTCTTTTGAGGTTAGGATTTTCATGCATTAGTATTTGACAGATCACGTGGGATTTCAGACATGGTGTCAAAGAGAAAGATGCTCAGTATGCTTTGACATTTCATCATGAATAGACTTACTAACGAGCAACGCTTGCAAATCATTGAATTTTATTACCAAAATCAGTGTTCGGTTCGAAATGTGTTTATCGACAAATTTTGTTCAGCGATGAGGCTCATTTCTGGTTGAATGGCTACGTAAATAAGCAAAATTGCCGCATTTGGAGTGAAGAGCAACCAGAAGCCGTTCAAGAACTGCCCATGCATCCCGAAAAATGCACTGTTTGGTGTGGTTTGTACGCTGGTGGAATCATTGGACCGTATTTTTTCAAAGATGCTGTTGGACGCAACGTTACGGTGAATGGCGATCGCTATCGTTCGATGCTAACAAACTTTTTGTTGCCAAAAATGGAAGAACTGAACTTGGTTGACATGTGGTTTCAACAAGATGGCGCTACATGCCACACAGCTCGCGATTCTATGGCCATTTTGAGGGAAAACTTCGGAGAACAATTCATCTCAAGAAATGGACCGGTAAGTTGGCCACCAAGATCATGCGATTTGACGCCTTTAGACTATTTTTTGTGGGGCTACGTCAAGTCTAAAGTCTACAGAAATAAGCCAGCAACTATTCCAGCTTTGGAAGACAACATTTCCGAAGAAATTCGGGCTATTCCGGCCGAAATGCTCGAAAAAGTTGCCCAAAATTGGACTTTCCGAATGGACCACCTAAGACGCAGCCGCGGTCAACACTTAAATGAAATTATCTTCAAAAAGTAAATGTCATGGACCAATCTAACGTTTCAAATAAAGAACCGATGAGATTTTGCAAATTTTATGCGTTTTTTTTTTAAAAAAAAGTTATCAAGCTCTTAACAAATCACCCTTTATAATCCTTTGTAGGAACAATATAGTACGGCAAGATAAAAATTTGTCGAATGGCATACCATATAAACGATTAAGATATGGAGAAACGTGTGGAAACCGACGAAGATTATAGACATATCTGATAATGTTATTGTAAACAATATCTAATTTCTACTTGCTCTCAGCATCGCATCTGCCATCGCATATTTTGCCAAATTCATAATTTTTATAATTTTTTATGATTTTTAATGAATTTTTACTAGAGCTGCCACACGGCATTTTCGAGACGGGATTAATAACAAATCGCGAGATATTTTTTTAATCCCCGGATTTTTCGGGATCCCGAAAAAATAATTCCAATTTGTTAAATTTGTGGCTTTGTCGCATTATTTATTAATAAATTGGAATCAGCATTCAGTGCAAACGGCCCTTAGATTTCATACCCGACCCTATTTCAACCTTGAATAACAATTTATTATACATTAGTGACCATATGCAAAATAATTTATTGACAGTTTATCGAAGGAATTTATATGGTAAAAGTAGGCTAGAAGTTTTCTTTAACTTTTTTGCTTATGAGGGTACACAGATAAAAATAAGTTTGAGAACCAATAACTTTTGTTGGAAAACCAATAACAAAATTTGTTAATTTTCCTGCAACAAACTAATTTGTACTTTTAATAACCATTATTACAAAAAAGTTGTTAGCAATCGTTACCATCAGAAGGCAACAAATAATTTGTGTTCTCAGTAACATAATTTGTAAGTAATTTGTTGAGCAACAAAATATTTGTTGCTGAACGTTACATTTAATCCTCAACAAATATTTTTGAATTTGAACGAAAAAATTTGTATGCGGTTTGTTGGAGGCTATCAATGACTGTAACAAATTTATTGGTGTATTGACAAAAAATTAAATTGAAATTGCCAGAATTATTGCACCAAAATTGCAGGAACAATTTTGGAGATATTTTGTTAAGTACATACAGAGAAGGAATATGACCAAAATGTTATTTTTGGACGGTGAACATGTAACATTTTTGTGTCGAAAATCCTATACTCAGTTTTGTAAATGTATTACGATTTTAAATTTGAGTAGTCCAGGGTCTAGCAAGCATTTTGACAACTTTTTACCCAGTGATGTATATTCTAGTTAATTAGAATTGTAATAACTCTAATCCCGATATTAATATGGTTTTATTAATTATCTCATACAACAAACACATTTAAGAAACTACCATATTGAAAAATACAAATTTTTCACAGACATTTATAAATGCTTTTCTGTATTCTCTGATGAAAGAGCTCTTTGCTTGCTATCATACACATGTATGTGCTCATACTCATTTTGTTCTAACGGTATTCTTCGCATACTTATTTTAGCTTTCGTACATGTTCTCAGCGATGTGCGCGTAACCAGTCTTGTATTTTTGTTTTTGTTTTCATATCAATAGCAGTCAACTATTTTCGCAACAAAACAATTTGTTGAAATTTCAGAATATTTCTATTATTTCCTCTGTCAAGCATCTACAAACACATTTCAACAACAAATGCCTCATATTCAATAGATAAATTTGTTGAGCATCAGCAGATTTATATACAAATAAAGTTGTTAATATTTATTTGCAGTTATTTTTTTGTGTGTAGGTATATTACAAAAATCTCAAATTCGTCAATAACGCAAGGGAACAATAGTTCCGTTGATTAAGATCTGAATATTGTTTTTAAGGTTATTTGGGAAGCTGAATCCAAATCTGCATTTGGTTTATTTCTATCAGCTCGATGTTTTTATTGTTCAGATCAAAATTTTACGACGGTCATTCATATAAAAATCTCAATTGAATTTTTTGATGAAAAGACAAAACTAGTATCATATACTCCTCCATTGGAACATAAAAAGACGTACATGTCTTTTTTTCAAAATTAAACAGTGCTAACCAATTAAAATCCCTATACCCAAAAATAAAACATGAAGAAGAATATGTGAAAATTAAAAAGAATATGGGAATATAACATTAATTTCTTTCTTATCATTTTGTAATGCTATTTATAATTCAGTAACACTTTCTCATATCCTTGATATTGAAGAATTTCACGCAGAGCTGGTGTTACTTTCGAATGCCAGACTAATTTAATATGATCCGTTGGCAGGCTAGTCAAACGAGACCAATGATAACATGTGACATTTTTGGGCATCTTATCGAGTGTACGTACCCTTTCTTATCAAAAGAACTTATTCATCCAAGGAATTTTAAAATATTATTGGCCTTTTCCCAATGCTCATCCATGTATATTTGTTGGGCTATAAAGTAGATATAATGCAACAACTATGACAGACTTGGTCGTATCATCGTCGTCTTTGGTACCTGTCTTTTTACCTTTCTTTGTTGTTGACTGTCTGAAGGAAATAAACACGACAGCACGAATGGAAAATTCACAATATCCATTGTCTGTCATATGAAATATTTTAACATGAAATGCAATCATGTACTTACTCCATAGATAATTGCACAGTGGTGTAGAGAAAAAAATGTATTGGAAACTAACACTATGGTACAGCCCATTGTAACTTTGTATTTTTATTAAAAAGTGTAGTGAACAGCGGATCATCAACATTGAAAGCACATTTAAAAGTGGGTCCAAATTGGGCCTTGGTATAAAAAAATTAGAGATCATTGTATGTTTGATATAAATATCAAAATATAATGGAGACGTTAAAATAGCAGTGGATGGATAATTTAGGTTATTCGAAAACAAAAACAAGTATATACAGTAGTCTTGTGTCGTTCCGGAACGAACTAGTTCCAATGAACGGATCAATAAAAGGAACGATTGTCACTAGTTCCATCTCTTTCGCTCTTATCGCTCCTTTTGTCATTTATTTGTATTTTCAATTTACATTCCATCGTTACGCGGATCGCAGTTCGATTTTTTAATTTTGTTTGACAGTAACCCCACCCGACCAAAGTGCCGAGAAATGGCGAAGGTTCGCTAAAGCGTACATTTTTCGAAATAAATTAACGCGCGGATTGTTCGAGAAAAGTTCGATGTAATAACGAATTTTTTTCGGCTTATTTGTTATGTTGTTGTTCCGCCATGTTTGTTTTTGACAAAGAAAGATATTAAAAAGTCATTTCAGTTTAAGAAATTGTTAAGGGCGGATGAATTGTCTAAGCGAATCTAAAAGAGGTAAGTAATTACATATTTTTTACAAAACTACAAATTTTCTTTCATATTTAATTTGCAGATGTATTCAGGAAAATGTTACTGGCATGGCGACGACCGGCTTAATAAGAAATTCCGTGCAAAGAAGTCAATGCAGTGCCTTAAATCACATTAAATATATACCATAATCCTAAATGTAAATATTTTAAGTATTTTGTTCGCAAGACACAATATCTATATTGTGTTATAATCAAATAGAACCAAAATTGAAATAGATTCGATCCAATATAGAAATCACGAAACCTTCTTTAACGAATGACTAACAAGCCTTCGAAAACAAAGAGTTTGCTGTAAAAGTAAAAAAGCAGTAAAAAAACGACAGATTAACATTTTTCGAATAATTTTCGAACCATTCTCGATATCTTTGTGTATAGTTTTCTTCGAGATTCGAATATTGAAAATGCGGGAATTAAACAAAATAATTTATCAATGAGGGGGAAAAACAAATAAAAACGCAGTAAACTTTTGGTTTTTAGAAAATAAATTAAAATTCAATTTATTTGGCGGAGGTAATCGTTTTTCGGGTACATGAGAGAGAGAGAGAGTAAGTGAGAACAACTTTCGTTCAATTATATGTCATATTTTCAAACATCGTTATAAAGTGCAGGGGAGTATTTTACAATTCATAAAAACTTAAATCAAACAGGGTATCAACCTGAACATCCCGCCACCCTTGCAGGAATGTAACATAGGGGCAAGCAGAAGCTAGGAGACAAAACAAGATTTCATTTTATAATTCAAAAAATATACAAATAAAAAACCATAAACAATGATTTAGTGTTGGAGGTGCAGGTCGGATTATGACCACGGGTGCGTCGTTCACTGTCATTTCGTTGCGAATCTCTGGATTTTGGTGAGGCGAAAGGATGTCTGGAACTACGAAAAATAAAATGGGGACAGCACATACACAAAGAAAACAAGATGTTATTAATTTCGTTCATCAACAGGTAGTAGTACGAATTTGACAACGGGCCTTGTAATGATACAACTTCCTACCCTGATTTTAACAACTCGCACCTTGTTGTCGGGGCCTAAGTAGATATTTTAGATTCTACCTACTTTACTCTCTGGTTGAGGCAAATTATCTTTACTGATTAATACCAGATCACGAACTGCAAAATCTCTTTGCGGACATTTCCACTTATTTCGCTTATGAAGTTCAACGAGATATTCCTCTTTCCTCCGTTTGGCGAAAGAGAGATAAAGGACCTTAAGTTTCTGCCATCGATTCACATAACTTAACGACTCAATCGACGTGTCTTGGTCTCTGCCAAGAACATTAGAAGCTCCTACAAAAGATGTCCCATAATGAGAAAACATCTTAGAAGGACAGTCTTTTCGGGAGAAAAAGACTGTCCTTCATATCCTTTAGTGATACGGAAGCCTCTACCAATGTAGGTCTTAATATCAAAGGGGCCTATAGAGTCGACTCCAGTGCATGTAAACGGGCGAGACAATGTAGTTCTCTCAGAGCGGTCATAATTTTGTCGACAGTTTTCTTCCGAAATAATACGCATACACGGCAATTATGGATGATTGGGCACCCAAAATTCTAATCTCATTAATCTCAACATTAATGAATTTTCACCATGTACCGTATTCTTGTGAATATACTCCAGGTACAATTTGGTAAACCGGGCATCATAGGGTAGAATTTTGGGGAATCTCTCATCATAGGTGAGAGTAGGGGAACGCGCAAGTCTACTATTCATCCACATAAATCCAACAGAATCTATACACGGATTGAAATTCAACAAAGGGCTCTTTCGAGATAACTGTGCATTGTTCTCCAGGGCCACATATTCAGGGAAATTTCGACGCTGACAGAGCACAACAAGACGGCCTTTAACAAAGTTAACTTCAACCTGTTCCAAATTGCAAGATGAATGCGTCTGTGTCGATTTAAATTTCGGGTGTATTCGATGAAAGAATCTGAATACATATGCCAAAAATTCTCAAGGCTCAGGATAAATCAGAGAAACGGGCCAAAATATGTTATCCTCAGGAGGGGATAATTCGAATCAAATACGATAACGAACGTTGTGGTCAGATGGGAATATTTGAAAATTCGTTCATTTTGGCGCGTGTGTATATTAAAGCATTGATTGACATGCTGCTATATAATAGGATCATTGCTTTCATCTCAGGCTCTTCACAAAAATTCTTTTAGGATACAGTCATTGAAAATTAGGCTTTAGTTAACTTCTTAAATTCTCCATTTAATTCTTTATTTTTTTTTCTAACTATATTACTATTTGAAATAAATTCACTCAATTTTCAATATTTTTTGGTATCTTTCATTTCACCACGATCGATTTAAAGGAACTAGTTCCTTTGTACAAAAGAACGATGAGTCCGAATCACTACGGTGAACGATTTTGCCCAAGACTAATATACAGAAGTATGTTAGGCGGGGCCGAATCTTAAATACCCACCACCATGAATCAAATATAACAGTTTTCCATGTAACCCCCTCCTTGTATCGGGCTACTTGAAAATACATAAAATTACTACCTCGAGAAGATCCGTTCAAATAGCACGTTTTATGAAGATATTTTAAAGTGTTTTCATACAGAGAATTTTTATTGATTTACAATAACAGTTTTGGTTTATAGTTTTCGAAGAACTTAAACAACTCTTGTAACCTTGTAAATTCAGAAGATCGTTAAATAGGGGGATACATAAAAAATGTACCTACAAAGATTATAGTGGATTTTTTTTATAAAAAGTCAAAAAGGTAAATCGGGGGACTATAGCGAAATATGGATCTATAAACACCATGTTCAGTACACTTATTTGTGGTCCTAAATACCTCCAGCTTTCTAATTTCAGAACCAAATCACATCAGAAGCCCATGAAGTTAAATCGGGAGCTTGGTCTATATGGGACTATAGCGAAACATAAATCAATATAAATCTATCTCAGTCATATTGATCCTGAAGATGTAGTCATGAAAGGAATGCGCATAGTGCACATTCAAACAACACTATGCGCATTCCTCTCTCACAGGACATCTATGATTGGTGTTTTTATGCCTTTCGACTGGTCTGCAACACTCTGAAGGAATGCATATTGCATCATGGGAAACGCAATGTTATCTATCAATACACGGTATGTACTTTGCCGACTTGCTCATATTCTAGACAACTGATACATAGAGCACAGGTACGATTGTCTCCTTATCAGCATTGTCTGTCAAGTAATTTATTTCTTCATGTCTCAAATCAAAATTTTCTAACCAGACAAAGTCATGTTCGTTATGTGTTTTTCTGTCTCTCTAATTCTGGCCATAAGTTTTAGATATGGATTTTGACAAAGATTGAAGTCACGTGAACCTCTTGTATGCTTGACAATGTGATGTACGATTGAAATGAGCTAGATGGCAGTTGTGTGAGTTGGTCATTTAATCTTCGAAATTGTTTGATTTGTAATTTTTTCTAATTGAACTAAGGAGAATGAGAATAAAAATCGTAGGACCGATTTTGCTCATTGCACCATTGTGCTAAATACCTTGGCGTTATTTTGGACAGGAAGATGAACTTTAAGCTTAATATTGAAGAAAGGGCGAGAAAAGCCACTGCAGCTTTGTAACATACTCGTGCAAAACGGCAATAGGAACAAGTATATACGGCCGTAAGTTCGGCCAGGCCGAATCTTATGTACCCTCCACCATGGATTGCGTAAACTGTTAGAAAAATATGTTTTTCATATGTTCCGATATAAACAAAATGTTTTTTCGGGCACAATTTTTAAACACAATATATTTAAGTGCAAGCATGTAATGTTGCTAAACTAACACAAAATGTTTGGGACACATATGTTAATATGTTAGAATATATTATGTTTGGGGCATGAATGTTTCATAAAAATAATATGTGTGAATGTAATTCAAATAACTCTAACAAAAGAAAAACGTTTTCGGTGCACGTTTTCCAAACGTTGTTTTTCTTTGCGTGTAAAATTTAAAAAAATTATAAAATTGAATAATTTCTTCAACATTATTTGTATTACAGAAAAGGTGCCAAGAACTAACAAATTTCATGGAAGCAAAAGTTATGAGAGGGAATGTGCACAATCTTCTTCCAAGCATATAATATTTTTGAGCTCAAAATGCTTCCAAACATATAATATGTCCACATAAAACAATTGGTAAACAACCCATGGGTAAATATTGCCACAACCCAAGTGATTCGATTGTGGATGACAGTCTTTCGTAGAAGTTTCTACGCTCCGGTAAACGATTTTGCCCAAGACTAATCATAAAAGATTTTTTTTGTGAAGAGCCTGAGATGGAGCCAATGGTTCTATTAAACATCAGCATATCAATCAATAATTTAATATACATACCCGCCAAAATTAATGAATTGGCAAATAGCTAATGTCAAACAAAAGTCAAAAACTAAAACTGCTATCCGCGGGACGATGGAGCGCAAATTGAAAATTAAAATAAATGACAAAAGGAACTATGAGAACGAAAGAGATGGAAGTAATGAAAATCGTTCCTTTTAGTGAACCATTCATTGGAACTAGTTCGTTCCGGAACGACACAAGACTACCCTCCACCATAGGATGGGGGTATATTAACTTTGTCATTCCGTTTGTAACACATCGAAATATTGCTCTAAGACCCCATAAAGTATATATATTCTGGGTCGTGGTGAAATTCTGAGTCGATCTGAGCATGTCCTTCCGTCCGTCCGTCTGTTGAAATCACGCTAACTTCCGAACGAAACAAGCTATCGACTTGAAACTTGGCACAAGTAGTTGTCATTGATGTAGGTCGGATGGTATTGCAAATGGGCCATATCGGTTCACTTTTACGTATAGCCCCCATATAAACGGACCCCCAAATTTGACTTGCGATTGCTCTAAGAGAAGCAAATTTCATCCGATCCGGCTGAAATTTGGTACATGGTGTTAGTATATGGTCTCTAATAACCATGCGAAAATTGGTCCATATCGGCCCACTTTTACGTATAGCCCCCATATAAACGGAACCCCAAATTTGGCTTGCGATTGCTCTAATGAGCACGAAAAGAAGGTACATGACTTTCGTAGTACGGTCGTGAACTCAAATCCTATTATTCTGGAATTCGATGAACTTGTTCAACCATCCAAAAGTCCCAATATATTTTTCTCGGTCAGAGATCTCTTTTCGCTAAGACAATTAAATGCTCTAAATAAATACGGTAACCATATGCAAACATATTTTTCTTTTGTGATTAGCTTTACTGAAAAGCTGTGGGATTTATTTGGTTTGAAGTTTGCCTCTCGTTCAATAATTGGGTTTAAATCATTTACTTACGCCAAACCCCCCAAAAAAATTAATTAGTTATTTCAAATTTCTCACAATATTATATGTGGATTAACATGATTAAATCAACATAAAACGATAGGCTATGGAGAAATTAATAGATTATAGTATAAAATATAGCTCCAACGGTTTTTTATTGTTAGATCAAAACAAGTGAAGCTAATAAAGCATTTTTCTTAAATTTCAAATTCCAGGAAACCCTCATGAGGTTACTAAACGCAGTTCCAATGGAATGGGGAATTTGAGACTCTTATCAAATCGAAACGAATGTTTCGTCTTCAATCTGTTTCTGTTTAGGAGAGCATATAAATTATAGAATGGGGAAAAGACGATGAACTTTTTACGTCTGAATTACTACTTGAAATCTATCATTTTCCATATTCCTCGAAATGCTTTCAAACTGAAGAGCAATCTAACAGAAAGAAAAAAATACGATACTTTTCTATTTGAGACAAAAGAAACAGAAACTCAATTTAAATAAATTCGTTTGCTTCGTAATTAATTTGATAATAATCAAAAAAAAAATAATTAAGTATATTTTAATTGAAAACTATAGAATTTTTTATTTTTATTATTTTTCTCTTATTTAACTGAACAACATTTCTTTTATGTCTATCTTTTCCTTTTTTCTAACTTCTCGCCAGTTGGCTGGCTGGTTGTCGAGTGGGTTTTAAAGACTGAAACTAATGGTAAGAATGCAAAGCAGCAGTTGTAAATCACTGGAAAATGAACGATGGAAAACATTTCAACTATACAACACAAATTGAGAAAGGATGATACAGTGAGAAAAAAATGAGTTTCTGTCTTAATGCAGATATTTTTATTTTTTTTTTTTTTGTGAATTATTTATGAAAATTAAATCCCAGACGGTTTCGTTTGATGAAAAACAATTTTGTGGAAAAAAATGTACGGAAAATAAAAACAATATTTTAAATATATTTAATAAAAAGTCTGTGGCTGTTGAGATTTATTTATTTTTTTTTTTACTCATACGGTCGAACTTCTATTTTTTTTCCTTCCCATTTTCTTGCATTTTGATGTAATTTCTGTATCATAAAGATTCTATATAATGAATTAATTTTCTGATCCCGTCATGATTCATTATAGAGAAGTTCGACAGAAAAAATATCTCTAAAATTTCTTCAATGAAAATTTAAAAAAAAATATTCAATCAAGAATCTTATTAATTCAAAAATTTTTTAAGTAAAACAAAAAAATCAATCACAAAAATTAATTGTGTCAATTGTTTTGTTATACCCTGCGCCACATTGTAGAACAGGGTATTATAAGTTAGGGCATATGTTTGTAACACCCAGAAGGAGACGAGATAGACACATGGTGTGTTTGGCAATAATGTTCGGGGTGGGTCCCTGAGTCGATATAACCATGTCCGTCTGTCTGTGAACACATGTTTGCGATCAAAGTCTAGGTCGCAATTTAAGTCCAATCGCCTTTAAATTTGGGACATGTTCCTAATTTGGGTCAGAATAGAACCCTATTGATTTTGGAAGAAAGCGGTTCAGATTTAGATATAGCTCCCATATATATCTTTCGCCCGATATGCACTAATATGGACCCAGCAGCCAGAGTTCTATACCGATTTGCTTGAAATTTTGTACAAACATAACACTTAGTCGTATAGTCAAGTGTGCAAAATTTGATTGAAATCGGTTCAGATTTAGATACAGCTCCCATATATATCATTGGCCCGATATGGACTTATATGGCCCCAGAAGCCAGATTTTTGTCCGAATTTGGTTGAAATTTTGCACTAGGAGTACAATTAGTAGTTTAGTCAAGTGTGCAAAATTTGATTGAAATCAGTTCAGATTTAGATATAGCTCCCATATATATCTTTCGCCCGATATGGACTAATATGGTCCTAAAAGCCAGATTTTTGGCCCAATTTGGTTGAAATTTTGCACAGGGAGTAGATTTAGCATTGTAGCTATGCGTGCCAAATTTGATTGAAATCGGTTCAGATTTAGATATAGCTCCCATATATATGTTTTTCTCATTTCGACAAAAATGGTCAAAATACCAACATTTTCCATGTTAAATCGCCACTGCTTAGCCGAAAAGTTGTAAAAATTACTCTAATTTTCCTAAACTTCTAATACATATATATCGAGCGATAAATCATAAATAAACTTTTGCAAAGTTTCCTTAAAATTGCTTCAGAATTAAATGTTTCCCATATTTTTTATACCCTCCATCATGGGATGGGGGTATATTAACTTTGTCATTCCGTTTGTAACACATCGAAATATTGCTCTAAGACCCCATAAAGTATATATATTCTGGGTCGTGGTGAAATTCTGAGTCGATCTAAGCATGTCCGTCCGTCCGTCTGTTGAAATCACGCTAACTTCCCAACGAAACAAGCTATCGACTTGAAACTTGGCACAAGTAGTTGTTATCGATGTAGGTCGGATATTATTGAAAATGGGCCATATAGATCCACGTTTACGTATAGCCCCCGTATAAAGGGACCCTCAGATTTGGCTTGTGGAGCCTTTAACAGAAGCATATTTAATCCGATCCGGCTGAAATTTGGTACATGGTGTTGGTATATGGTCTCTAACAACCATGCAAAAATTGGTCCACATCGGTCCATAATTATATATAGCCCCCATATAAACCGATCCCCAGATTTGGCTTGCGGAGCCTCAAAGAGAAGAAAATTGCATCCGATCCGGCTGAAATTTGGTACATGATGTTGGTATATGGTCTCTAACAACCATGCAAAAATTGGTCCATATCGGTCCTTAATTATATATAGCCCCCATATAAACCGATCCCCAGATTTGGGGGATCATATTTCATCCGAAGCATATTTCATCCGATCCGGCTGAAATTGGGTACATGGTGTTGGTATATGGTCTCTATAGTTGGTATATGGTTTCTATAGAAAATTTTGTTAAAATTTTATTTCTGTAGAAATTTTTGTCAAAATTTTCTTTCTATAGAATATTTTGTCAAAATTTTTATTTCTATAGAAAATTTTGTGAAAATTAGATATAGCTCCCATATATATCTTTCGCCCGATATGCACTAATATGGACCCAGCAGCCAGAGTTTTATACCGATTTGCTTGAAATTTTCTACAAACATAACACTTAGTCGTATAGTCAAGTGTGCAAAATTTGATTGAAATCGGTTCAGATTTAGATACAGCTCCCATATATATCTTTCGCCCGATATGGACTTATATGGCCCCAGAAGCCAGATTTTTGGCCGAATTTGGTTGAAATTTTGCACTAGGAGTACAATTAGTAGTTTAGTCAAGTGTGCAAAATTTGATTGAAATCAGTTCAGATTTAGATATAGCTCCCATATATATCTTTCGCCCGATATGGACTAATATGGTCCTAAAAGCCAGAGTTTTGGCCCAATTTGGTTGAAATTTTGCACAGGGAGTAGATTTAGCATTGTAGCTATGCGTGCCAAATTTGATTGAAATCGGTTCAGATTTAGATATAGCTCCCATATATATGTTTTTCTCATTTCGACAAAAATGGTCAAAATACCAACATTTTCCATGTTAAATCGCCACTGCTTAGCCGAAAAGTTGTAAAAATTACTCTAATTTTCCTAAACTTCTAATACATATATATCGAGCGATAAATCATAAATAAACTTTTGCAAAGTTTCCTTAAAATTGCTTCAGAATTAAATGTTTCCCATATTTTTTATACCCTCCATCATAGGATGGGGGTATATTAACTTTGTCATTCCGTTTGTAACACATCGAAATATTGCTCTAAGACCCCATAAAGTATATATATTCTGGGTCGTGGTGAAATTCTGAGTCGATCTAAGCATGTCCGTCCGTCCGTCTGTTGAAATCACGCTAACTTCCCAACGAAACAAGCTATCGACTTGAAACTTGGCACAAGTAGTTGTTATCGATGTAGGTCGGATATTATTGAAAATGGGCCATATAGATCCACGTTTACGTATAGCCCCCGTATAAAGGGACCCTCAGATTTGGCTTGTGGAGCCTTTAACAGAAGCATATTTAATCCGATCCGGCTGAAATTTGGTACATGGTGTTGGTATATGGTCTCTAACAACCATGCAAAAATTGGTCCACATCGGTCCATAATTATATATAGCCCCCATATAAACCGATCCCCAGATTTGGCTTGCGGAGCCTCAAAGAGAAGAAAATTGCATCCGATCCGGCTGAAATTTGGTACATGATGTTGGTATATGGTCTCTAACAACCATGCAAAAATTGGTCCATATCGGTCCTTAATTATATATAGCCCCCATATAAACCGATCCCCAGATTTGGGGGATCATATTTCATCCGAAGCATATTTCATCCGATCCGGCTGAAATTGGGTACATGGTGTTGGTGTATGGTCTCTAACAATCATGCAAAAATTGGTCCACATCGGTCCATAATTATATATAACCCCCCATATAAACCGATCCCCAGATTTGGCTTGCGGAGCCTCAAAGAGAAGCAAATTTCATCCGATCCGGCTGAAATTTGGTACATGATGTTGGTATATGGTCTCTAACAACCATGCAAAAATTGGTCCACGTCGGTTCATAATTATATATAGCCCCCATATAAACCGATCCCCAGATTTGGCTTGCGAAGTCTCCAAGAGAAGCAAATTTCATCCAAGCCGGTTGTAATTTGGAACATGGTGTTAGTATATGATCTTTAAGAACCGTGCCCGAATTGGTCCATATCGGTCCATAATTATATATAGCCCCCATATAAAACGTTCTCCAGATTTGATCTCCGGAGCCTCTTGGAGGAGCAAAATTTATCCAATCCGGTTCAAATTAGGAACGTGGTGTTAGTATATGGTCGCTAACAACCATACCAAAATTGGTCCAATCACACAAAAATTGGTCCATATCGGTTCATAATCATGGTTGCCACTAGAGCCAAAAATAATCTACCAACATTTTATTTCTATAGAAAATTTTGTCAAAATTTTATTTCTATAGAAAATTTTGTCAAAATTTTATTTCTATAGAAAATTTTGTCAAAATTTTATTTCTATAGAAGATTTTGTCAAAATTTTATTTCTATAGAAAATTTTGTCAAAATTTTATTTCTATAGAAAATTTTGTCAAAATTTTATTTCTAGACAAAATTTTGTTAAAATTTTATTCGGTTCATAATAAAATTTTCATCATTTTCAAAATTTTATTTCTATAGAAAATTTTGTCAAAAGTTTATTTCTATAGAAAATTTTGTTAAAATTTTATTTCTGTAGAAATTTTTGTCAAAATTTTCTTTCTATAGAATATTTTGTCAAAATTTTTATTTCTATAGAAAATTTTGTGAAAATTAGATATAGCTCCCATATATATCTTTCGCCCGATATGCACTAATATGGACCCAGCAGCCAGAGTTTTATACCGATTTGCTTGAAATTTTGTACAAACATAACACTTAGTCGTATAGTCAAGTGTGCAAAATTTGATTGAAATCGGTTCAGATTTAGATACAGCTCCCATATATATCTTTCGCCCGATATGGACTTATATGGCCCCAGAAGCCAGATTTTTGGCCGAATTTGGTTGAAATTTTGCACTAGGAGTACAATTAGTAGTTTAGTCAAGTGTGCAAAATTTGATTGAAATCAGTTCAGATTTAGATATAGCTCCCATATATATCTTTCGCCCGATATGGACTAATATGGTCCTAAAAGCCAGAGTTTTGGCCCAATTTGGTTGAAATTTTGCATAGGGAGTAGATTTAGCATTGTAGCTATGCGTGCCAAATTTGATTGAAATCGGTTCAGATTTAGATATAGCTCCCATATATATGTTTTTCTCATTTCGACAAAAATGGTCAAAATACCAACATTTTCCATGTTAAATCGCCACTGCTTAGCCGAAAAGTTGTAAAAATTACTCTAATTTTCCTAAACTTCTAATACATATATATCGAGCGATAAATCATAAATAAACTTTTGCAAAGTTTCCTTAAAATTGCTTCAGAATTAAATGTTTCCCATATTTTTTATACCCTCCATCATAGGATGGGGGTATATTAACTTTGTCATTCCGTTTGTAACACATCGAAATATTGCTCTAAGACCCCATAAAGTATATATATTCTGGGTCGTGGTGAAATTCTGAGTCGATCTAAGCATGTCCGTCCGTCCGTCTGTTGAAATCACGCTAACTTCCCAACGAAACAAGCTATCGACTTGAAACTTGGCACAAGTAGTTGTTATCGATGTAGGTCGGATATTATTGAAAATGGGCCATATAGATCCACGTTTACGTATAGCCCCCGTATAAAGGGACCCTCAGATTTGGCTTGTGGAGCCTTTAACAGAAACATATTTAATCCGATCCGGCTGAAATTTGGTACATGGTGTTGGTATATGGTCTCTAACAACCATGCAAAAATTGGTCCACATCGGTCCATAATTATATATAGCCCCCATATAAACCGATCCCCAGATTTGGCTTGCGGAGCCTCAAAGAGAAGAAAATTGCATCCGATCCGGCTGAAATTTGGTACATGATGTTGGTATATGGTCTCTAACAACCATGCAAAAATTGGTCCATATCGGTCCTTAATTATATATAGCCCCCATATAAACCGATCCCCAGATTTGGGGGATCATATTTCATCCGAAGCATATTTCATCCGATCCGGCTGAAATTGGGTACATGGTGTTGGTATATGGTCTCTAACAATCATGCAAAAATTGGTCCACATCGGTCCATAATTATATATAACCCCCCATATAAACCGATCCCCAGATTTGGCTTGCGGAGCCTCAAAGAGAAGCAAATTTCATCCGATCCGGCTGAAATTTGGTACATGATGTTGGTATATGGTCTCTAACAACCATGCAAAAATTGGTCCACGTCGGTTCATAATTATATATAGCCCCCATATAAACCGATCCCCAGATTTGGCTTGCGAAGTCTCCAAGAGAAGCAAATTTCATCCAAGCCGGTTGTAATTTGGAACATGGTGTTAGTATATGATCTTTAAGAACCGTGCCCGAATTGGTCCATATCGGTCCATAATTATATATAGCCCCCATATAAAACGTTCTCCAGATTTGATCTCCGGAGCCTCTTGGAGGAGCAAAATTCATCCAATCCGGTTCAAATTAGGAACGTGGTGTTAGTATATGGTCGCTAACAACCATACCAAAATTGGTCCAATCACACAAAAATTGGTCCATATCGGTTCATAATCATGGTTGCCACTAGAGCCAAAAATAATCTACCAACATTTTATTTCTATAGAAAATTTTGTCAAAATTTTATTTCTATAGAAAATTTTGTCAAAATTTTATTTCTATAGAAAATTTTGTCAAAATTTTATTTCTATAGAAAATTTTGTCAAAATTTTATTTCTATAGAAAATTTTGTCAAAATTTTATTTCTAGACAAAATTTTGTTAAAATTTTATTCGGTTCATAATAAAATTTTCATCATTTTCAAAATTTTATTTCTATAGAAAATTTTGTCAAAAGTTTATTTCTATAGAAAATTTTGTTAAAATTTTATTTCTGTAGAAATTTTTGTCAAAATTTTCTTTCTATAGAATATTTTGTCAAAATTTTTATTTCTATAGAAAATTTTGTGAAAATTTTATTTCTATAGAAAATTTTGTCAAAATGTTATGTCTACTTTGCCAAACTGAATTATATACGTATTGGATCGATCTTTTTTGATTTAATATATACCACGTATGGACTTACATACAATTTAGAAGATGGTGTTAGGAGGTTTTAAGATACCTTGCCATCGGCAAGCGTTACCGCAACTTAAGTAATTCGATTGTGGATGGCAGTGTTTAGAAGAAGTTTCTACGCAATCCATGATGGAGGGTACATAAGCTTCGGCCTGGCCGAACTTACGGCCGTATATACTTGTTTTATATATCCTTAATTGTTTTTTTTTCTGGTCCGTAATTATTTTAACTCTAACGTAACTATATAATTTTATTGTATTTATGAATTTACCTTCGAACTGGC
Organism: Haematobia irritans; assembly: GCF_050003625.1. Lineage (NCBI taxonomy): Eukaryota > Metazoa > Arthropoda > Insecta > Diptera > Muscidae > Haematobia > Haematobia irritans. The sequence goes on along the minus strand of NC_134398.1, from coordinate 132,813,540 downwards.
TTACCATAGCTGAATAAATAAATAAATAAAATTTTATCAGTGTACCGTTTGGCCATTGTACAAGTAGGTAAAAACGAAGATTGCATAGATACAACTTTTAACACTTCAATATCGAAACGAATGACCCGACATTGTACGGCAAACTACACCAAAACATGAAAACTTAACTCATTAATACCCGCTTAACTGGCGTCTCAGATGTTTCCATCACCTTTCCTGCCCATTGACGTCTTCGTAGTCATCATTATCTTCGTTCTTTTTAGAGGATATTAAAACTATTGTATTCTGAATGGCATTAAAATTTTTAAGGGTTTTTATTTTTGTTTTGTCAAAATCTCAGAACAAGTAGAAAAAACACAGTCAAAGAAATGGTCGACATAAAAAATTAATTAAATTCGAGTTGAAGTACCTTAAATATGAAGGTAGAAGTCATACACATGAGTTAACAGCATTCAAATTTTAATGTTCAATACAATTCTAATGCTATTTAGTTAACTAAAGAATAAAACTAAGAAAATTTCCTACTTATGCTTAAGTGGTGAAAAAAAATGTTACAGTTTTCAAAGTTTTAAAGTTTTATTTTTAACAATTAAGTGTAAAACTATGGGTCGATTCAACAAAGTCCATCTATCTGAACTGTAATCAAAGTTTAAGTGTTGTAAAATTGATGCTAAAATTAACTTATATTTATTGCAAATAATTGCATTGGTTTTTGTTCTAAAATTTTTTTAATACATATTCTCCAGCCCACCGATTTTTTTTATTCCAAGCCATTCTCAAAAATTTTTATGAACTCTAGCATTTCAATGACATAAAAATAAGTTCAATGGTAACTAAAGCAGAAGAAGTTTTTCGTACATTTCTCAAAAATAGTAAGAATGAACTACATCGTGTTTAAAGTGGGAATGATCTGGCGCCTAGGATTTTTTCTTTTTTTAGTTCATTTTTGCTTTTCTACAAGGATGCATTTCCTAAATGGTAGTTTAAAATCCAAAAATGTAAAAAAATCGTTAATTTAATTAATCTTAAAATTTTGAATACAATTTAGTTAAATTTTTGCTCGATATAGTTCATTTTTTCCATTACAATAGTTTACTTTTTTTGTTTACACCAAAGAAAGTTTAGCGAAACATCATGCTTTTTGTGGTTTTTGGCAGGAAAATGTTTCTTATAAAAAAAGAAATTGACAATCACATATTTGCTCATATCGGAAGAACGTATATAAGGAAGCTATATATAAATCTTAACAGATTTAAACCAAATTAGGCACTCATTGCTAGAATGTTAATTCTACTCTCAGTGAAAATTTTCAAGTAAATCGGAATGAAACTTTTGTTTACGGATCTAAATTGGGCGTAATTTGTAGCACACTTGACGACATTATTATACCCTCCACCATAGGATTGGGGGTATATTACCTTTGTCATTCCGTTTGTAACACATCGAAATATTGCTCTAAGACACCATAACGTATATATATATATATATATATATATATATATATATATATATATATATATATATATATATATATATATATATATATATATATATATATATATATATATATATATATATATATATATATATATATATATATATATATATATATATATTCTGGGTCGTGGTGAAATTCTGAGTCGATCTGATCATGTCCGTCAGTCTGTCCGTCCGTCCGTCCGTCCGTCCGTCTCTTGAAATCACGCTAACTTCCGAACGAAACAACCTATCGACTTGAAACTTGGCACAAGCAGTTTTTATTGATGTAGGTCGGATGGTATTGCAAATGGGCCATATCAGTCCACTTTTACGTATAGCCCCCATATAAACGGACCCCCAAATTTGGTTTGCGAAGTCTCTAAGAGAAGCAAATTTCATCCGATCCGGCTGAAATTTGGTACATGGTGTTAGTATATGGTCTCTAATAACCATGCAAAAATTGGTCCACATCAGTACATAATTATATATAGCCCTCATATAAACCGATCCCCCGATTTGGCTTGCGAGGCCACTAAGAGAAGAAAATTTCATCCAATCCGGCTGAAATTTAGTACATGGTGTTAGTATATGGTCTCTAACAACCACGCAAAAATTGGTCCACATCGGTCCATAATTATATATAGCCCCCATATAAACCGATCACCAGATTTGACCTCCGGAGCCTCTTGGAAGACCAAAATTCATCTGATTCAGTTGAAATTTGGTACGTGGTGTTAATATATGGCCTCAAACTCCCATGCAAAAATTGGCCGGTATCGGTCCATAATTATATATAGGCCCCATATAAACCGATCCCCAGATTTGACCTCCAGAGCCCCTTGGAAGAGCAAAATTCTTCCCATTCGGTTGAAATTTGGTACGTGATGTTAGTATATGATATCCAACAACCATGCAGGAATTGGTTCATTTCAGTCCATAATTATATATAGCTCCCATATAAACCGATCCCCAGATTTGACCTCCGGTGCCTTTTGGAGAAGCAAAATTCATCCGATCTGCTTGAAATTTGGTACGTGGTGATAGTATATGATATTTAACAACCATGCCAAAAGTGGTCCATATCGGTCCATAATCATATATAGCCCCATATAAACCGATCCCGAGAGGTGGTTTTGGAGCCTCTTGGAGGAGCAAATTTCATCCGAGTGAGTTGAAATTTGGTACATTGTGCTAGTATATGTTCGTTAACAACCATGCCTAACTAGGTCCATATCGGTCTATAGTTATATATATCCCTCAGATAAATCGATTTCCAATCACAAAAAAAAGCATGCCCGGTTCCAAAGATTTTGTCTTTACTTTAAAAAATTTGGTATTGATTCCGAGCCAAAGAAGCGGAGAATACAAGTAAGGATATTTTAAGACACAATTTTCTTTTAAATTTGGGTTTTGTGTACTTATTCTAGGAAGCAAATTTTAATTTTTCGGTTTCTCATCTTTTTTTCTTCATATGCTATTAAAATCCTTTAAAAACGAGTTGACGACAACTTTATTTTCCAAATTCAGACTCGACTTCCAGTAGAATTTAAGCTATGTTTCAAGTAAAAAACATCTTTAAAATAAAGTGTTGAAAAACATGTCCTATTTTTGAACGATTTTTTGCTTTGGAGTCAAGATACAAAAAGACAACTAATTTAAAGACAATTTCATTAAATTTAAAGAATATTTCTGAATTATTAAAGTCAAGTTGACCTTAGCCCAAACATTTTTTCTTTCTTGTTATGATACCCATTTTTAATTCAAATCACTTAATTATAAGGACAATACGACTTCATTGAAAAGTTTATCGACTTTTGGACAAGGAAAAAAACTTTATATTAGAGAAATGCGTCTTCTATGCTAAGCAAAATTTGCATACGTATTTTAAAGACACGAAATCTTTGACCTCACGACATTATTTTTTTTTTCAGTGTATAGTTAGAATATTAATTCTACTATCGTTGCAAAAGTTCATGTAAATTGGAATACATTTTTGGCCTTTGTTGTCATAAGAGTATAAATCGGGGGAAAGATATGTATGGGAGCTATATCTAAGTCTGAACTGATTTCAACCCAATTTGGCACACTGGACGATGCTATCAAATGTATTCCCAAATCAATAGCAGTCGTCTTCGAGAGCAAAAGCAAGACACTATGCCAAATTTGAGGATGATCAGACTTAAACTGGGAGCTGTACACAGAGAATACAGATTGGTTGTAGCAACCGAATTTATTGCCAACCTCCTTTTGGCAGTTACAGCAACTATCAAAAGACAGTTGTGTCTCCCAACTAATTCGGTCAATACAACTAATACAACATAAGGTATTGGTTGTGTAAACCAATGGCATAGGTTGCTGGTACCTTCACAATTCAGTTGCGTTTTCCAAATTTATTAATACTGGAAACCGTATTAAAATGCACTTTTTTCCTCATAAAATATATTTTATTTAAATATGTTTAAATATTTTAGGTGGAAAACATTTGTTGTTAGTACCTATCTCATTTAATACCATAATTTATTATGGTTTTAAATTCTTTAATAAATAAAAATAAATAATTAATCTACACATACATACATATTATTTATCAAATAATGAAAGTGCAGCTTATAAATTCCGAGCGATTTGTTCAACACCTCTATTGAATGTTGTTCATTGAGCGATAAACGATATGGATAACAGTCAAGCTAATTTAATTCCTGCGCTTTATGTTCTTCCTGTCTGTACCTCTGACCGTATTTTTTTGATTTGAATTAAAATGTGTAATGTCTACACGTCTTCTTCAACTTATATAAATTGGAAATAACAAAATGACATTAGAAAAATATTTCACATGTCATTCGGTTATGAAGACCTTATGTACCTTATGACTACTGAATGACTGTTGTGTAATTTATTTATGGTTGGTCGTATTATCCGAAATGATTTTAAATATAGCAATAAGGTTGACACAAGTGATAAATAATTGTTAAAATAGAATTTTCATAACTATAACCGATATACAACCAATTTGACAAATTTTTCTATAGAAATAAAATTTTGGTAGATTATTTTTGGCTCGAGTAGCAACCATGATTACGAACCGATATGGACCAATTTTTGTGTGATTGGGGATCGGCTATATATAACAATAGGCCGATATGGACCAATTTTGGCATGGTTATTAGAGGCCATATACTGAATTTTGCTTCTCCAAGAGGCCCCTCAAGCCAAATCTGAGCGTCCGTTTATATGGGGCTATACGTAAAAGTGGACCGATATGGCCCATTTTCAATACCATCCGACCTACATCAATAACAACTACTTGTGCCAAGTTTCAAGTTAGCGTGATTTCAACAGACGGGCGGATGGACATGCTTAGATAGACTCAGAATTTCACCACGACCCAGAATATATATACTTTATGGGGTCTTAGAGCAATATTTCGATGTGTTACAAATGGAATGACAAAATTAATATACCCCCCATCCTATGATGGAGGGTATAGGTTAGGTTCGGTTTGGTTAGGTTATGTGGCAGCCCGATATATCAGGCTCACTTAGACTATTCAGTCCATTGTGATACCACATTGGTGAACTTCTCTCGTATCACTGTGTGCTGCCCGATTCCATGATAAGCTCAATGACAAGGGACCTCCTTTTTATAGCCGAGTCCGAACGGCGTTCCACATTGCAGTGAAACCACTTAGAGAAGCTTTGAAACCCTCAGAAATGTCATTACTGAGGTGGGATAATCCACCGCTGAAAAACTTTTTGGTGTTCGGTCGAAGCAGGAATCGAACCCACGACCTTATGTATGCAAGGCGGGCATGCTAACCATTACACCACGGTGGCCATTGCACCATGGTGGAGGGTATAACAACTGGACTAAAATTCCTATTTGGTTTTAGAAAATGTATCCTGATCAACAATATACATATCATATATGGTCGGAAATCGATATATTACAAATGGAATGGATATATTAAAATATAATAAAAGATATGAACTGGAACCCACAGGAATTTCTTACGATATTTTATTCCTATTAATCACATATACTGACCTCACCACCCTTCGCCAACGTCCTCGGAGACTTAAATTTAGTGAAATTTTCGGTAAATATGAAATCATTTGAAGCTTTTAACACTATGCTGGCATTTCAACCCTAGAGAGCAATGTGTCAAAATACCTTCAAATCTGACAAATAATTCTTTGCCTACCCTTCGTCCAACTTGAGGACAAAAAGAATACAAAGACTCTACTTGGCCATTACGTACTACACACAAACGTATACTGCAATATCTGTCTTTATGTGGCTAAGGATTAAAAACAAGCTTTTTATGACATATTTTATTATTTACGATTATTTATTATCTCTTCTCAATATCATTGAGAAGGGTGACAGGGAAAGTCCCCCTTCTCCAACAATGAAGCATATAATCCTCTTTTAGAGGGTGGTGGTTGGTTAGCAGGTTAGTTGTTCCCTGCACCATTGAAAATTTTGAAATCCGCACACAAAAAGAGGGCAGAAATATTTGGTACAAATTTTAAATTCCATTCTGTCAACAAGTTCAATTCAATTGTTCCGATTGTATTCTATATTTTGCTCCATGTCCTTTCCTCCTTTGTGTATTGTAACACTTCAAAGTTATTAAGAGGACTTTACAAGAAAATTGAATCGAGTGCATTATGATTTCCAAAAAAAGGGACACTTCTGTTAAAGAATTACAAAAGCCCAATAACAAAAACAAAATGAAAAAAAAATGATGAGCAAATTTGCCAAAGCACTTGAAGATAATGAGAAAAAGGGCGAAAATAGATAGAAATTTCAAAAGGAAGACACACACACAGGACGAGTGTTTGCTGGTTGTTTGACAATTTCAATAATAAATTGTCTTATTATGTGTCATAGAGTGGTTTACCATGACAGGTTTAAATCCATTTATAATAAAAAAAATATGAATGGTTGTATGACACTTGTGTTGAGATTGAAAATTTAGTGAATAAATATTTGAACAGATGGTTCCAAATTCTATTGATAAATTTTGCTGGACTAACAATGGGGTGAGGAATAATTGTGAGATCTTCTATTGCCATCAAATTTCAGTAAAGTCATACTTTCTATTTATTAACAGAAGAGAATACTTAAATTAAATCCCTTAATTTAATATTTTCAACTTTGCATATTCAAATGGCATTGGAAATCTCACCGGCAAAAATAATTGATCAATGTGAGAGAATCTTGCAAATTAAATACTTATATTAGCTAATCTCGTTCTTGATCGGTTTATATGAAGACGTCAATATATGCCACAATTATGAACCGGATCTGATGAAATATGTTATAAAACTGTGTATGAGGGATATACCTAAATGTAGTTCAATATGGCCAATTTGAAATACATGTGCGAAGTTACAACCCATCAAAATTGACTTGGATCCGCATCTTGAAATTACGCTTATTCAAATTCTCAAGTGGTGTCCTTTTCCCGCCAAAACAAAAAAAAATTGTGTTGGTGAAAAAAACAACATATTTTTCTTTATAATTACTTAAGCATTTTTAATTTTGTTATTTTCCTAATAATTTGTTTTAATTTTATAAAACCTATATTTTAGTTGTTTATAATTACTTAATTCAAAATCACTTAATGATGCTAAAATCTTCAACACAAGTGTAAATCTGTCTTCTTCCACATAACTAACATTATTTTCTTTTATTCTTAATTTTTGATCGGACAGATCAATAACTTTGATAAGTAGTCTGCCTTGTATGGAAAAGAAAAAAAAACTTGCGGTTCTTTTTATGACTCTGCTCTAATTCTTAGTTTTTGGTATTGATTTGTTTCTTGTTTAAAAATAATTCGCTTTCTTTACGTACAAATCGTATAGATCATAATTCTGATTAAAAGAATATAATCCATTTTTATACCCTCCACCATAGGATGGGGGTATATTAACTTTGTCATTCCGTTTGTAACACATCGAAATATTGCTCTAAGATCCCATAAAGTATATATATATATATATATATATATATATATATATATATATATATATATATATATATATATATATATATATATATATATATATATATATATATATATATATATATATATATATATATATATATATATATATATATATATATATATATATATATATATATATATATATATATATATATATATATATATATATATATATATATATATATATATATATATATATTCTGGGTCGTGGTGAAATTCTGAGTCGATCTGAGCATGTTGAAATCACGCTAACTTCTAAACGAAACAAGCTATCGACTTGAAACTTGGCACAAGTAGTTGTTATTGATGTAGGTCGGATGGTATTGCAAATGGGCCATATCCGTCCACTTTTACGTATAGCCCCCATATTAACGGACCCCCAAATTTGGCTTTCGATTGCTATAAGAGAAGAAAATTTCATCCGATCCGGCTGAAATTTGGTAAATGGTATTAGTATATGGTCTCTAACACCCATGCAAAAATTGGTCTACATCGGTCCACTTTTACGTATAGCCACCATATACACGGACCTCCCAAATTTGGCTTGCGATTGCTCTAAGAGAAGCAAATTTTATCCGATCCGGCTGAAATTTGGTAAATGGTATTAGTATATGGTCTCTAACAACCATGCAAAAATTGGTCTACATCGGTCCACTTATACGTATAGCCCCCGTATAAATGGACCCCCAAATTTGGCTTGCGATTGCTCTATGAGAAGCAAATTTCATCCGATCCGGCTGAAATTTGGTACATGATGTTAGTATATGGTATCTAATGACCACGCAAAAATTGGTCCACATCGGTTCATATTTATATATAGGCCCCATATAAACCGATCCCCAGATTTGACCTCCAGAGCTCGTTGGAAGAGCAAAATTCTTCCCATTCGGTTGAAATTTGGTACGTGATGTTAGTATAAGTATCCAACAATCATGCAGGAATTGGTTCCTATCAGTCCATAATTATATATAGCTCCCATATATACCGATCCCCAGATTTGACCTCCGGTGCTTGAAATTTGGTACTTGGTGATAGTATATGATATTTAACAACCATGCCAAAAGTGGTCCATATCAGTCCATAATCATATATAGCCCCATATAAACCGATCCCGAGATTTGGTTTTGGAGCCTCTTGGAGGAGCAAATTTCATCCGAGTGAGTTGAAATTTGGTACATTGTGCTAGCCTAACTAGGTCCATATCGGTCTATAGTTATATATATCCCTCAGATAAATCGATTTCCAATCACACTAAAATTGGTCCATATCAAGTTCATAATTGTATATAGCCCCCATATAAGCGACCCCCACATTTCAATTCTGGCTCTCTACGTACCGTGCAAAAAGCCCATATCGATTCGTAATTATTTGTAGACTTAACTATACATAACTTTTTTGTCAAATATATACCACGTATGGACTAACTCACAATTTAGAAAACGATGTTAGGAAGTTATAAGATACCACAACCCAAGTAATTCGATTGTGGATGACAGTCTTTCGTAGAAGTTTCTACGCAATCCATGGTGGAGGGTACATAAGATTCGGCCTGGCCGAACTTACGGCCGTATATACTTGTTTTAATTAAAATCAAGTAAGGAAAGTCTAAAGTCGAGCGGGGCCGACTATATTATACCCTGCACCACTTTGTAGATCAAAATTTTCGATACCATATCACATCCGTCAAATGTATTGGGTGCTATATATAAAGGTTTGTCCCAAATACATACATTTAAATATCACTCAATCTGGACAGAATTTGATAGACTTTTAAAAAATATATGGACTCAAAATTTAAGTTGGCTAATGCACTAGGGTGGAACACAATTTTAGTAAAAAAAAGTATGGGAACCATTTAAATCTGAAGCAATTATATATATATATATATATATATATATATATATATATATATATATATATATATATATATATATATATATATATATATATATATATATATATATATATATATATATATATATATATACATACATACATATATATATTAGAGTCATTTTTACAACTTTTCGAGTAAGCAGTGGCGAGTTACAAGGAAAATGTTGGTATTTTGGCCATTTTTGTGGAAATCGAAAAACAGAAATATGGGAGCTATATCTAAATCTGAACCGATTTCAACCAAATTTGGCACGCATAGCTACAATGCTAATTCTACTCCCTGTGCAAATTTTCAACTAAATCGGAGAAAAAAAATATATGTGTAAATCGCCGAAAGCTATTTATGGGAGCTATATCTAAATCTGAACCGATTTCAATAAAATTTGGCACACTTGACTATAGTACTAATTGTTCTTCTTGTGCAAAATTTTAAGCAAATTATGGTAAAACTCTGGCTTCTGGGGCCATATAAGTCCATATCGGGCGAAATATATATATGGGAGCTATATCTAAATCTGAACCAATTTCTTCCAAAATCAATAGGGATCTATTTTGAGCCAAAACACACACTTGTGCCAAATTTGATGTCGATTGGACTAAAACTGCGACGTAGACTTTGATTACAAAAATGTGTTCACGGACAGACGAACATCGCTATATCGACTCAAGAGCCCACCCTGAGCATTTTTGCCAAAGACACCATGTGTCTATCTCGTCTCCTTCTGGGTGTTGCTAACATATGCACTAACTTATAATACCCTGTTCCACAGTGTGGCGCAGGGTATAAAAAACTATTTCCTTTAAGATTATAACATTTTGAATTGCGACCATGTTATTTTCACTGGGAAAACACATTTCTGCCGAAGACACGACATTTTTATACCCTCCATCATAGGATGGGGGTATATTAACTTTGTCATTCCGTTTGTAACACATCGAAATATTGCTCTAAGACCCCATAAAGTATATATATTCTGGGTCGTGGTGAAATTCTGAGTCGATCTAAGCATGTCCGTCCGTCCGTCCGTCTGTTGAAATCACGCTAACTTCCGAACGAAACAAGCTATCGACTTGAAACTTGGCACAAGTAGTTGCTATCGATGTAGGTCGGATGGTATTGAAAATGGGCCATATCGGTCCACTTTTACGTATAGCCCCCATATAAAGGGACCCTCAGATTTGGCTTGTGGAGCCTCTAACAGAAGCATATTTCATCCGATCCGGCTGAAATTTGGTACATGGTGTTGGTATATGGTCTCTAACAACCATGCAAAAATTGGTCCACATCGGTCCATAATTATATATAGCCCCCATATAAACCGATCCCCAGATTTGGCTTGCGGAGCCTAAAAGAGAAGCAAATTTGATCCGATCCGGCTGAAATTTGGTACATGGTGTTGGTATATGGTCTCTAACAACCGTGCAAAAATTGGTCCACATCAGTCCATAATTATATATAGCCCCCATATAAACCGATCCCCAGATTTGGTTTGTGGAGCCTCTAAGAGAAGCATATTTCATCCGATCCAGCTGAAATTTGGTACATGGTGTTGGTACATCGTCTCTAACAACCATCCAAAAATTGGTCCACATCGGTCTATAATTATATATAGCCCCCATATAAACCGATCCCCAGATTTGGCTTGCGGAGCCTAAAAGAGAAGCAAATTTCATCCGATCCGGCTGAAATTTGATACATTATGTTGGTATATGGTCTCTAACAACCATGCAAAAATTGGTCCACATCGGTCCATAATTATATATAGACCCCATATAAACCGATCTCCAGATTTGGCTTGCAAAGCCTCAAAGAGAAGAAAATTGCATCCGATCCGGCAGAAATTTGGTACATGGTATTGGTATATGGTCTCTAACAACCGTGCAAAAATTGGTCCACATCGGTCCATAATTATATATAGCGCCCAAATAAACCGATCCCCAGATTTGGGTTGCGGAGCCTCAAAGAGAAGCAAATTTCATCCGATCCGCCTGAAATTTGGTACATGATATTGGTATATGGTCTCTAACAACCATGCAAAAATTGGTCAACATCGGTTCATAATTATATATAGCCCCATATAAACCGATCCCCAGATTTGGCTTGCGAAGTCTCCAAGAGAAGCAAATTTCATCCAATCCGGTTGTAATTTGGAACATGGTGTTAGTATATGATTTTTAACAACCGTGCCAGAATTGGTCCATATCGGTCCATAATTATATATAGCCCCATATAAAACGTTCTCCAGATTTGACCTCCGGAGCCTCTTGGAGGAGCAAAATACATCCAATCCGGTTCAAATTAGGAACGTGGTGTTAGTATATGTTCGCTAACAACCATACCAAAATTAGTCCAATCACACAAAAATTGGTCCTATCTGTTCATAATCTACCAAAATTTTATTTCTATAGAAAATTTTGTCAAAATTTTATTTCTAGAGAAAATTTTGTTAAAATTTTATTCGGTTCACAATAAAATTTTCATCATTATCAAAATTTTATTTCTATAGAAAATTTTGTCAAAATTTTATTTCTATAGAAAATTTTGTTCAACTTTTATTCGGTTCATAATCATGGTTGCCACTCGAGCCAAAAATAATCTACCAAGATTTTATTTCTATAGAAAATTTTGTCAAAAGTTTATTTCTATAGAGAATTTTGTTAAAATTTTATTTCTGTAGAAATTTTTGTCAAATTTTCTTTCTATAGAAAATTTTCTCAAAATTTTTATTTCTATAGAAAATTTTGTCAAAATGTTTATTTCTATAGAATATTTTGTGAAAATTTTATTTCTATAGAAAATTTTGTTAAAATTTTATTTTTGTAGAAAATTTTGTCAAAATTTTATGTCTACTTTGTCAAACTGAATTACATACGTATTGGATCGATCTTTTTTGATTTAATATATACCACGTATGGACTTACATACAATTTAGAAGATGGTGTTAGGAGGTTTTAAGATACCTTGCCATCGGCAAGCGTTACCGCAACTTAAGTAATTCGATTGTGGAATGCAGTGTTTAGAAGAAGTTTCTACGCAATCCATGATGGAGGGTACATAAGCTTCGGCCTGGCCGAACTTACGGCCGTATATACTTGTTTATTTTGACTTTGTTGTTCTCAAAAAATTCTTTTCAGAGAGGTCATAACATCTTAAATGGCCATTATTCTTTTTGGCCCATGTTCTCTGGGCGAACATGGTTGCGGTGAAAATGTTACATGATCGCTACAAAAAGGCCCAAATCACATTTCTTCGAATATTATATTGTGCGGTACTATCCAAAAATGTTTTTTTACAAACTGCCGTTTTAAAATTTGCTTTTAAAAGGGACAAGAAAGTATCATAACGGACTATTACCTCAGAGAAGGAATATGATCACTCCAAACATGTTTCAAGAGTATAATGTTATTTTTTGATGGCTAATATTTAATATTTTTGTCGGAAAGTATCGAGCTGATTTCAAGAAGCATTTTCTGTTTGGCGAAAAAATAACAATTTTGAGACTTTATGTTCTTATGCTATTGTAACATGGAAACTATGCATTAAGCCCTTGAAACATGTTTGATTATCTTCTTACTCTGTGTGTATGCAATTTAATCTCTGAATTTTGCTTCAGTTAACTTGCGATGAAAAGTACCAAAAATTACTTCTAGATGTTTCCATAAAATGAATAGCACCACATTAAAAAGATACTCCAACAAATATATTTAATTTCCTGCCATAACGTTAATTACATCGAACAAATTATCCTGGAAGAATTCAATTAATAACTCACCTCAAATTACTTGAATATGAAGTCCCCCATCCATACTCCCACTTATCTCCATATTTCTACGTTATCCCTCCATCACTCGGAGTTACTCTATCATAAATGACTAAAAGTCTTTAAATGGCTCATAACGGATATACAAAAGATACGAGTATACCCCCGCTCTGCCATACATTCGAAGGATTCAAGGATGATAATAAGAGTGCCACAAATATATACTTCAGAAAGGCGTTAAGGTTGAAAGGTGTATGATTAACGAAGCACAAAAACTGAAATAATATAAAGAAGTCTGTAACTCCTCCAATAATATCACCATACGCACCAACGAAAGAAAGAGCAACCAAAACACAAGAAAAGCTTCATCGCATAAACCAATTTTACTAATTGCCATTAGGCTTTTAGACGAACGCATTTCATTTGAACATCCTGATATCCTTACAAATGGTGGGCGCTACTACAACGCTGGGCAAATTCTGCGTAGAGCTACTTAAGCTAATTGAGTTGGATGCTCATTAAGACGGCGGCCAACGAAAAAGGATACCATAAAGAAATCCCTCATAACCCCACCTCCCCATGTTGGATATGTGAAAAGGTATTTGCCCTGTTGAAATTGGTAAAATGAAACAAAATGAGAATTAGCCTTAAAGGTGAAAAATAATTTCACTCATATGTCTATACTGAGGTATTTAAGTCGAAAAGGATATGCGATATGAAATTGCCATAGGGGCAAGGGGGAGGAATTATGTCTCGAAATATTTTGCGAAGGAAATATGAGAATGATGGATAAAATCCTAAGGAATGTTTTAATATGAATGAATACAAAAGGGGACGAATAAATAAAGGAGACAGAAAATTCAGCCGCGTTGAAGATTGTTCGTACCCTATATCAGGGCTTTGCAACAAAAGATTCTTGAGATTCATTTTGTTTTTTATACCATCCATCATAGGATGGGGGGTATATTAACTTTGTCATTCCGTTTGTAACACATGGAAATATTGCTCTAAGACCCCATAACGTATATATATTCTGGGTCGTGGTGAAATTCTGAGTCGATCTGAGCATGTCCGTCCGTCCCTCCGTCTGTTGAAATCACGCTAACTTCCGAACGAAACAAGCTATCGACTTGAAACTTGGCACAAGTAGTTGTTATTGATGTAGGTCGGATGGTATTGCAAATGGGCCATATCGGTCCACTTTTACGTATAACCCTCATATAAACGGACCCCCAAATTTAGCTTGCGAGGTCTCTAAGAGAAGCAAATTTCATCCGATCCGGCATGGTGTTAGTATATGGTATCTAACAACCATGCAATAATTGGTCCACATCGGAGCCTTTTGGAAGACCCAAATTTATCTGATTCAGTTGAAATTTGGTACGTGATGTTAATATATGGCCTCAAACACCCATGCAAAAATTGGTCGATATCGGTCCATAATTATATAGGCCCCATATAAACCGATCCCCAGATTTGACCTCCTTGGAAGAGAAAAATTCTTCCCATTCGGTTGAAATATGGTACGTGAAGTTAGTATGGGGTATCCATCAACCATGCAGGAATTGGTTCCTATAAGTCCATACTTATATATATCTCCCATATAAACTGATCCCCAGATTTGACCTCCGGTGCCTTTTGGAGAAGCAAAATTTATCCGATCTGGTTGAAATTTGGTACGTGGTGGTAGTATATGATATTTAACAACCATGTGATTTGAAATTTGTGGATGACAGTCTTTCGTAGAAGTTTCTCCATGGTGGAGGGTACATAAGATTCGGCCGAACTTACGGCCGTATATACTTGTTTTTTTTTTTTTTTTTTTTTTTGTTTTACAGTAAAACTCTTTCGATGACTACCAAAAATAGCTGACGGATGGCGTTTGGCTTCTTTATATGCTGTTTTAAAAATACGTAAATCTTTTGTTTAACTCTACAAATCGTCTTGGGACTATTAGACATATTTCGAGGACTAGAAAAAATATATTTTTATCGGTAGGGGATTTCAATGTGGCGGATATGTATTGCAGCCAACTGTAGGTTGCTATCATTTCCACACCGATCGACTGACAGCTGACAGAATTATTCCAGTGATAGTTCATTTTATTGTTTTGAAGCTTACAAAAGTATTTTGGTCTAGGTTAGGTTAGGTTAGGTTAGGTTAGGTGGCAGCCCGATGTATCAGGCTCACTTAGACTATTCAGTCCATTGTGATACCACATTGGTGAACTTCTCTCTTATCACTGAGTGCTGCCCGATTCCATGTAAAGCTCAATGGTCTAATGCATTCAGAAATGAAGTAATTTGTGATGGTATATAAGCGTGATCATCGCGTCCAAAAAGGGGGTCGAAAAAACGGTAACCACATCAGAAATTATCCGAAAAGTGAAGGCTCGTGAGCTGAACATATCGCGAAAACCCGATTCGAGAATATTGAAAATTGATTGATATTGATGAGCAAGAGCTCATCAATGAAAACAAAGTTAGATTTGAAAACGCCAAGCAATTGGTTCGCTTGGACGAAAGTGGCCACTTACCGAACTTGGCTTTCTCCAATGAGAAGAAATATTGAAAACTACCTGGATCAAAAGCCATTGAAGTTCCAAAAAGAGCAGCAGCTCATCGATGAATTAAAAAAAAAAATACACTTGAAAAAGCCAAGGAATTGCTTAGCTTGCCAAATGTGGTGTTCGCTCCCCGCTCATATGCATCAACCGTGGGTTCAAAATAAATGCCGGATATTTTCGGGAAAAATTTCTTAATACAGTATTAAGGTTCGGGGCGGACAAAAATTTAGACAGCAGACTATGAACATTCGAACAGGACTCAGCCCTTCAGGCGTAAAAAGGAGGTTCCTCTCTTCAAATAGCAATCAAAATGTCCTCGGTTGGTCTTTGCGCTTGAAACCAAAATACCGCAGAGCCTAAAATCCTGTATTCGGAAAAATTTAGGTATATTTAGCACGTTTATTTGATATTATTATAATATATATTAGTATTGGCACAATAATTATAGGAGCTATATTGGGGGACACGTGAGTCAAATGCAATATACACAGAAAACTTAAACTTTTTTTGAAAAAGTTGAACTACCTCATGCAAAAATTGTATTCCATTTTTTGGATATCTATAATGCGTTTTTAAAATAATGACAATTTACTGAAATTTTTGGCTTACTACTACACCCTCAAAAAATTAGCTTCTGTAACCCAAACACATTCTGCTTCAAACATATATATTTTCAGGATTTGCCCAATCAAACTATTGTTTGTACGGTTCAAACATATTATGTTTCACATTAGGCATATATATGTTTAAGGCGTCAACTGGTTTCTCCCATTTGTTACTTGCAGCAAAATGCCATAAACATACTTATGTAGATTACAACTAAAAGATTCATTCATTATTCATTTGAATGTAATGCTACAAATAGTTATTTATAAACAAAATATCAAAGTCAAAAAGCAATCACGAAGATTTACGTTTTACATTTTCCTTCACGTGGGACTTTTAGCCCCTCTGTGTAGTTTTAATGTCTTTCGTTATCTCTCTCATTCGCCATCTTTATTTTTTTAACTCTCTCGGTCTTTTTTTTAAACAAATATGTTACACTCCATAGATTTTGACCCTAATTTTAGGATTTTGGTATTGTTTCCCAGCCAAAGGTGCGGCTTCTTCAAAATATAAACATTTCTAATGGACCAATCAAGTTTTAAATCTTGGATCGATAAGATTCAAATTACGATAAAGATATAATTTATTTTCAATTTTTTCAGTCCCTTTTTTGTGATATATAAAACTATTCATTTACAAACAAGTGCCAGTTTAAAAATCCAAATTATAACAGATACTTCAGACTAAAGCTTTTTTTTTTTTAATTCCAAAAAAACTTTAAACTAATCCGAAAAATAAGTCTTAGCCTATATTTAAAGCGTTCTCATCTTAAATCCAAAGATTGAATATATCAATTTTAAGATCAGTTTCTTTAAATCAAAAACTTTTTTCTGTACTTTAAGGACAAATTTCCTTAGTTCAGATGGAGGAATTTTGGAGAAAATTTGTGTCCTAAACTTAATGACAAAAAAATTAAAACAAATATTATTAAATTTCTTTTAAATCTAAATTTTATTTTAAACAAATTTTTCCTTAATATTCTGTAAGTTGTGTATCCTAAAATTTATAGTTGCATAATCTTTCATAGTAGGCCTATTTTTTCAGTGCCCTTATATCGTATGTCTGGTGAAATGCTAATTTTGATGTCTGTGTATCATAGTACGTACTTATCGATATTCCGATGCATTGCAAACACAAGGATGAAGTTAGTACACCTCTCAACCTATAGTAACAAGCGTATGGGACTATGAACATGGACGTAGTAAACTTTATTGGTGAGAGGTATGAACTGAGCATTTCATATGTTATTGGGCAATAATTCAAAATATCATTTCAACTCTCTACGCCCTTGGCACATAAAAGCATCGCTAGAAAGAAGCAAGAATAAAATACATAAATGATTTATGATAATCTTTGGCCAAACAATGCAGAAAGACCATTATATTCAATATCATTTTATAGCCAACCTTCCACAGAAACACTCCTCCCACCTATATGCCACCCACTCTCATATACACATATGAGCATATATGAACATATGAAGGTTACAAATCACAACATAAATCCATTTAAGTACTTTTCTTGGATGGCATAACCAAGCTTTTAGGCCATATCAGTGCCATGAAAAGGGGAGAATGAGATGCCGCATACAATGGCAGTATAAGTAAGTCGGGGAAAATTATGGAAAAACCACATAAATATATTTCATGAGAGTATAGCAAAAAAATACAACTAACACACACACACACACACTCAAATAAACATTCGCACATACAAGGCCACTCTATTCCGCCTCACTAATATTCATTCACCCACATATACCGCCGTAAGCCAATTTTTCAATTTGTCAGACAATGGAAGGATACAAAAAAGTGATATGAAATGACATAAAGGATACAGAATATTGAAGTACATTCATATTCTGTCTGTGAGGGGAGTCATTGCCTTTGGTTTGGTTATTTGTCTTTGATTTTCCATCTCAAGTATACCAATGTTCAAATATTCAATATTATGGTGGAGTAATGGTTGAATATCTCTTGCAAATTGAATGAAATGGGACAATATCTTATTAGATATGTAGGCTAGGTTAGGTTAGGTGTAGCGCCAGCCAAATTTATCAGGCACGCTTAGACTATTCAGTCCATTGTGATACCACAGTGG
Source organism: Haematobia irritans (assembly GCF_050003625.1). Taxonomy (NCBI): domain Eukaryota; kingdom Metazoa; phylum Arthropoda; class Insecta; order Diptera; family Muscidae; genus Haematobia; species Haematobia irritans. The sequence continues at coordinate 132,795,119 of NC_134398.1, read as the reverse complement.
AGAACTTCTCTCTTATCACTTAGTGCTGTTAAGCCCAATGGCAAGGAACCTACTTTTTATAGCCGAAGCTATTTTTTTGCGTGTAGATACTTATAATTACAAATAATAATGAACTTAATTACCCAGCAAAAAAATGGAAGTTGTTCCAAAAACATTTCTTTTAAAGCACATCCCAGAATCCCCCATCGAGTTTTTCAACTTCCGATGCAGTTCTTTTGGACAAGTTCACAAACATTTCTTCTAAAGCGCATAGTGGGATCCCCCAATAATTTTTCCACTTTCGATGCAGTCCTTTTGGCAAGTGCACAAACACTTCTTCTAAAGCGCATTTGTTCTACTTCCGATGTAGTCCTTGTTGTATTAGAAAGAACGCAATCAGGCTATTTTAAGTGCAAATTTTGTACAATTAAATTTTACAAAAAAAATAAAAAAAAAAACAAGTATATACGGCCGTAAGTTCGGCCAGGCCGAAGCTTATGTACCCTCCATCATGGATTGCGTAGAAACTTCATCTAAACACTGCCATCCACAATCGAATTACTTAAGTTGCGGTAACATCATCTAAATTTTATGTAAGTCCATACGTGGCATATATTAAATCAAAAATGATCGTATATAATTCAGTTTGACAAAGTAGATATAAAATTTTGACAAAATTTTCTACAGAAATAAAATTTAAACAAACTTTTTTATTTCTTCAAATAAACTTTTGACAAAATTTTCTATAGAAATAAAATATTGGTAGATTATTTTTGGCTCGAGTGGCAACCATGATTATGAACCGAATAAAATTTGAACAAAATTTTCTATAGAAATAAAATTTTGACAATGATGAAAAATTTTATTATAAACCGAATAAAATTTTAACAAAATTTTCTCTAGAAATAAAATTTTGACAAAATTTTTTATAGAAATAAAATTTTGTCAAAATTTTCTATGGAAATAACATTTTGGTAGATTATTTTTGGCTCTAGTGGCAACCATGATTATGAACCGATATGGACCAATTTTTGTGTGATTGGACCAATTTTGGTATGGCGACCATATACTAACACCACGTGCCTAATTTGAACCGGATCGGATGAATTTTGCTCCTCCAAGAGGCTCCGGAGGTCAAATCTGGAGAAAGTTTTATATGGGGGCTATATATAATTATGGACCGATATGGACCAATTCTGGCACGGTTGTAAAAGATCATATACTAACACCATGTTCCAAATTACAACCGGATTGGATGAAATTTGCTTCTCTGGGAGACTTCGCAAGCAAAATCTGGGGATCGGTTTATATAGGGGCTATATATAATTATAAACTGATGTGGACCAATTTTTGCATGGTTGTTAGAGACCATATACCAATATCATGTACCAAATTTCAGGCGGATCGGATGAAATTTGCTTCTCTTTGAGGCTCCGCAACCCAAATCTGGGGATCGGTTTATAAGGGCGCCATATATAATTATGGACCGATGTGGACCAATTTTTGCACGGTTGTTAGAGACTATATACCAATACCATGTACCAAATTTCAGCCGGGTCGGATGCAATTTGCTCCTCTTTGAGGCTGCGCAAGCCAAATCTGGAGATCGGTTTATATGGGGTCTATATATAATTATGGACCGATGTGGACCAATTTTTGCATGGTTGTTAGAGACCATATACCAACATCATGTACCAAATTTCAGCCGGATCGGATGAAATATGCTTCTCTTTGAGGCTCCGCAAGCCAAATCTGGGGATCGGTTTATATGGGGGCTATATATAATTATGGACCGATGTGGACCAATTTGTGCACGATTGTTAGAGACTATATACCAACACCATGTACCAAATTTCAGCCGGATCGGATGAAATATGCTTCTTTTAGAGGCTCCACAAACCAAATCTGGGGATCGGTTTATATGGGGGCTATATATAATTAAGGACCGATATGGACCAATTTTTGCATGGTTGTTAGATACCATATACCAACATCATGTACTATTTCAGCCGGATCGAATGAAATTTTCTTCTCTTTGAGGCTCCGCAAGCCAAATCTGGGGATCGGTTTATATGGGGGCAATATATAATTATGGACCGATGTGAACCAATTTTTGCATGGTTGTTAGAGACCATATACCAACACCATGTACCAAATTTCAGCCGGATCGGATGAAATTTGCTTCTCTTTTAGGCTCCGCAAGTCAAATGTGGGGATCGGTTTATATGGGGGCTATATATAATTATGGACCGATGCGGACCAATTTTTGCATGGTTGTTAGAGACCATATACCAACACCATATACCAAATTTCAGCTGGATCGGATGAAATATGCTTCTGTTAGAGGCTCCACAAGCCAAATCTGAGGGTCCCTTTATATGGGGGCTATACGTAAAAGTGGACCGATATGGCCCGTTTTCAATACCATCCGACCTACATCGATAACAACTACTTGTGCCAAGTTTCAAGTCGATAGCTTGTTTCGTTCGGAAGTTAGCGTGATTTCAACAGACGGACGGACGGACGGACGGACATGCTTAGATCGACTCAGAATTTCACCACGACCCAGAATATATATACTTTATGGGGTCTTAGAGCAATATTTCGATGTGTTTCAAACGGAATGACAAAGTTAATATACCCCCATCCTATGATGGAGGGTATAAAAAAAATAAATTTCATCCCCGCTGGGATTTGAACCTGTGCCGTTTGACTTTTTCGCTTCCATGGAAGTTCTTTTGAGAAGGTTTTGCAAATTACGAGAATTATAATTTTTTGGTTGATTTTGAATGGAAAAAATATATTTATACGAAAATATATGCCGAAAATAAAAACGATGCATGATATAAAAAAAATATTTTTTTAGAAAAATATTTGATAAAAAAAATTGCCGCTGGTGAGATTTGAACCTGTGTTTCTTATTTTTTCGTTCATACTAATAAAGAACATCTCGAGAAGCAATTAGAATGTTATTCCTTGGTGGCGTATTACGATCATATCACAAACATTTGAATTGACATTTCGACGCTTTATGTTCAATGGCGTTTGTGGGTGAGTGTGCTAAGGCGTTCTGTTATGGTGCCAGCAAACCCAGGTTCAACCCCTGGTCGGAGCGAAAAAGTTTTTCAAATTGTAAAAATTAGATAATAGGAAAAAAAGTGAAATTGGTTGAAAAAAATTCGTTTTTAAATGTCTTCATTCAAATTAACTTCCAGGGCACAACTTCTAAAGCAATGCAAAGGATCCAAAAAGAGAGTACTTCCCTCCTATGACAAGCCCATGTAAAATTCATTGGAGATGATCCAAGTTTGCACTACTTCCGGATCACAGATTGGGGATCCGAACTACTTTTTTGGAAGTTCTTTTTTTGCTGGGTACACGGGCACTAGCAACTTGCGGCTATCGGCCTATTTATTTATTTGTGTATCAATATTATTTTTCCATTTTTGAGGTGATGATAAACACTCACATTTTTAGATCAGTCTGGTGATCGTGTGGCTCCATAAAAGTCATAAAAAGCATTACCCACAAATACAATAATGATGCGACAGGTGAAGTAATCAATGCCGACAAATTGCTTCAAAATCATTCTCAACGGGGAAGACATATCCCGGGTGAAGAAGACTGTTACATATCTTATATGTTTTTAACGAACAATTCGAGTTCATTTTTAAGAAGATTTGTTATTCAGTGACCATAATACTATTACCAAAAAGATTTCTTATCCTTAAAATACAAATGCGAGTAAAATTGGAGTTCCTTTTGTTATAGATTTTATTTTTCATCCAAAATTAAACTGATGGATCAATAGAAACATTAAGAAAATGAAGCATGAAATGAAGCATTCTATGACAAATATTTGATCCCACTATAAATTACCCAGGGATCAGAATTTGGAAATCGGAACTCAGTACCGCCTTCAGGCCTCTGTGGGTGAATTACAAAATCTTTATTAACAATTTTTCTAATACACATTCATCCACTTTAATTTACACACATTTTATAAATTCTCGAAAACTTTTTTGATGAATTTACTCATGTGATGTTTGTGGAACTTGTTTTATGGTTCGCTAAAGTAGCTACAAGGTTATTCACTTGCCTGCTTGTCTTTTTCAAAAAGGCAATAAAGTCAAATTTCCTAATGGTGTCACATGGAGTTGAAGACAATAGTGGGTGTTTTCATCCCAGAAGATTTTTCAATACACTGCCACTCATATCCATAAATCATAAGAAGATTTTCACCAAATCTCTCCCCTTCACGTGGGGTGTTGATTAGTTGAGAATGTCGTAAAAAATCACCACATAAGTGCACAGCAGGATGTAAACCTTAAATTGCCCCGCAAAATATTACACAACAATATGACAACAAAATACCACCATCATTTTTCAGTTGAATGAGGAGAGGACAACAAAAGACCATTCATATTTCAAGATTTTTGAGGATTTGAAGGGTGTGGATTTTTTTGATGTGATAAAAATTTTATGGTGGCATTGGATATTTACGAATGAAGCAAGCATCAGGTTTTGGAATGAGAGATATTTTTCCAATAATTTCACAATGCATAATATTTTAACGTTTATTTGAGATGAACGATATTTTTTCAATAATTTCACAATTCTTAATATTTTAACGTTTAATGTTGTTTCTCCAAAGTTGTCGTCTAGCAAAATTTTGTTTTGCTACGCAAATTTAGTACAAACAAGTAAGTAAAGTCTAAAGTCGGGCGGGACCGACTATATTATACCCTTCACCACTATGTAGACCAAAAATTTGTGTTACCATTTCAACTCCTTCAAATTTGTTGGGAGTTATTATGAAGGCTTTTATTAGAAATATTTATATAATTTATATACAATTTTTTGTACTTCTATAAAATCTCTAGAATTAAAATTTAAATCGGCTAACACCCTGTAATGAAACACAATGTTAGTTAACATATAAAATATGGGAAATTTATAGAGCAATTTTAATGCAATTGTACGAAACAGGGCTGTGGAGTCGAGCCAATTTTGCTCGACTCCGACTCCGACTACAGCATTTTTCATCAGCTCGACTCCAGAGTCGACTCCGGGTAATATAACTAAATCTCATTTTAATACCACTAATTTGTGGTTCTATTGTGGGGGTTCCGTAAGTGGATCGATATAAAGTATCGTATTTATTTGTTATGTGTGCAAAAAAGATCTTAATTTCACATTCGATGCCAATTGAACTCTATATTTCAAATTTAGGGCGTTAAACATTGCCAAGCAATTATAATGATATAAAAACCCATCATAATATGAGAAGATACCAACAGTATATGTATTTGTGGACCAAAATTATTGATACTATCTCAAATCCTTTAAATTTGTTGCGAGCTATATAAAGGTTTATATAAAATTTTTAAAAAATTATCAATAAAAATACAATTTTAGAAAAATTTTTGTGTAGTAAATAAAATTCTGCAAAATATTCTATAGAAACAAAATTTTGACTAAATTTTCTATAGAAATAAAATTTTGACAAAATTTTCTATAGAAATAAAATTAAGAACAAATTTTCTAATAAAAAAATCTATTACTATAAAATTTGGCAAAATTTTCTATAGAAATAAAATTTTGACAAAATTTTCTAATAAAAAAATTTATTACTATAAAATTTTGGCAAAATTTTCTATAGACATAAAATTTTGACTTAAATTTTTATAGAAATAAAATTATCAATAGAAATTAAATTTTGAAATAAATTTTGTGTAACAAACAAAATTTTGCAAAATTTTGTATAGAAATAAAATTTTGCAAAATATTCTATTAAAACAAAATTTTGACTCAATTTTCTATAGAAATAAAATTTTGACTAAATTTTCTATAGAAAAAAATATTTATATAGTAATAAAATTTTGAATAAATTTCTTATAGAAATAAATTTTGACAAAAAATTGCTATAGAAATAAAATTTTGGCAAAACTTTTTATAGAAATAAAACTTTGACAAAATTTTCTATAAAAATAACTTTGAAAAAATTTTCTGTCAATATTCCACATATGTATATGGCCTTAAAATAAAATTAAAAAAATATAATTTCGATTGTTCGAAATATTTCAAATAAATTGATATGGGCATTAAAATGGATCGATCCAGCCCATCTGCAAGTCTGACATTCTAGGAATCATAAAAAGATAGCCGTAATTGGAAGTTGATTTTCATTTACAACAATCATGCTGTACATTGATCGAATGAATAACGCAATGGAAACTAATTTGCGTAAAAACTTGCTTAGTTACAAAATGTGAAGTGTTTTAAAAAATTTGGTTTAGCCGGAGTCGGAGTCGAGCAAAATTTTTACGACTCCGACTCCAGCAAAATCTTCAGACTCCGACTCCGACTCCGGCTCCACAGCCCTGGTACGAAATAATATTTACGATTTATCGAGCGAGAAATACGAATTCGAGATAAAGGAAAATTTAAGTAATATTTAAAATGTTTGCTACAGTAGCGCTTTTAAAGGGTGATACGGTCAAAATTTGGTCAAGGAAAAACGCGTGTAAATCGGTGAAATCGTTTATTTAAAAAATCATATTAAATTTCTTTTTCAAGTTCAATTAGTATAAAATTAAGGAAAAATATTCAGTTAGGCTTTCGCTTTTCCAAATCCGAATTGCCGGGCCTCACGCTTGACACCTGCCATCAGATTTTGTACAGCCACCTTGTCCACCTTCTTCGCCGCAGAAAGCCAGTTTGCCTTGGACTGCTGCTCGTCCTTAGCAGTTTTTTGGTCTTCTTTAGGTTCCGCTTGACAATAGCCCAGTATTTCTCAATTGGGTGGAGCTCTGGCGTGTTGGGAGGGTTCTTGTCCTTGGGAACCACCTGCACGTTGTTGGCGGCGTACCACTCCATGGCCTTTTTACCGTAATGGCAAGATGCCAATTTCGGCCAAAACAGTACAGAGCAACCGTGTTTCTTCAGGAAAGGCAGCAGACGTTTATTCAAACACTCTTTCACGTAAATTTCTTGGTTGACAGTCCCGGAAGCTATGAAAATGCTGCTTTTCAAGCCACAGGTACAGATGGCTTGCCAAACCAGATATTTCTTTGCGAACTTTGACAGTTTTATGTGCTTGAAAATATCTGCTACCTTTCCCTTCCTTTTGCCGTATAAAACTCCTGTCCCGGAAGCTGCTTGTAGTCGGTTTTGACGTAGGTTTCGTCGTCCATTACCACGCAGTCAAACTTCGTCAGCATCGTCGTGTACAGCCTCCGGGATCGCGCTTTGGCCGTCGTATTTTGTTTATCATCGCGATTTGGAGTCACTATCTTCTTGTAAGTCGATAGTCCGGCTCGTTTTTTGGCTCGATGCACGATTGTAGACGATACACCCAGCTTATTTGCGGTATCTCGGAGAGATAGGTTAGGGTTTCGCTTGAAACTACCGGCAACTCTCTTTGTCGTCTCAGCGGCTTCCGGTTTTCGATTTCCCCCCGATCCAGACTTCCTGGCTGTCGACAAACGTTCCCCAAACACTTTAATTACATTTGTAACGGTTGATTTGGCAACTTTTAGCGATTTTGCCAGCTTTGCGTGAGAGTAGCTCGGATTTTCGCGATGCGCGAGCAAAATTTTGATACGCTGCTCTTCTTGCTTGGACGGCATTTTGACAACTGAAGAGTGAATTCCAAAATCAAAATAGGAGCAACATTCTACACACACACACCTTCAAAATGAGGGGTGTTCAGTTTTTTTAAATGCAAAATTGAAAGAAATACGTCAAGTTTATATTGACCAAATTTTTACCGTATCACCCTTTACAAGGATATTGGTTAAATCTCGGCATTATATGTGGTCAATTGTGGGTTGTGATATATTATTTGGCCTAGTTTATTTAAAACTCGACCGTTTTGTGGAAAGTGTGGTATTACAGTGTGAAATATGACTAAGAAATCTGAACCAATTAGATAAAAAAAGCATATTAAATATATTCTCTGTGGAAACTATCGACTCAACTGAAGGAAACTCCAATTGAAAATGGGTATATATACAAAATTTGAAGCAAATCAGGCTTCAACTCTGGCTTTTTTGCAAATCGGACAAAATATATATATGGGAGCTATATTTAAATCTGAACCGAGTTCAAACAAATTTGGCACAGTTAACCATACTATTAAACGCACTCCTTTTGCAAAATTTGAAGCAAATCAGGGTAAAATTCTGGCTTTTAAGGCCATATAAGTGCACATCGGACGAAAGGTATATACGGGAGCTATATCTAAATCTGAACCGATTTCAACCAAATTTGGCACAGTTAACCATATTATTAAACTTACACTTTGTGCAAATTTTGAATCAAATCAGGGCAAAATTCTGGCTTTTGAAGCCATATAAGTGCAAATCGGACGAAAGATATATATAGGAGCTATATCTAAATCTGAACCGATTTAGCTGATGTTTTGCAGGTTTTACGTGATGTACGAAATTTGAAGAAGATCGGTTCATAAATACGTGAATTATGATCAAATCGGTGATAAATATATATGGCAACTATATCTAAATCTGAACCGATTTTTTCCAAAATCAATAGCGATTGTCTTTGACCCGAAGAAAGACCCCATGTCAAAATAGGGGACGATCGGACTTAAATTGCGAGCTGTACTTTGTGCACAAAATTATTGTGCAGACGGAAGGACAGACAGACAGACAGACGGACATCGCTAAATCGACTCAGAATTTAATTCTAAGCCGATCGGTATACTAAACGATGGGTCTATGACTATTATTTATTGGCGTTACATACAAATGCACAAACTTATTATACCCTGTACCACAGTAGTCGTGAAGGGTATAATAAACAATTGCTAAAGTGGGACGAACAGTTTTGCCAGAAACATCGATGTGTCGTAATTTTGACGAGTTTGTAAGGCCAAAAATAAATATGAAAAATAATTGTAAATTTATATGATTCGGGATTGAGAACTTCAAAAAAGAACAAACATTATCATAATCTGTTTTTTACCCGATATACTGGCCAAATTCGCTTCTCGAGAGCTATTTGTACTCCCACCCAAAGAAAAAATACTTCCTCCGGAACGAAATTTTAGACAAAAGAAATTTCTTTTTATACCCTCCACCATAGGATGGGGGGTATATTAACTTTGTCATTCCGTTTGTAAAACATCGAAATATTGCTCTTAGACCCCATAAAGCATATATTTTCTGGGTAGCCCCCATATAAACGGACCCCCAGATTTGGCTTGTGGAGCTTCAAAGAGAAGCAAATTTCATCCGATCCGGCTGAAACTTGGTACATGGTGTTGGTATATGGTCCCTAACAACCATGCAAAAATTGGTCCACATCGGTCCATAATTATATAAAGCCCCTATATAAACCGATCCAGATTTGGCTTGCGGAGCCTCTAAAAGAAGCGATTTTTATCCGATTCTGTTGAAATTTGGCTTTTTTTTCTGTTGAAAAATGGTCTCTAACAACCATGCCAGAATTGTTCCATATCGGTCCATAATTATGTATAGCCCTTATATAAACCGATCCCCAGATTTGACCTCCGGAGCCTCTTGGAGGAGCAAAATTCATCCGATCCGGTTGAAATTTAGTACATTTCTCTAGTATATGGCCGATAACAACCATGCCAAAATTGGTCCGTATTGATCTATTTTATATATAGCCCCCATACAGTGTTGCCAGGCGATTTTTGATTCTTCCCCCCCAAATCTTAAGAAAAAAAACCCCTAAATTGGTCTAGGCTTTTTTCAAAAACCCCCAACAAAGTTAAGAATGTAAAAAGTACAAAAAGGATCCCAAATTTGGTGAAAAAGTCCTGTAGTGATACACTTTAAAAATTAAATTTAACACAAGTATATACACTGAAAGAAGAGTTTTCTTTTCTGAGAAACGAAATTTTAGACAAACTAAGTTTTCGTTTGATGCTACAAACTATTCTTTTGAAGTAAATAAAAAATAAAATTGCTCTTTAAGAAAATACTTTATAACAAAAGACAATTTTGTTTTTTTAAAATTTCGTCCCTGAAGAAATTATTTTTTTTTCGGATGTAATAATGCAATATGTATACCAATTTAAAAAGCAGGCTTACTCTAAAAATGCTTTCAGCTGCTAAGTTAAAATATTATTGTTTTTAATTGTGGCAAATTTTAAAAATGCCCTTTCAACAGAAGCGTTTAAAAAAGATAACGAAAATAATGCTATTGCATACTTGCTTGTATTAAGGATCTTCTAGTTTACTTCCCTTATCTTGTTGTCTCATAATTCATGCCAGAATTGTTCCGAATATGCTTGAGAATTGCTCCACTTCATAAGGTCTAAGATATTTTTTACCCCCAAAAATCCCCCTAAATAAATGTTACCCCTAAAAATCCCCCTAAACGTGAAAAAAACCCCTAAATTTGGGGGGAAAACCCCTAACCTGGCAACACTGCCCCCATATAAACCGATCACCAATCACACAAAAATCACGATTGCCACCCGAGCCAAAAATAATCTACCAAAATTTTATTGCCGTAGAAAGTTTTTTATTTCTATACACTCAAAAAAAAGTGAACTCTCTATTTCACTAAAGCCAATTTAACTTTATTTTAGTTCATGGAATTATTATGTTTGGAGAAAATTTCCTTTACTCTAATAATTTTTTGTATACGTTAGTTAAATGAACTAAAACCGAGGAAAAAAAATATACTCAAATGAAGTATAAAGATTAACTAAATTCGTGTCTTCCACAAAATAGTTCAGAATTTCTTTAAATTTGTAAATTTTGCCAAAATTGCGTCCATCGTGAACTTCGTATATCACTAAAGACATTCTTGCAATTTTTAACTCCAAGTTTTTCCTTCAAACTATAAAATTTTCTTTAACAAGTCAAAAAACTTAGTTATGTCTAATAAATTTTCTTGAACTTGTCGAAAAATATTTACTTATTTTTATGACATCGGCGTGATGCCAACGTTTGTAATACTGTTAAGTTAAAATTTTCTACAAATATTCAAATTTTTCTAAAATTAACCGGAAGTTTTCTTCCTGGTGGGTTCACTGTTTTTTCAGTGTAGAAAATTTTGTCAACATTTTATATCTTTAGGAAATTTTGTCAAAATATAATTTCTATACAAAATTTTGTCTAAAATGTGTTTCTATAGAACATTTTGTCAAAATTGTATTTCTTTTATTTCAAAACGTTATTTCTATAGAAAATTTATGAGGCATTTCATAGTTGGAGAGGAATATTTTGCAAGATATTTAAAATTATTAAGATTTCTACCAATCTACCAAACAGTAAAAAATCTTAAATTTTTGGTAGACTCGTGTTCATAATTGTATATAGCCCCCATATAAGGGACCCCCATATTTCAATTCTGGCTCTATAATTACCGCATAAAAGTTCATATCGGTTCGTAATTATTTCTTCCCTATAAATACCGGTCAAGAACTGAATATATACATATAGTTCCGCCTGGACTAACTTACAATTTAGAAGATGATGTGAAGAAGTTTTAAGATGCCTTGCCATCGGCCGCAACCCAAGTAATTTAATTGTGGATGGCCGTCTTTAGTAGATGTTTCTATGCAATCCATGTTGGAGGGTACATAAGATTCGGTCTGGCCGAACTTACGGCCGTATATACCTGTTTAATTATACCCTGCGACATTGTGGCAGTGTGTGTGGAACAGGGTATTATAAGTTAGTACATATGTTTGTAACACCCAGAAGGAGACGAGATAGACACAGGGTGTCTTTGGCAATAATGCTCAGGGTGGGTCCCTGAGTCGATATAACCATGTCCGTCCGTCCGTCTGTCTGTGAACAGATTTTTGTGATCAAAGTCTAGGTCGCAATTTAAGTCCAATCGCCTTCAAATTTGGCACATGTTCCTAATTTGGGTCATAATAGAACACTATTGATTTTGGAAGAAATCGGTTCAGATTTAGATACAGCTCCCATATATATCTTTCGCCCGATATGCACTAATATGGACCCAGCAGCTAGAGTTTTATACCGATTTGCTTGAAATTTTATACAAACGTAACACTTAGTCGTATAGTCAAGTGTGCAAAATTTTATTAAAATCGGTTCAGATTTAGATATAGCTCCCATATATATCTTTCAGCCGATATGGACTTATATGGCCCCAGAAGCCAGATTTTTGGCCGAATTTGGTTGAAAGTTTGCACTAGGAGTACAATTAGTAGTATAGTCAAACGTGCAAAAGTTGATTGAAATCGGTTCAAATTTAGATATAGCTCCCATATATATCTTTCGCCCGATATGGACTAATATGGTCCTAAAAGCCAGAGTTTTGGCCCAATTTGGTTGAAATTTTGCACAGGGAGTAGATTTAGCATTGTAGTTATGCGTGCCAAATTTGGTTGAAATCGAATCATATTTAGATATAGCTCCCATATATATCTTTCGCCCGATATGCACTTATATGGACCCAGAAGCCAGAGTTTTATCCCGATTAGCTTGAAATTTTGCACAAGGAGTACAATTGATAGTATAGTCATGTGTGCCAAATTTTGTTGAAATCGGTTCAGATTTAGATATAGCTTCCATATATATTTTTCGCCCGATATGGACTTTTATGGCCCCAGAAGCCAGAGTTTTGGCCCAATTTGGTTGAAATTTTGCACTAGAAGTACAATTAGTAATATAGTCATGTGTGCCAAATTTGGTTGAAATCGATTTAGATTTAGATATATCTCCCATATATAGCTTTCGCCCGATTTACACTCATATGACCACAGAGGTCAATTTTTAACTCCTATTTCATTGAAATTTTGCACAGGGAGTAGAATTAGCATTGTAGCTATGCATGCCAAATTTGGTTGAAATCGGTTCAGATTTAGATATAGCTCCCATATATATGTTTTTCTGATTTCGACAAAAATGGTCAAAAAACCAACATTTTCCTTGTAAAATCGCCACTACTTAGTCGAAAAGTTGTAAAAATGACTCTAATTTTCCTAAACTTCTAATACATATATATCGAGCGATAAATCATAAATAAACTTTTGCGAAGTTTCCTTAAAATGGCTTCAGATTTAAATGTTTCTCATATTTTTTTACTAAAATTGTGTTCCACCCTAGTGCATTAGCCAACTTAAATTTTGAGTCTATAGATTTTGTAAAAGTCTATAAAATTCTGTTCAAATCGAGTGATATTTAAATGTATGTATTTGGGACAAACCTTTACATATAGCACCCAACACATTTGACGGATGTGATATGGTATCGAAAATTTAGATCTACAAAGTGGTGCAGGGTATACTATAGTCGGCCCCGCCCGACTTTAGACTTTCCTTACTTGTTTAAAGTATTTGCTTTAAGAGAAAATAAATCTGAATTGAAGACAATCGATTCAACGATTGTTTAAATTTCGCACGAGGTAGCTCATTATTTAAATTTCGCACGAGGTAGCTCATTCTTCCTATAAAACTGTTTACTTTTTTCTGTGTAGTGGCGTCCACACAAAGCACATAATAATCATCGCAGGCGGGATTCGATTTTTGTGCCAGTATAACTTTAATGTTTTTTCGGAGTATGTGACATTTAAATTCCATAATCGATACACCTTCTGGAACTGGTAAGTCAACCCTACCACCCCATGGTCTCAATGGCATAACCTAACCTACCAACCAAGAGCAAAACAGGCGTATTACCTACCAAAAAGAGTTAATAGCATTTTCATCTTACCTCTTAGGTGCACTCTTCCCATAAACTTTTTAATCGAAATAATTTTTTGGTTGATCCTTTCAACGTAAAGATATCTATTTTTTATTATCCTGTGACAACTTCATACCATTGTATACATGAGAATCTTCTATCAAATAAGCAAAGGCTACGCGAATCTAATAGAATAGAAAATTGAAGAAGGCTTTCAAATCGATAGATACTGATATGGATATAGAGGAGGAGGGGGATAATGTTTGCACATATGTCGTATCTCATCATATTATTTGTCATCATACCATAACGAAAAGAAGCAACGACAACAACAAAAGTCCATTCATATAAAATGACAAATGGGAAAAAAGTATCATCCTTTTATGTGTATCCTGTCCATTCGCGCTATAAACTGCCATAAGCTTTCAAAAAAAAAAGGCAAATAAAAGTTGTTGCTACTTCCGAAGAGGGGTTCATACATTTCATCCACTTCCTTGTAACTAATGTCCTTTCATTATTGTTGCCAGGGTCAATGATGACTGACTCAATGTCTCGTTCTCTGAGTGTGTGTGTGGGTATTCTATTGAACCCGTTTAGTTTTGCGCCTTATCATTTGGTCTTTGGCGAAAATTTGAACCAACACCGAGGAGAATTCCGCCACCGCGAATGTTCTGGGCTAAAGTACAATTCAATTAATTGTGACAAATAATTTATGAATGTCTCCAAGTATGAGGAATACTTATGTCCAAAATAACATGTGCGCCCATGTGAAGGACCAAATGTCTGTAGACTGGTATCTATTTACTAGTATTGGTTTAGCCATAGACACAGTGGTTCAAAGTGATAACGAACCAAGTGAAACTTTGACCTGGTGTCCAGCATTTTAACAATCGACGATTCTATATTGTACACTGAAAAAATATTGTCGTGAGGTCAAAGATTTCATGTCTTTAAAATACGAATGCAAACTTTGCTTGCATGCTGAAAATGGTGCCTATCGGTCCATGTTTTGGTATAGCCCTCATATAGGCTGATCTCCTGATTTTAGTTCTTGGGCGTCTAGAAACCATAGTTGCTATCTGATTTCCCTGAAATTGGAAATATAGAGGTATTTTAGGACCGTAAATAGGTTTGCGGAATATGGTGTGTATCGGTCTATAGTGTGCTATAGCCCATATAGACCGTTCTCCCGATTTTAATTCTTGAGCTTCTAGAAACCGTAGGTTTTATCGAATTTGCCTGAAATTTGAAATCTAGGTGTTTGAGGAGCATGAATAGGTTTTGGGAGCCACCGTGGTGCAATGGTTAGCATGCCCGCCTTGCATACACAAGGTCGTGGGTTGGATTCCTGCTTCGACCGAACACCAAAAAGTTTTTCAGCGGTGGATTATCCCACCTCAGTAATGCTGGTGACATTTCTGAGGGTTTCAAAGCTTCTCTAAGTGGTTTCACTGCAATGTGGATAGCCGTTCGGACTCGGCTATAAAAAGGAGGTCCCTTGTCGTTGAGCTTAACATGGAATCGGGCAGCACTCAGTGATAAGAGAGAAGTTCACCAATGTGGTATCACAATGGACTGAATAGTCTAAGTGAGCCTGATACATCGGGCTACCACCTAACCTAACCTATGAATAGGTTTTCAAAAAATGGTTTTCATATAGACCGACTTCACTTCTAGAAGGCGCGCCTAAAGAAACTTTCTTGAAACTGAATCATTTCATTATTTTTGTTGCACACTCACACGAGATGTTTATGATTCCCCAAAAACACTACCAACAATGGTTTTTATAAATCCAGAATCTGATCTAGTCATCATAGGTAGAATCTTTAAATGTCTCTTCGGGAAGCGTACTGGTTGAAGTGATCTGCTTGAGAGAATATCTGTCATCAAACCCCCTAAAATTCTTTATATTATCAAGTAACCGACTATGACTAAGATTTTCGGCGAAATCTATTATATTTGATTCATGGTGGTGGGTATTTAAGATTCGGCCCGGCCTAACAGTCAACAAATTAAAATTATTGATAAGGTACCTCCGAAAAGCGCCATACATTACATTGAAACCACTTAAAGAAGCTTTCATACAATCAGAAATGTCACCAGCATAACTGAGAGGGCGTAAAACACTACCACTACATTAACCACTGAAAAAGTTTTGGTATACGTTCAAAATCGGGATTGAACCCACCATCCTTTTTATGCAAGATTTGCATGCTAACCATCGCGCCACTCCATGGCTTAAACAGCAGAAAAACTACACGAGCTATCGTTGTAGTCGAAAAAAGGCCAGGGCACAGTTCGGCTCACCAAATAAAGGCAAATATGCCAATGATAGTGTATTATAGTCTTTCGAACTCCCTTTTGGCCTCCAACCTATTCCACCGGCCCACAGACATATTTGCCAAATTATTCCTGAGATCACCAAGAGCATTAAGGGCGAGTGGTTGTGTGAGGAACAGTTGTTCTGTTTGGTCCAAAACGTTGGATGGTTTAATCCCAATTTCTTTAGGAGAAGGAAAACATTTTTGCATTTCTTAAACATCGTTCATTCGAGGAATAACCTCATTTGCTATCTGTCGGACCATCAGCAGAACCTAATTCGTTGTCATCTCCCGATTTGATAACTTCAGTGGACTTTACTGTGTCCTCAAGTTGAAAGCCTTGTGGATGACTTTGCATGGTGACTTGTTACAACGACTCTCAATCAATGTAGTGACGAAAAACCACTGTGCACACTCACAAATGAAATTGTCACTAAATCATCATCTAACCATGTATACCCCAGTTTGTATCAATTCGATTTTTTGCTCCATTCTTCCGTAGAATCTGCTAAAAATCTTTTACACCAAATTCGCAAATGAAAATGCCATACCGAATTGGCAAGGACATCCTAAAAGGATATACAGCATAAAATATTCCAACAAAAAAAAAGATGATAGAGATAAATGAAAGATATGACAAGCATTTCCAATTTGATGGTGATGTGTTGTAGTTGATCCATTTTGCTTGGTATTTTCCCTCGTCTTTTACGTTTATCAATTTCATACATTTATGGGGTTGTTATTTAGCCACTGACTGTCTGTCTGTCTACCAGGTCGAATATACCATAGAAGCAGTCAGCTTTCAATGTCCTTAATCATCATCATAGTCATCTGGCCCCTGTCGTCGTTGTCGTCATTCTCTAACAAATTTGGCATTCAATTTAGCAATGGCTAAAAACCCCTTTTTTGTTGGCTATACTCGGTCCATGTATTTCGGTTATAAGCTTCGACAGCTCTAAGCTCATTTGATGATTTGTCACTTGGCTGCTGCTGCTCCTGCTCCTGCTGGAACACCATCCATGAGAGAAGACACCAAACACTGGATAGATGACTGGTTGGTTGTTTGGTTGCATTTACGTGGAACATTGAGCCATGTGACATTTTGTGAAATGTTGAGATTTTCATGTTTTCTTTTATCCAGTGACACCCCTCATCAGTGCCGGTAGAGACATTCAGGTTTCATTCGCATGTTTCTTTTTTTTTTGTTTCTTTAGTTTAATTTACTTCCGAATGTAGGGGGTGGGAGAAATTGTCATATTTTCATTGAGGTGGAAAATTAGTAAAGTGTGTATTTGTTTGGTAGGTCTATTGATATATTTGCAAATTGAGTATTAATCAGCTTCGATCCCTTGGCAAATACGTTTTCGGAATACTAAAAGATTTTTTGTGTACTCTCTTCCTTATTATCGATATGAAGTTTTGAAATTTGATTTCTAGAAAATGTCATTGACCAGGATTGGTGGCATTTTTTCCTACATTTATCTGTAAAAATGACGAGTCAAAAAATTAATAGGTTCACAAAATATGGGAATTGATATACGTGTAAACTTTTTGAGTAGACTAATGCGATCTGCGGCATTCATGAGGCTCAAAAAATCAATTCTGGAATCTTGCCTTTTGGGAGCTACATATATTTATAGACTATTATAGAGAATTTTTTTAACGGGTATTAAAGGGCATATACTATATGCTTAACAACCGCTTTTGGCAAGTGTTAAGTTTATACGACCAATAGTCCGATGCGTTACAAATGGAATGACAAAGTTATTAAACCCCCATCCTTTGCACACGCGTTTTATTGATATAGGTCGGATAAGTATAGCCCCATATAAAACCATCCACAGATTGGACTTCTTTATTCTTTTGTATGATGCACTGCTCTTTTCTCACATTATGTCTCTAATAGCTTGTCATTGAGCTAAACATAGAATCGGGCCTTATCCCACCTCAGTAATGCTGGTGACATTCCCGAGGGTTTCAAAGCTTCTCTAGTGGTTTCAGTGCAATTTGGAACGCCTTTCGGACTCGGCTATACAAAGGAGGTCCCTTGTCATTGAGCTTAACATGGAATCGGGCAGCACTCAGTGATAAGACAGAAGTTCACCAATGTGGTATCACAATGGACCGAATAGTCTAAGTGAGCCAGATACATCGGGCTGCCACCTAACCTAACCTAGAATCGGGCCTCACTCAGTGATAAGATAGAAGTTCAACACTATGGTATCACAACGGACTGAATAATCTAAGTGAGTCTGAAAAATATCGGGCCACGATATCTAACCTAACCTAAGTCTTTTATAAGACACATTTTTAAATTTCACAATAACAATTAAACCCTCAAATATGAACTGTATCTTTTAAGAGAAAACCAGAAAAAAATTCTTACGCCTTAAAATTTTGACCGAATTTAATACACTATAGCGCTATTTCTAAAAATATTTTTTTTCGGAAAATTTTTTGTACTTCTGCAGTTAAAAAAAAAACCAAATTCCAATCAAGAGGATCCGTAACCAAAATCTAGGGGCTATACATAAAAATAGTCTGATATGGCCCATTGGCAACTCCATCCGACCTTCATCAATTATAACTACTTTTACTAAGTTTCAAGTCGATAGCTACCCAGCAAAAAAACAGCGTCGCCCAAAGAGTGGTGAAAATTTTCTGTTTGGATCCGTAAGTGGTGCAAAATTGGCACAGAAGCGATTAATGTAACATGGGTTTATCATAGGATGGATGTCCACCATTTCAACAGCCGTTGTACTGAATATGCACCACTTCTTAAGGTATCATCCGAATTCATTGTTTGGGATGTGAATTAAAAAAAAAAAAAAACAAACATCTGTGATATTTTGCTAAATAAATAATTTTTAAATTTTTTTATGATTTTAATGCATTCTAACGCTTGTCTGAAACGATTGACATCAAATATTTTCAAAAATTCGCAATTCTTCTAGAATGGATTTAGTATTTTTTTTAGACAAAATTTACATAATTATTAATTCTTATTCTGTTTTTAATCTGTTTGAAGCAAAAAAGTTAAAATTACCCATTAAAAATATGAAAAAAGCGAGTTAGAAAAAAATAATTAAAAGAACTTCCTGTGTAGGTAAAATAAAGAACATCTTTGGGAGGACGTTTTTGAAACTTCTTTTAAAGTTGTGCCTTAAGAAGAACTTCCAAAATTTTTTGCTGTGTTATTATTCAACAGACGGACATCGCTAAATAGACACAGAATTTCAGACGACCCATAATATACATATATACTTTATGGGGCCAATATTTCGATTTATTACAAACGGTGATACAAAGTTAATATACCTCCTAGAGGTGTGCACGTGAGTAATAGTTAATCACACTCACGCGCACTCAAAAGAAAATTTGTACTCACGCACACTCACGCACGAAAACGTCGTAACTCACGAAAAATACCAAGACTCACGAAAAATATCGTGACTCACGAATAATTTTATGATTAATTTACCTTACCGAAGTGTCTGAAAACATGAGCATTATTAAAATCGAGAGTGTTATTAAACTCTTAAAATCCCAGGTGTCACTAAAATTGTATTTGAATTTAACTCTTAAGGGTTTTATGTTGGTAAGCAGGAATATTTTCGTGAGTGTAATTCGTTACTCACGCACACTCACGAAGATATTATTTTCATGACTCACGCTCACGCACGACATTTTGGTTTGTTAATCACGCTCACGCACACTCACGCTGTTGTCATGAGCGTGACTCACGAATCACGAAAATGTTCGTGGGTCACGACAATTTCGTGTCACCTGCACACCTCTAATACCTCCCCCTCTATACTTGATTAACAAATTAGTTTATTTATTCCACCCTTTTATTTAATTCGTTAATCGGTATAATAGAAAATTTAATTAATTTTTTATGAGGAACACAAATAACTTTTTAATTGAGGCAATCAAATTATTTTTATTTAATTAAAATATTAATTTCAATAATTACTATTTTATTAGAAAATGTAAATATCTACCATTATTTTCTTAACAGATTTTATTTTGATTTAAAGGTGGAATTTATCCATTTATTTTTTAATTAATTACTTAATTAATTTTTAAATTAAAAGATTCCGGTGATATTTTGTTCTGCATATAATTGAAAATTTCTTTCGATTTAAGTTAACATTTATTGAATCACTGTGTATTATATATCACAAATTATTATGGTTTTATATTCTTTAATAAATAATTTCCAAACAATATTTTAAATTATGTTTTTAATTCGAAATAGTTTTGTTATTCAATTAAAATATTAATTGAAATAAAATAAAAATTAAAAACTTTCAGTCATTTTTTAACTGACTTTTTTCCCTCCACCATGAATGCTTACAGTTTGATTAAACATTAATTAACTTTTTAATTGATTACGTTTTCAAATTCAATTATTTCTTTTAATTATACGTTTTTTGTGGATAATTTGTAGGTCTTTTAATAACGTTACCAAGTCCTTAAAAGTGATAAAAATATTATCCCAAATTAATCTCAATATTATCCCTTTAATTGAATGAGATTGCACTATTACCATTTTTCATATTGTATTGAATGTGTTTAGGGGGTTTTTCTCTGCACTCGGTCATGTAATAAATGCCAAATATTACCTCAAATTCGTCAATGTCTTTTGATTGAAAAGTGTTCCACCATTTCGGACAAAAAAATTGTTTGTGGAAGTGCACAAATGCACTTTTGATGCAGTCATGACACCATTCAAATTGATGTCATAAATCGACCCGGAGAATTGCATGCTTCGTGGATATTTTTGTACAGTAACATAAGGTAACATTTCCCGAAAAATAGATTTTGGAAACGTTATAAAAAACAACAAAAATTACCTTGAGGAAATGGGAATTTAAAATGTTTTCAACCGAGAAATGTATCTCGAAACAAAAAAATTCAAGAAATTCTTCATAATGGCTTTAAAAAGCCCAGTATTATCAAATTTTTGTTTCACCCCTTTGACTCTCATTTTAAGATGGTGAAATAAATCGCCTTCAAATTAAAAAAACAAAAGCACGAAACCATCGATTTCCACCATTCGCTTACCTTGCCATTTTATAACATGGTTATTATATATCCTCATTTATTTGAGCCATTCACAAAAAAATATTGGGTACAATCCCCACTCCATGTCAAAACTAAAATTGTAAAGTTTTTGGCTGCCCTTCTAATCATTATCGGAGAAACCATAAATTTAGGTGAAAATGTTAAGTTAGGAAAAAAAGCAGGAGCAGTAGCAGCAGTAGAACGAAACTTTATTTTCATTTTCTCTGGTCGTTTTGTAATTCTGTTTCCTCCGTAAAAGTTTTGTTTAAGTTAAGTTATCCGGTCTTCTTTGCACCTAAAAATAAAAGAAAAATCCAAGGTATATAACTTTTACAAATACACGCATACATTCACACTTGACTACTTACAAACTTTAGGAAATTTTCTTTTTCCAAGAAAAATGAAATGGTGGTGCAAAACCAAAAAAAAAAGTTTTGTAAAGTTAACACCCACAAACCTTCAAAAATCTACCAACAATAAGCATTGCATTAAAAATATGTTCATTTTAGAAACAAAAGAACCAAAAATATATATTCATTTCTACAGAGTAGCCCAAAAGTAATAATTTATTCCAATGGAAACTTTAGTGTTTATGAAAAGATTTTTTGCAAGATCAGGGAATTCTGAGTTCTCCCAAATTAGGTTAGGTTAGGTATAGTAGTAGCCCGTTATTTAAACGCAGAGAATGAATACCACCTCCTCGAGCAAATTCTTTTCTTTGGATGGGGAACATGGTACATTTTTGCCCCCATATGGTCCGAAAAAAATAACAAGGTTGCGGTAAACATGTTAAATGTCCACCGTCCAAAAATAACATTTTGCTCTAGGAGGTGATCATATTCCTGCCCTCAAAACCAGTGAACCCACCAGGAATGAAGTGGTGTCCTAAGCAGTGATTAATAAAATTATACACGAAAAAAAGATCGCCCGGTTGTCCACATTTTATCTTCACACTAATTCTATGGCATTTTTCCGAGTTAAAGAAGAGAATTGATGCAAGGTAGCCTTAATTTATCAGGGCTCATCAGACCTCAAAACATATTATTAACATTTTGACTTTTTCGGTTGTTAAAAAACTAAATTGAAATTAGAAATTCGGATATAACTCAAATACAAGAAAGAAATACGTAAATATTGTCTTTGTTACTAGCGGAAAAATTGTCAAAGTGGCCAAAATTCTTGAATACTTTTAAATAACATTAATAAGCTTTCATCATGAGTAAATAACCAAATACAAAAATATTTTTTTGAATTGTGTACAAATATTTTTGTATTTGCTTATTTACTTTTTACTGACATTGTGATAAGCTGTCTTTATAAATTTGTTGTTATTTTTGGGCTAGACAGAAAAAAATTCCCGTAACAAAAAAATTATTTGTTTGTAGTTAAATTCAATTTTCGTACGAGTTAGTTCATTCTTCCTATAAAACAGTTTACTTACCATACAAATAATTGTACCGTGGATGCAAGGATACAATTATAACACATTTAAATTTGAGTTTTGAATACATGTTGCTAGGAGACAAATTTGATTGTTTTTTTCTGATTTTTTTTCTTCATATGAGTTTTTTTAGCCCAACAAATTTTGTTTTCATGTAAACATACCCATTTTTAAGTCGAACCATTTAACCGCAAGGATATTTTTGAATTTCACTTAATTTTTAGACAAAAATGTGGGAATAATAAAAGGAGAAGCAGGAAGAAAACAGCGAAGTCATTTTTGGGCACAGTTACATATGGGCAATAAATCGTTCGAAAAAAATTCCCTTTTCTTATGAAGTATTCATTGTTAGAGAAAATATGGTCGAAATTATGATAAATAATTCCACAAATGTTTACTTCACTTCTTAAGGTGTGATCCGACTTCAGTGTTTTGGATGTGAATTAAAAATAAAGAAAATATGATGATGAGTTCTAATACTTGTCTGAAGCTTTTGACATCAAAAATTCGCAATTTTCTAAAACGTATTTAGCATTTTTTTCGACAAAATTTAAATAATTTGTACTATTTCATTAATCCCTACTTTGCTTTTAACCTATTTGGAACAAAAAGGATTTGAATTACCCTTTATAAATATTAGAAACTGAGTTATAAACAAGTATATACGGCCGTAAGTTCGGCCAGGCCGAAGCTTATGTACCCTCCACCATGGATTGCGTAGAAACTTCTACTGAAGACTGTCATCCACAATCGAATTACTTGGGTTGCGGTAACACTTGCCGATGGCAAGGTATCTTAAAACTTCCTAACACCGTCTTCTAAATTACAAGGTAGTCCATACGTAGTACAATTAAACTAAAAAAGGCCGATTAAATACGTATATAATTAAGTTTAAAGTTTCTATAGAAATAAAATTTTGACAAAATTTTCTATAGAAGTAAAATTTGGAAAAAATTTCTATATAAATAAAATTTGGTTAAAATTTTCTATAGAAATTAAATTTTGACAAAATTTTCTATAGAAATAACATTTTGACAATGTTTTCCATAAAATTAAAATTTTTGTAGATTATTTTTGGCTCAAGTGGCAACCATGAATATGAACCGATATGGACCAATTTTTGTGTGATTGGGTATGGGCTATATATAAAAATAGACTGATATGGACCAATTTTGGCATGGATATTAGCGGCCTTATACTAACACCACGTTGCAAATTTCAACCGGATCGGATGAATTTTGCTCCTCCAAGAGGCTCCGGAGGACAAATCTGGGAATCGATTTATATGGGGGCTATATATAATTATGGACCGATATAGACAAATTTTTGCATGGTCATTAGAGAACATAAACCAACACCATGTACCAAATTTCAGCCGGATCGGATGAAATTTTCGTTTCTTAGAGGCTCCGCAAGCCAAATCGGGGTATCGGTTTATATGGGGGATATATATAATTACGGACCGATGTGGACCAATTTTTGCATGGTTTTTGGAGACCATATACTAACACCATGTACCAAATTTCAGCCGGATCGGATGAAATTTGGTTCTCTTAGAGGCTCCACAAGCCAAATCGGGGGATCGGTTTATATGGGGGCTATATGTAATTATGGACCGATATGGACCAAGTTTTGCATGGTTGTTAGAGACCATATACTAACACCATGTAGCAAATTTCAGCCGGATCGGATGAAACCTGCTTCTCTTAGAGCAATCACAAGCCAAATTTGGGGGTCCGTTTATATGGGGGCTGTACGTAAAAGTGGACCGATATGGACCAATTTTTGCACGGTTGTTGGAGACCATATACTAACACCATGTACCAAATTTCAGCCGAATCGGATGAAACTTGCTTCTCTTAGAGCAATCGCAAGCCAAATTTAGGGGTCCGTTTATATGGGGACTATACGTAAAAGTGGACCGATATGGCCCATTTGCAATACCATCCGACCTACATCAATAACAACTACTTGTGCCAAGTTTCAAGTCGATAGCTTGTTTCGTTCGGAAGTTAGCGTGATTTCAACAGACGGACGGACGGACATGCTCAGAACGACTCAGAATTTCACCACGACCCAGAATATATATACTTTATGGGGTCTTAGAGCAATATTTCGATGTGTTACAAACGGAATGACAAAGTTAATATACCCCCATCCTATGGTGGAGGGTATACAAATTTAACTTCCTGTGTAGTTAAAATAAAGAACTTCTTTGGGAGGACATTTTGGTAGTGCTTTTAAAGTTGAGCCTTCCAATTTTTTTTCTGTGCAGTTAAAATAAAGAACTTCTTTGTGAGGACATTTTGGAAGTGCTTTTAAAGTTGAGCCTTCCAATTTTTTTTTTATTGGGCTATTTCGGCTTGAGGTATTCTTAAAAAAATCCTTTTACGAGTTTTGATTAATTGAAAAATTTATTTTTCCAACGTTTTGAAGAAGAAAAAAAAAGTAAGTTCCAAATTTAGTTGACAATTAACAATTAGAAAAGGACTTCAAGTCGAAATTTCTTAAATAAATAAATTAAAACAAAAGACCAAAGGCGAAATTAAGGATATATATTTTTGGCATATTTTATTATAATTTGAAAAAAGAATGATCCAAAGAACACGTTCAAAAAGTTTATTTTCTTTAAAATAAATTAAATTAAATGGGCGGATGGTTGTTCTTGAAGTTGCTTCTTCCATTTTTAATAATTTTTTGAGCCAGAAAGATACATGGCTATACAGGTTATATCAGAAATCTTTTGTATGATCGTTATGAAGACAAATTTTATTTTTTAATCATCTTCATTTGCATGCCCGCTCATCTTTGTTTATAGTACCCGTTTACCCTAAATGAAAACTTCTTTGGTCTAAAATTTCGTTTCTCAGAAACATAAACAGAAATTTTGCAGATCTCGTCGTATAATATTTAATGAATTCCCCACGTATGTATATCTCTCAGGTGCACACACTCAAAAAAAAGTGAACTCTCTATTTCACTAAAGCCAATTTAACTTTATTTTAGTTCACAGAAATATTATGTTTGGACAAAGTTTTCTTTACTCTAATACTTTTTTGTGTACGTTAGTTAAATTAACTAAAGCCGAGGAAAAAAATATACTCAAATGAAGCATAAAGATTAACTAAATTCGTGTCTTCCACAAAATAGTTCAGAATTTCTTTAAATTTGTAAATTTTACCAAAAATGCGTCCATCGTGAACTTCGTATGTCACTAAAGACATCCTTGCAATTTTGAACTCCAAGTTTTTTTCTTCAAACTACAAAATTTTCTTTAACAAGTGAAAAAACTTAGTTATGTCTAATAAATTTTCTTGTATTTGTCGAAAAATATTTACTTATTTTTATGACATCGGCGTGATGGCAACGTTTGTAATACTGTTTAGTTAAAATTTTCTACAAATATTCAAAATTTTCTAAAATTAACCGAAAGTTTTCTTCCGGGTGGGTTCACTGTTTTTTCAGTGCATATCTGGATCATATTTCGATTCACAAACTCACGTATTTCAGATTTAAATTTGTTCGCCTGTTCTTTGACCTTCGTATGGAATTAACGACATCTTTACACTTTTGAACTCACATTTTGTCCTTCAAACTATGAACTTTACGCTAAGAATTGGACAAAAAAAATAATTATAATTCTCTTGAATTCACCCAGAAAAAAGTGCCTTCGGAACTAAAGGAAAAAGTGTTCATCAAGTAAGTTTAGCCAATTTATTTCCATTAAGTTCAATTTTTGTTTAAAATAATAAAATTTACTTGCTTCTCTAAAAAAATCCTAAACTGAAAGCAGTTCGGAATAGTTCATTAACTAGAATAAGGCATGGAATTTTACTAATACTGATTTCTTCGCTCGGTATAAGAATTTACTACTGAATAAGAAAGTTTTTTTCACTCATAACAAAGCATTCGTCAAAATAAACAAAATATGGACTAAAACCAAGTTTCCTCAAATTTAGTAAAATTTCTTATAAAATGATAATTCTGACTGCCTCTATTATAGAAAGCTTATCATACATACGAATAACACTTGGCATAGAAAAATATTTTAGTTCATTCGTACTAAGAAGTATTCAATCCTTTCAAAACTTAAGGAAACACACTTGTTAGAATATAGGAAAATTTCCTACATTTCTTTTATCTACCTGCAATCGATACCTGTCATCGATGTAATCGATGTGTTTTTGCGCGTGGGTTGTTTTTTTAGTTGGAATCGCGTTGTTATGGTATACTGAGAGATTGTTAAAAATAATATAGTAAATTAATATAATAAAAAACAAATAAGATATATAAAATATTTGTTATTTTAAATTAGTGAGAAAAAATTACGTTCGTGATGGTGTATAAAGAAAGAAAACAGAATAACAACCCCTTCATTCGTCTTCATTTTGGAATCTTCAATTAACAGGTTTTTCCCTTTTGGGAAAAAATTGGTTTATGATTTTTTTTATTTGTAGGTATTGAAATTGTAAAAGGAGGACAAAATCGCTACGCAGCAACTTATTAAAAGTGAAAGGTACAAGAAGAAGAAAAACTGCGTTTTACAGTTGATGACATTACATGGAAATTGGAAATAGTGGAATAATAAACTAATATTTCAACGCCAGTCGATACTGTTGATTCCTAATAAATATATTTAATATATTAATAAAACGTGTATTTTATTGAAGAACAAGTATGTACGGCCGTAAGTTCGGCCAGGCCCAATCTTATGTACCCTACACCATGGATTGCGTAGAAACTTCTACGAAAGACTGTCAGCCACAATCGAATTACTTGAGTTGTGGTATCTTAAAACTCTTAACATCGTTATATTGTGAGTTAGTCCATACGTGGTATATATTGGACAAAAAAGGTTTGTATAGATAAGTCTACAAATAATTACGAATCCATATGGACTTTTTGCACGGTACGTAGAGAGCCAGAATTGAAATATGGGGGCTATATAGAATTATGAACTTGATATGAACCAATTTTTGTGTGATTGGGGATCTATTTATCTGAGGGCTATATATAACTATAGACCGATATGGACCTAGTTAGGCATGGTTGTTAACGGTCATATACTTGCACAATGTACCAAATTTCAACTGACTCGGATGAAATTTGCTTCTCTTAGAGGCTCCGCAAGCCAAATCTGGGGATCGATTTATTTGGGGGCCATGTATAATTATGGACCGATGTGGACCAATTTTTGGATGGTCATTGGAGACCATATACTAACACCATATACAAAATTTCAGCCGGATCGGATGAAATTTGCTTCTCTTTAGAGGTTCCGCAAGTCAAATCGGGGGATCGGTTTATATGGGGGCTATATAATTATTGACCGATGTGAACCAATTTTTGCATGGTTGTTAGAGACCATATACTAACACCAAGTACCAAATTTCAACCTGATCGGATGAAATTTGCTTCTCTTAGAGGCTCCGCAAGCCAAAATGGGGGGATCGATTTATTTGGGGGCTATATGTAATTATGGACCGATGTGGACCACTTTTTGCATGGTTGGTAGAGACCATATACTAACACTATGTACCAAATTTCGGCCGGATCGGATGAAATTTGCTTCTCTTAGAGCAATCGCAAGCCAAATTTGGGGGTCCGTTTATATGGGGGCTATACGTAAAAGTGGACCAATATGGTCCATTTGCAATGCCGTTCGACCTACATCAATAACAACTACTTGTGCCAAGTTTCAAGTCGATAGCTTGTTTTGTTCGGAAGTTAGCGTGATTTCGACAGACGGACGGACGGACATGCTCAGATCGACTCAGAATTTCACCACGACCCAGAATATCTATACTTTATTGGGTCTTAGAGCAATATTTCGATGTGTTGCAAACGGAATGACAAAGTTAATATACCCCCATCCTATGGTGAAGGGTATAAAAAATAAATGTGTAACAAACGATTTTTTTTGGTGATAAAAGTTTAACATTTTCGAAGAAATTTAAAAAAATCTAAAAAAGAAAAACCGTTTTAGGTTCACGTTTTCCAAACGTTTTTTTCTTTGTGTGTATATGGTATTATTTTAAACTTGAATTTGTTTTTTTTGAGCCACCCTTTTTACGTATGCGTACATACATATGTATACACAATATGAGCTCCGTAGATGTAGTATAGCTTATTTCACACATACTCTGAGAGATATTTGCTTCCATATAGTTTGAAAATCCTTGTAGCTTCTTACCTCTCCGGAAACATCCAGGGTGCATGATAGCGAAGACTAAAGGGAAATTGAAAGTATGACTGCAACATTTGATTTATTGTCTTCAACGGTTCTTCTATACAAAATGATATATTTACACTGAGATATACAATACAATGTACAGATTTACTCCTTTAATGGGAATATGTGATATTGAGAAACCAAGTAGTGGACGGTCTTTATGTAAAACTTCTCAGCCTCGAAAACCCCTACAAAGATAGGAGTAAATGGAATTAGCTAAAAATATAGATTTTCTATTTTTTTTGTTTTTTTCGTCAGGCTACATTAATATAAGCTTTAGTGAAAGCCTCTTATTATAGACTCAGTGCTGCTATAGCATTAAGTCTGATATGATATCACAGATGGTGTTCTCTCTTATCAATGAGTGCTGGCTGATTTAAAGTTAGTTCTATGACAAGGTAACTCCTGATTATAAACAAGGCTAAAATGCGGTTTACATTAAGAAGGAAACATGCTGAAACAGAATAAAGCTTTGATTATTATTTTTGGTCCGTTTATTCGTTTCAAAATTTTCCTTTCTAATTAAGCTATCAAGCTTTGTTTTGGCCCAAAAACAAAACAAAGCAAACAAACAAAAGTAAGGGAAAGTCTAAAGTCGGGCAGGGCCGACTATACCATACCCTTCATCTCTATGTAGATCAAAGTTTTTGCTACCATCTCAAACCCTTCATATTTGTTGGGAGCTCTATAAAGTTTTATAAACACGTATTTAAATCTGAATCGATTGGACAAAAGTTTGGGATGAAACACAATGTTAGTAAAAACATATTTAAAGCCCATTTTTATGCAATTACGCACAAGTGAATTTGTGGAACTGTGGAACAGAGTATTATAAGTTAGTTCATATTGTTACAACACCCAGAAGGAGCCGAGATAGACACGTGAGGTCTTTGGCAAAAAAGCTCAGGGTCGGCCCCTGAGTCGTTTAAGTCATATCTTTCCGTCCATAATTTTGTTGCCTAAAAGTTAAAGTTGCTTAAAAATTGCTTCAGATTTAAATGTTTCCCATACTTTTTTACTAACATTGTCTCCCACCCCAGTGCATTAGCGGACTTAAATTTTGAGTCTATATATTTATATTGTAGAAGTCTCACAAACCTTTTTATGTTATATAGAAACCAACAAATTTGAAGGATTGTGGATGGTGCTGAAAATGTACACGCAAAGAAAACAAGTATATACGGTCGTATACCCCTCTACCATGGGTTGCATGGAAATCCGCCAAATCTGGGGATCGGTTTATATGGGGGCTATATATAATTATGAACCGATGTGAACCAATTTTTGCATGGTTGTTAGAGACCATTTAGTAACACCACGTTCCACATTTGGACCGGATCGGATTAATTTTGCTCCTCCAAGAGGCTCCGGAGGTCAAATCTGGAGAACGGTTTATATGGAGGCTATATATAATTATGGACTGATATGGACAAATTTTCGCACGGTTGTTAGAGACCATATACCAACACCCTGTTCCAAATTTCAGCTGGATCGGATGAAATATGTTTTTCTTAGAGGCTCCGCAAGCCAAATCTGAGGGTCCGTTTATATAAGGGCTATACGTAAAAGTGGACCGATATTGCCCATTTGCAACACAACAACTACTTGTGCCAAGTTTCTTAGGGGTCTTAGAGCAATATTTCGATGTGTTGCAAACGGAGTAACACATCGAAAGTATTTGCTAGATAAAAAATTTTATCTATAAATTTAAGTAAAATTATATTTAACTAAAATTAAAAAAATTAATTAAAATTCTCCTATATTATAGAAAATTAACGTTTCTTTCAAGCGTAATACTAATCCCAAGTTATTGGAGAGTTTGTGGTATGTGTTTCAATATTCACACTCATTATTTTCGATCAATAGAGGATCTTAAAAAATTACTGCCTCAATATAACCAATGCTTTCTCTCTTACGATAAATAGAAATAATTTTCCCAATTTCATGTATATCTGGTCAACTATTCTCATTTACCTTACGAAAGGTTATTACAGAAATATATATTTATTAATTTTCTTTTTGTTGTTGTGTTGGTTTTTTTAATCATGCCAAACTTGCCATTCACCCAAACACCTTTCCTAAATAAGTTGATGCAGTGAATAAAAATAAAAATCTTGCAAAAATAAGTTTGAGTAAAAGGAAAAACGAAAACTTTGAATGAATGATTTTATGTCATGCCTCAAATGTAGAAATCCTAGGGCAAAAAGAACCAATGGAATAGAGAAAGAAAGTCAGCACAACTACAATAACGGCTATAACAAAAACAACGACGACGATGACGTTAAAACTTAAATTTCATAAATTAAAATACCGTGCGAAACGAAATAAAACTTTTCTGGTTGTAGTCGGTCGATATGAATGGAAGTAAAGCGTGTTGCAAATTGGATAACAAGACTTTCTCACTTACGATACGGTCACACTACGCAAATATTTGACAGAAATCAAAAAAGATTTTGCCGCCACAGTAAAACTTGCAAACATTTTTCTAATTCTCATTTTTTATACCCTAAACCACATAGTGGTCAGGGTATAATAAGTTTGATCGGCCAAAAAATGTGCCTACCAGAAATATTGATTTTAGACCCCATAAAATATATACCGATCGACTCAGAATCACCTCCTGAGTCGATCTAGCGCTTGGTGTCCGTCAGTCCGCCTGTCCATGTATTTGTTGTTCATAGGATTCCGGTCGCAATTATTAACCGATTTTGATGAAATTTGGTACAGGGAGTTTTTTGGGCACAAGAACGAACGCTATTGAATTTGGAAGAAATCGGATCAAATTTAGATATAGCTCCCATATATATGTATCGCCCGATTTCGACAAATGGGGTCACGTTGCGCGTTTTTTCAAACGGATCGTCACCAAATTTGGCAAAAGGTAATCTTTTACATCGCCCTTCAAGTCTGCAAAATTTCATCCAAATCGGTTCAGATATAGCTCTCATATATATGTATCGCCCGATTTTCCCAAATTTGGCCACAAAACCTTTATTTATCAACCAATCTTACTCAAAGTTGGCTAAATGTAATCTTCTATAGCACTAACTATATGTGCAAAAAATCATCGAAATCGGTTCAGATTTAGCTATAGCTCCCATATATATGTACCGCCCGATTTTTCTAAATTTGGCCATAAAACCCTTATTTATCAACCGATCTTACCCAAATTTGGCTAAATGTAGTCTTCTATAGCACTAACTATATGTGCAAAAAATCATTGAAATCGGTTCAGATTTAGATATAGCTCCCATATAAATGTATAGCCCGATTATCCCAAATTTGGCAATAGAACCCTTATTTATTAACCGATCTTACTAAAAGTTGGCTAGATCCAGTCCTCTATAGTACTAACTATATGTGCAAAATTTCATCGAAATCGGTTCACATGTAGATATAGCTCCCATATATGTATCACCCGATTTTGAAAAATTCGCCCGTATAAGGTTATTAGGGGCGAATTTTTCAAAATCGGCCCTAATGACCATACAGGCCTCATTTCTTAACTGTTCTTACTCTAATCTTACACAAGGTAACCTTTTGTGGTATTAATCAAACCCGCAAAATATTATGCAATTTGGTTCAGATTTAGATATAGCTTCCATATATATGCATCGCTCGATTTTCCCAAATTTGGCCATAGTACTCCTATTTATTAACCAATGTTACTCAAATTTCAAATTTTGATGTACTAGCCGATCGTACTTATACGTACTTGTAGCTCTTACATAAGAATATTGCTCGATTTTTACAAATTTGTATTTATTACCCACACTAATTTAACGATTTTCTTTTTTTTTAATAATGGGCTCAATATTAGTGGCATACTAACTCCGTAGGCGCAATATCAACACAGCCAGTGTTGTTAGAAGTAGGAGAAATTCCCTATATGTATAGGTTTTCTAATATTTAGCGTCTTGTAGGGACGTAGGGCCACAATGTAGGACATTTTCACTCAACACAATTTGTAATAATTTTTACATTTTGGTGGCTCTAGAGGAGGAAATTAGATGCCTGTAGAGAATTTTGTCAATATTTTATTTCTATAGAACATTTTGTCAAAATTGTACTTCTATAGAAACTTTTTTCAAAATATTATTTCTATAAAAAAATTTCTCAAAATTTTATTTCTGTGGAATTTTTTCTCAAAATTTTATTTCTATAGAATTTATTGTCAACATTTTATTTCTATAGAAAATTTCTCACAAAAATTTGTTTATAGAAACTTTTTCCAAAATTTTATTTTTATAGAGATTTAACAAAAAAGATTACTAATTTTGGTAGAATTCTACCAACTGTGGCAACCGTGATGGTAATACAAATTTATATTCTAAGTTATATACGTTGTATATTCATGTTTTAAGATAATAAAGTACTTAGAACCATTTTTGTTTTTTAAAATTTTTTAAATTTAACGAAAAATATAGCAGGGGAAATTGTTTGGGAATGTATGGGAAAGTAGGGAAATTTTTTTGTCCTTGTAGGGTAAACCGAACATTTTCCGTGGCAACATTGACTATGAGCTATAGTCAGATTGACACAAAGCACCCATAGAGATGTACCCCTTAATTTTCTTAAATATGCAACTGCGGTTTATCTCCCAGACCTATATGTTACCCAACAAATGCATATGATTACTAATTCTGTAATGGTGGTTTAGGGTATGATATAGTCGGCTCCGCCCGACTTTCTACTTTACTTACTTGTTTTGATCATATATTTGCCTAGTGTGACCATACCCTTAGATATGTTCAATTCATTGCGGTACCACAAGTGGTGAGCTTTTCTCTCGTATCAATCAGTTCAAATTCTATGTTTAAATCAATGACAAGGGGCTTCCTTTTTACAGCCGAGTCCGAACGCCGTTTGACATTACAGTAAAACCACTTAGGAAAGTTGTCCAACATTCAGAAAAGAACTACAGATATGGGTTAATCTATCGCTGAAAAACTGGTTGGTGTTTAGTCACGATCATATTCGTAGAGCAAAATAATATGATAGGAGCTATTTTTGCGACGACCATGTAACATTTTCACCTGCAACCATGTTGGCTCAGCGAACATGGTTCTAAGAAAAATAAAATTGTCCTCATCTAAAATGTTATTATATTGATAAAAAAGATTTTTGTTTGAATCAAAAGACAATGGTCACGATCTAAAATGTGTTTCTTTCAGTTAAAAGAACATGGTCACAAACTAAAATGTTTTGATGTTTATGAAAAAACTTTTTTCGTCGTCGGAAAAAGGACACCGCTTGAGAAAAGAAAACACAAAATTAACTTTATGTATTTGCTTTTATTTATTTATAAACTAATTCATTGTTTATTTGTATTTATAATGTCGTGCATACAAACATCGCATACATGCAGAGAAGGAATATGATCCCCTCAAACGTGTTTCAAGAGCAAAATGTTATTTTTGTATGGTGACCATGTAACATGTTTGTCACTAAAATGTTATATTCTCGTCAAATATAACCTGCTTGCCGAAATCAGATACATCATTTCCGAGAAAATAACATTGTTGCGAAAAACATGTTACATGGTCACCACCCAAAAATAACATTTTGCTCTTAAAACATGTTTGAGGTGATCATATTCCTTCTCTGCGTGTAGTTTTACATACTATTTTGGTTCAATTTCAACAATAAATAATCATTCCATATTTACTTCGTACCCACCAAATATACAAACGCAGACATCATTTAACTGCAAATAAAAATAAATGATACCATATTTTGCTATATGGAACAAAAAACATGTAAATTTTTTCAATTACACTTCCCTTTTTATACCCTCCACCATAGGATGGTGGAAATATCGAAATATTGCTCTAAGACCCCATAGAGTATATATATTCTGGGTCGTGGTGAAATTCTGAGTCGATCTAAGCATGTCCGTCCGTCTGTCTGTTGAAATCACGCTAACTTCCGAACGAAACAAGCTATCGACTTGAAACTTGGCACAAGTAGTTGTTATTGATGTAGGTCGGATGGTATTGTAAATAGACCATATCGGACCACCTCGGTCTAAATTATATACCCCCATTTAAACCGATTCCCAGATATGACATCCGGAGCTCTTGGAGGAGCAACATTCATCCGATCCGCATGAAATTTGGTACATTGCGCTAGTATATGGTCGCTAACAATCATGCCAAAATTGGTCCATATCGGTCTATAGTTATATATAGCCGATACCCAAAAATAATTTGCAAAAATTTTATTACTATACAAAATTTTGTCAAAATTTTATTTCTATAGCAAATTTTGTCAAAACTTTATTACTATACAAAATTTTGTCAAGATTTTATTTCTATAGAAAATTTTGTCAAAATTTTATTTCTATAGAAAATTTTGTCAAAATTTTATTTCTATAGGAAATGTTGTCAAAATTTTATTTCCATAGAAAACTTTGTCAAAATTGTATTTGTATATTGAGAAGACGGTGTTAAGAAATTTTAAGATACCTTGTCATCGAGAAGAGTTACAGCAACCCAAGTAATTCGATTGTGGATGACAGTCTTTCGTAGAAGTTTTTACGCAATCCATGGTGGAGGGTACATAAGATTCGGCCTTGCCGAACTTACGGCTGTATATACTTGTTTGTGTTCACATTAAACCACGAGCCACTTCTGAGTAAATAAATTAACACAAAACACAGTAATTTCGTATTCTCCATCTATCCCAAGAAACAATCAATTCACGACTGACACGCAAAATGAAAATCGTGTGTACCTGGTGAATGTTTTTATAAAATTCTCTCGCTGCAAAAAAATAAACAATTAAATGGCCACGAAAACAATGTACATGGTCTTTATGGCCATATAATGGTTCTAGACATGTCTCTACGTAACCTATATAAATACTTTTTTCTCTGCAAAAGAGTAAAAAAATTGAATGGTCAGGTACATGATTTTCACGACAGGTACATGATGGTCTCAAATTCTATCATTTAAATAATAGAACATGTTTGCAGCATTTGAGAACCATTTAAATGCTTATCGGCACCATACATTTTTCGCTGCTCGAAAATTATTTTTACAAAGACAAAATACATGGTTTTCACGACAATTATATGTTCTAGATAAGCATTAAATAGATGCGGCAACCGTGTCCAAACAGGTTTTTTTCTGTGCGTGTGGGAGTGAACTCATGAGTTTTTGTATTTTGACCACAAACCAAAATAGCGTTCAAAAATAGAAGAGGTTTTTCAACATTTTATTTTAAAAACGTATACGCAGAATAATTTCTACTTAAAGTCGAGTCTGAATTTGGAAATTTAAGTTGTCGTTAGCACGTTTTTAAAGCACTGTGATAGCTCATGAAGAAAAAGCTGAAAAAAACAAATAAATTCAAATTTGATGAATACCAAAATCATTAGTGTACAAAATCTTTGGAACCGAACATAGAAATAATTAAGGAAATAAAGTTTTGAATGTGGTATTATTTTTTTAACATCAAAAAATTGCAATAAAAAATTCGTTGTGACAATAGGTTTGTATGGGAAATTTTCGAATAAATGTTATTCAGTATAAACTTGCAAGACAGTTAGAATGGGTTTTATTCTCTTGCAGTTTTATGTGCAGTTCTATGTGACATTGGACTTGTTGATGATTAACCAGCTGATAATTGCAAGTTTACCGGGAAAAAAGTTTTTGCTAGGAAATATAAATGAAGGACTTCCAGTAAAAAATTGTGATAGTAATCAAAAGGTATCGGGTACGCAAACAGAGCTAATATGACATAGATTTTCTTACAGTCTGACAGAAATGGAAATAAAATGAATACAATTAAAATAATATGCATTTTAAATAAAATAACTTTTAAGTTTGTTAAATTTCAATCAAAAATGTGACTTTTGATACAAAAAAAATTAGCTTTTTTCTAGCTATTTTTTAAAATTGTTTAGCTTTTTTGGCTAGTTTTTTGGACAAATCTAGCGGTTTTTAGTGAAACAATTCTGGCAACTCTGATGCTAACCATTGCACCACAGGGGTTCCCATCAATACCAAAGTTATTAGATGCAAGTCAAAATTTTTGAAACCTATATCAATTGCCTTACGTAAACTTATTGTCATGCCATCCAGCAAATATCGCAACACCCTTTATGAGTTCGTATTAATGTGCTTTATAAGTACACGGCGAGTACCACCAGAGTATGTGAGTACATAGTACGAATAAATCACAGATCTTTTTACATAAATTTATGTTTGCCATTTGCTATTTGTTTGAGTATTTTATTTTTGCTCCTTCCTTTTTTATCCATACAGAGTTTATGTCGCTTCCCAAATGGGGCGGTTGTGGGATGGAGGGGCCATCTTCCAATTTTTTTTTTTTCTTTTCAGACAATACTACGAGTACTATGTGCAATTCTTCTCCATACTCATCAATGAAAGCAATGAACACTCAAACATATACTGGTAATGAGGTGAAAGGAATCAAAGAGTGAAGGCAGTTTACTCAACGAACAATAAGAAAAGTACTTGAGAGTATAAAAATGGCAAAATTAAAAAAAAAATATTTTAAAAACTTTGCCATTTCGAAGTTGTATAGACATTAAAGTTTGTCCAAACATTTCTCCAAAGCAAACAGAAACACATTTTTTGCCAAAGAGAAAGACAAAGTTAAATATTAAAACTATTAGTTCCTTCCATAACCTTACTATGAATATGTAATCATATCTACACGGTTGAAAAAGACTGTTTTTCATATGTTTGGCTATAAACATTATATGTTTGGAACACAAATTTTTAAACACAGTATTTTTGAGTGCAAGCATATAATGTTCATAAACTAGCATAACATGTTTGGGACATATATGTTAATATGTTAGAACATATTATGTTTGGGACATAAAATGTTTGTAAATATAATATGCTTGGATGCAAACATATATTAATTTAGAAATAGCCTATAAACATATATGTGTTTAGTAGCTTGGAGCGCTATTTAACAGGGAGCGATATTGAATTAAGTTGGTGGTTGCTTGTTATTACAAAATTAACATTTTATTTTTCCTTGGGCAATTGATCAGCTACTTCTTTAATAACCTAACCTAACCTTCTTTGATCCTTACAAACTGTGTGGTCCGCTGTTCGAATCCCCGCCCGGCAAAAGGTAAAATTAAAATAAAATAAAAATCATAAAATTGAATAATTTCTTCTACAATGTTTGTATTACAGAAAAAGGTGCTAAGAACTAAAAAATCTCGTGGAAGTGAGAAAGATGTGGTGGAATATACAATTAGGCAGAAACAAAATTTTGAGCATTCAGGTCGAAAACCTATGTTGTTAGCACCTATATTACCTGTTTATTTTCATAATTCATTATGATTGTAAATAAATAAATAAATAAATAAATAAAATTTTGAGCACAATATTGTTTGGGAGAAATTTTTTAAGCATATAATATTTTTGGGTGCAAAATGCTTCCAAACATATAATATGTTCACATAATAACATATTGTTTTTTAGAAGACAACATTATTAAATTTGGATGCAAAAATACAAAATGTTTGGAACTTAGACTACCCAAACATATATTGTTTAGACCAATATGCTTTCAAACATATTATATATTGGAAGAGATCAAACATATAAATGTTTGGGCAATACCCAAACATGTATATGCTTGAAGCAAAATATGTTTGGGAGTATATGTTACAGAAGCGATTTTTTGTGAGGGTGTAGAGTATCCCCTTTTGTCCAGTTCACAATTTAAAACGTTTTAATGAAATTAAATATAAGCTTGGGCAAGGCCGATCTAAGATGT
The DNA here is from genome assembly GCF_050003625.1 of Haematobia irritans. Lineage (NCBI taxonomy): Eukaryota > Metazoa > Arthropoda > Insecta > Diptera > Muscidae > Haematobia > Haematobia irritans. The sequence goes on along the minus strand of NC_134398.1, from coordinate 132,756,644 downwards.
AGTCGTCTTAATTGAAATACGTTTATAAAATTGTTTTACAAACGAATTTTACAGACAGAAAAATATTACTCATTATGATTCTACAGCCTAAATCAAAACAGCAAAAAAACACAAATCGAAAACTATTATGACTTCAGTTAAACCCACATGTTTTAATTTTTGTATTTTTTTGGGTGTTTTCTATTGAACACGATCTTGTCAGCGTCACAAATAAATTCAATGGCGAAAAATCACAACTTAATTGACTCCTCTGTCTTATCAAAATAACTGAATGTAGGTGTGTTCGCCACGTTTTAAATGTGGCAAAACGAAAATGTTCCAAGTACAAAAGAAAAACTCAAAAAACAAACAATTACAAACTCCAAAACAATTTAATAAACAAAATTCAAATACAAATGCTTACGCTCCCGACTTAATTGGTGATTGTCTAAGCAGTCATGTACATGGAGTAGATATTCCGAAAAAAACAGTGATTTAAAGGCAGTTTAAAGCAAAATTTACAAATGATGAGGAGATCCTCAGCTTTAATGATCATATGTTTACAACGATCCAAATATACTTTCTGTCCTTACTACTTTTCAATCCGGCCGTGCTCAGGTCATATTGGGGCAGGAGGTGTTCTTACAGAAAGTATAAACCTTGACTCGTTAGAACTAATTTAAAATTATATGTAGTTAATTAAAATCATTATTATGAATCGTCGAATAAATTTTAATGGAAACGAAAAGATCGGAGCCTAGTACTGTTAACTCGTACATTGTCAGATATCCTATACAACCTTGCCGACTTGTTATCATTTTGTCAGTCCGCTAAATTCACGGAAATAGCAAACAAATTTAGCAGTTAATATTTTCAAAACAAGTATATTTAAATAACCCAGCAAAAAACCTGCTGAATTTTCAGCAGCTTTGTAAGGCAAGTCAAAGTCAATCAGCGCTTAACTCTGCGAAGAACTCACTGATGAATTTATAAGGAAATAACTCACTTAAATGCGCTTCTTCTTTGTATGAAATTCAGCGCTTTCAGAAGCAGTACATTTACATGAGGAAATCATTGCAACTTTAGCGTGTTTAAGAAAGCACATAATAATTTCGAATATTGGAATCATTACAGCGCTACCATATAGCCGTCTTCCTTTTTATACCCTCCACCATAGGATGGGGGGGGGGGATATATTAACTTTGTCATTCCGTTTGTAACACATCGCAATATTGCTCTAAGACCCCATAAAGAATATATATATATTGGGTCGTGGTGAAATTCTGAGTCGATCTGAGAATGTCCGTCTGTCCGAACGAAACAAGCTATCGACCTGAAACTTGGCACAAGTAGTTGGTATTGACGTAGGTCGGATGGTATTGTAAATGGGCCACATCGATCCACTTTTACGTATTGCCCCCATATAAACGGACCCTCAGATTTGGCTTGTGGAGCCTCTAAGAGAAGTATATTTCATCCGATCCGGCTGAAATTTGGTACATGGTGTTGGTATATGGTCTCAAACAATCACACAAAAATTGGTCCACATCGGTCTATAGTAGCCCCCATATAAACCGATCCCCAGATTTGGCTTGCGGAGCCTCAACGAGAAGAAAATTTCATCCGATCCGGCTGAGTCTAACTTGGTCTTAATAAATCAGAAGCAGTTCTTAAATAGTGCTGACATCGTCCTTATATTGGAGGAGTTTTTGTAACTTGGCTATAAAAATAAAACGCAGTAAAAAATATTCGTCTTTTTATACCCTCCACCATAAAAAGAAGGGTATAGTAACTTTGTCATTCTGTGTGTAACAATACTTCATGAGGTCCCAGACCGTCCACCGTCTGTCCAATCGTCTGTGCATATCACGCTAACTTCCGAACGAAACAAGCTATCGGCTTGAAACTGGGCGTAAGTAGTTGATATTGATGTAGGTCGGATGGTATTGCACGTGGACCATATCGCACCACTTTTAGGTATAGCCATCATATAGGCCGACCCTGAGATTTGCTTGGAGCAGAAAATTTCATCAAGTCCGGTTGAAATTTTCGGTCCATGATTATATATAGCCCCCATATAAACCGTTTCCCAGATTTGGTTTGCGGAGCCTCTTGGAGGAGCAAATTTCATCTATTCCGGTTGAAACTGGCCCGAGAATTGGTACATATAACTTCATAACTATTTATAGACTCCTCTATATAAACCGATCAAGAACTCAATTGGCTTATATGGCTATTAAATCTGCATTTTTTATGTAATATAGATCCCCTATTCAATTACTTAAAATTTAGTAGACAATGTTAAGAAGATTTAAGATACTTTACTATCGGGAAGGGTGGTAACCCAATTAATTCGGTTGTAGATGATAGTATTTTGCTGAACTTTTATGTGTTAGGTCGAATATGGGATTAAACCCATGACCCTTAGTCACAACGGTGACTATGTATGCAAACCTTTTAATTGAGTTGCGTATTCTATAAAACCTTTGTGGAATTCTACCCTTCTTTGCCTTAGAATCTGTGTAGCCGTATGCGACTGTAGTGTTTTTGAAAAAACTACACATTGACTCTATCTTAAAACTTCTCTTTGAGTCACTGTGCAATTTACAAAAAATGCCCCAATGCACATTTTCATGAAACAAAATTTGCAATCAAGACGGACATGCAAACAAATCAAATTTTATTTTTCCAAAAATTAAAAATAAGCTTCAATTCAACTAAAAACTCGGAGGCGGTAAAAATAATCACAGGTGCAGCTTAAAGTTGGAGTATGCCGTTTTAGTGAGATTTGGAAATGTAAAACAGAATGTGGTGTATAGATAAGTCAATAAAGACGCTTGAATGTTTCATTTTTATTTGATTTTGTCTTTGACTTTTTTCCCCAAAGTGTGAATAACAAATGAATTACAACATTTTTATCTAAAAGATATTCATAAAATCACATAAAGCAGGAAGCAAGGTTTGGTTGTTATCTGATGGTAAAATCGAAGTAGATGAAAATATTTCGAAAATGCCATGAAGGTGTAAATGCTAGAGGAAATATAGTGGCGAATTGTTATTGAAACATCTGAAAATTAGAATGATCCGGTGGTTATCGGTGATATAGATTATTAATTTTAACTTTAAGATTTATTCAAAAATATGAATAATTAAAATTGCTTTTTACAAAAAATGTCGGAAAATTCTTATTATGGTGATCAAAAGATTTTTGGCATTTTTGAGTCCAGTGAAATATACCGATTAGTTTATTTGTATAGAGACTACACTGCAATTAGCAGATCATCATGGAATTTGGGGAAGTAGTGATATTAATGCAAGAGGAGAGTCGCTAATAAAGTTTATCTTGCGTAATAACCTTGTAGTTTGCAATAAGGGAGATGCACCGACCTTCGTCACAAAAAAAAAGGCAAGAAGTTTTCGACGTCACGTCTCCGAAACTGAATGATAAGATATCTGAGTCGCAAGTTTTGAGGGAACATAGCCTTTCAGATCATCGCTAAATCAGTTTGTAATTGGCTGTTCGTACTTCAAAGACCATATTTCCGCAATCAATATGGTGATACCGGAAATACCAGAGATAAATATAAGCACTGTGCAGAATTTTTAACAAACCGTGGAGGCAATTTCAAAGGCCTTCAACATTCCAATGAATGCTGCCTGTTCTAGAGGAAAGCCAAGGGGGAAAACTTGACCGCAATTGTGGTCTATGGAGTTAATCCTGCGGAGTTAATTCCTGAGGAAATCCTGTAGGAAGCTCTTTAACAAGAAAGAGCTCCAGAGGATTGGAACGTTTACAGGAAGAATCTGAGAGGAAACAACTGAGAACTGCGAAGGGCTCAGCACAACTCTTGGAATGATTACTGCAGAAGTATTGAGAATACGTTCGAGGCTTCCAGACTACTGAAGGTACTAACATCCACTAACTTCGCTCCAGGTTTCATTAAAACATCGGAGGGCAATTGTACAACGTCCAGTGAGGAGACGCTGGAGGTCCTATTGAACATATGAAAATCCACAGATGCTCTGGGGTCATTTCCTATCGAGTACATTTTATCCGAATCTAGAATAAGTATAAGCTTCAAAAAGTTTTGGACCTTTCACAACCCTTGAACTTAAAGAAGATACTCCGGTGGAGTTACTAGCAATGATTGACAGAATTATCCCGTGGTTGTCGGCGATATATATGGGCTGTTTCAACTTAGCATATATTCCAGAAAAGTGGAGGGAAACATACCTAAATCGGGAAGGATTTCTTACCAATCAGCTTATCCTCATTCCTTCTTAAGACTCTGTAGAGACTTCGAACTAACTTCGATTAAAGATTGCTCTCGAAACGACAACATGCTTACTCGAAGGCCAGGTCTACTAAGACCGCATTGCATGATCTAGTCATTCTTATAGAAAGCTCACTATCTGACATTGAATACACAATCCCAGCAGAAAAATTTGGAAGTTCTACCAAAAGCACAACTTTAAAAGCACTTCCAGAAGATGCACTCCCAATGATGTTCTTTATTTTAGCTACCCAGGGAGTTTCTTTAATTCAATTTTTTATAACGTGGTTTTTTCATACTTTTAATTGGTAATTTTAACTGTTTTTTTTTTTTTCAAATATGTTAAAAATAGAGCAAGAATTCATAAAATGATACAAATCATTTAAATTTTGTCGAAAAAAAATGCTAAATCCAATCTGAAAAAAATGTGAATTTTTGAAAATATTTGAGGTCAAATGTTTCCGATAATGATTAGAATCCATTAAAAATTATAAAAAATTATAAAAATTATTTATTTGACAAAATATCACATCCAAACATTACATCCAAAACATTGAATTCGGATCACACCTAAAGAAGTGATGCAAATTCAGTGAAATGGAGGACTTCCGTCCTATGACAAGCCCATGTTAAATTCATCGCTTCTGCGTCAATTTTGCACCACTTCCGGATCCAAAAAGAACATTTTCATTACTTTTTTGGCTACACTTTTTTTTCAATAACGTCCGTCCTTGCTCGATATTAAATGGATTGACAACTCTGAATATTGATCAAGGAATACTTAGGCTGTTAGACCAACTTCTACACTGAAAGAAGAGTTTTCTTTTCTGAGGAACGAAATTTTAGACAAGCAAAGTTTTCTATTGACCCCAAAAAGATTTATTTCAAAGTGAATTAAAAATATTAGAAACCATCATTGAATCGCTTTTCATATATTCGTATTAATTTGCTCTAAACGAAAATACTTTACACGAAAGGGGAATTTCGAGAGAAAAGCTACGGCAGCCTTGTACTCGTGCAAAATGGCAATAGGGAAAAAGTGGGTACTAATCCCGAAAATTGTGCATTGGCTGTACACGACAGTGGTTAGAGCTGCAATGCTATATGGTGTTGTGATCTGGTTGCCGGCACTTCAGCAGCCGATAAGCTTAGATAAAGTTCAGTGAATGGCGTGTTTGTGTATCTCAGGCGCATTGAGTAATACAGGAACAGATTCTCTTAATGACATGCTGCTGTACGGTAGCGTGTGGTCAGAAAAAAGGCACGGCCACAGAAACTAATGCCAGATGTGCGAAGCGTACACAGAAAAAAAGTCTGTTGTAAAACTGATGATAAAATGAAGTAATATTTATTGCAAAAATTTTATTTTGTTTTAGTTCATTTTTAAAACTTTGTAAGAAATTTTCCCCAGCCCAAAGATTTTTTCTTTAGGTATGTCTCAAAAATTTTATGAACTAAATGGCAGGGAGTATCGATTGGCGCGGAGAATAGCGAACAGAAATATCAATGCGGCGAAGACTGAATATTATTCTATGCGTTTCAATTCTGCTTTAGATTCCAGGGAAAAATGGAGAATTATACATGATATTGGCGTTGGGAAGTCTAGGTCATCGGGCGGTTATCAAGGTGATCCAAATGACTTGAACGAGATGTTTACTAATATCCCTGCCCCTCCGACGGACACATCCTTCTATGACACGGATGACGGCATAGGAGGAATCTTATCTGAGAGGAACGATTTCGAGTTCAGGTGCGTTACCCAAGATGAGGTCATAGAGAGTTTTTTCATGGTTAAGTCGAATGCTATTGGCCACGGTGGGTTCACTTTTTTTGGGTGTAGTTACAATGGAGAATATAGGATATTTTTACACTTTACAGATTTTTTTACCAACATTACCTTAGGTTAGGTAACCTAACCTAACATTACCTTTATCTCTGGTAAATATTAATTATTCTCCACATTATATGTTTTTGAATTTTCGGGAAAAATTTGATTTTCAATTTTGGTTTCAGATACTTTAGATTTTCAGAAAAAAAAAAAAAACATATTTTAGAACAGCATTATCATGTTTTGATTTCTTAGAATTGGATCAAAATGTTAAGACGTAAGTTTTTTTCTGGTCGTATCCTAAAAGATACAGTGTGCATTTACGGATTATGTATTTAAGTAAATCCCCCTGAAGATTGTTTTACATTGTGCTTCTTTTATTATTCTACTCTCTTTTCCTAGTCCACAGAAAAATGCATCTCCAATATATTGCCACTTAAAAAATTGATTGAAACTGAAAAGAAAACGAAATCAATACAAACATTTTGCCACAAAATTAAAACTTTCTGTGAATATATGCTTCCATATTTTACAATTTCACATAGGCTATACCATAACTGTCGTTACCCTATAAAACCTGTCGCTACCCCATAGGGCAATGCTAATTATTTCTTAAATTATTGTTTTGCGTGGGGATGACTGGCTAGTTGGCTAACTGGCTGACTGGCTATGTGGTTGACTCTATGCTAGCACAATAAAATTATTCAAATGAGTGTCAATAAATAGTTTTCGAAACAGTTTGAATGTCGGTGATGTATTTAATAATGTCAACTTAATTTATATGAGACTAAAACAGAACGCTGAATCAAAACGAAACCCAAAGCAAAACATAGATCGTACACAACGGAATGACACGCAAATAAAATAAAAAAAAAAACAAACAAACGAATATATAGGAAAAAACCTAAAAACTCATTCTATCCCGTCCATCGTCCACCAACCACTTTGGTTGGAGAAAAGATATATAGAAGCCCAGAGGTTTTGAAGAAGTGGTGCATGGTGGTGTAGGTCCAGCGACAGCGTTATGGTGGTGGCTACCGGAGACATTCTGATATGAATGAGGTGGCGCTCACTGCCATGCATTATGGCTTTTGGTGAAATAAAAAGTGAGTGACCACGAAAGCGAAAGACCACGTTCAATATTTCTTTCTCAAATGTATTAATTTATAAACATAACCAAACTCATATGGTTTAAGTTAAAGTGCACAGTGGGCTGATAGCAATAAAATTTAGGATATCGTATTTTTGTATACCATAACAACTACACGCAATGAAATAAGGAAAACTTGTATCGAAAACACTGTTATTATAGTTTTTTTAATTACCAAGAAAAATTCAAACTTTTATCGCGAAAAAAATTTAGTTGCAATTTTTTTAGTTTTGCAGTAAAAACATAATTTTTGTTCCAAATTAATAGTTCCTTTCGTTTATATCAAGCACTGTTCTTTTCTGACTGAAAGTATTTAATAATTCACATTTTGAAGTATCGTAATAAAAATTGAATATACCCTACGGAAAATGGATCAACCACAGAACCGGACTAGTCCCTGGTGTGTATAGACCAGTCCCAGTTCTGGTCAAAACGTATGGAAGGGACCGGTCACTTTAACATGGTCTTGTCATTGACGGGGTAAATTTACATTTTAGGACGCGTCTTGGACTCATCCCAAAGGACACGTCCTGGGACAGTTTAGCAGGAGCACCTCATAGACAGGTCGTCGGGAACCAGTTTCGGATAAACTCTTAGAAATCTGTTTCAATTTGGGCATCCCAATCGAACCCTAAATGAAACAAGTATGTTCGGCCGTAAGTTCGGCCAGGCCGAATCTTATGTACCCTCCACCATGGATTGCGTACAAACTTCTACGAAAGACTGTCAGCCACAATCGAATTACTTGGGTTGTGGTATCTTAAAACTTCTTAACATCGTTTTCTATATTGTGAGTTAGTCCATACCTGGTATATATTGGACAAAAAAGGTATGTATAGGTAAGTCTACAAATAATTACGAATCGATATGGACTTTTTGCACGATACAGAGAGCCAGAATTGAAATATGGGGTCGCTTATATGTGGGCTATATACAATTATGAACCGATATGGACCAATTTTTGTGTGATTGGGGATCGGTTTATCTGAGGGCTATATATAACTATAGACCGATATGGCATGGTTGTTAACGGTCATTACTAGCACAATGTCCCAAATTTCAACTGACTCGGATGAAATTTTCTTCTCCAATAGGCTCCAAAACCAAATCGCGAGATCGGTTTATATAGGGGCTATATAAAGGGTGATTTGTTAAGAGCTTGATAACTTTTTTTAAAAAAAGAAACGCATAAAATTTGCAAAATCTCATCGGTTCTTTATTTGAAACGTTAGATTGGTCCATGACATTTACTTTTTGAAGATAATTTCATTTAAATGTTGACCGCGGCTGCGTCTTAGGTGGTCCATTCGGAAAGTCCAATTTTGGGCAACTTTTTCGAGCATTTCGGCCGGAATAGCCCGAATTTCTTCGGAAATGTTGTCTTCCAAAGCTGGAATAGTTGCTGGCTTATTTCTGTAGACTTTAGACTTGACGTAGCCCCACAAAAAATAGTCTAAAGGCGTCAAATCGCATGATCTTGGTGGCCAACTTACCGGTCCATTTCTTGAGATGAATTGTTCTCCGAAGTTTTCCCTCAAAATGGCCATAGAATCGCGAGCTGTGTGGCATGTAGCGCCATCTTGTTGAAACCACATGTCAACCAAGTTCAGTTCTTCCATTTTTGGCAACAAAAAGTTTGTTAGCATCGAACGATAGCGATCGCCATTCACCGTAACGTTGCGTCCAACAGCATCTTTGAAAAAATACGGTCCAATGATTCCACCAGCGTACAAACCACACCAAACAGTGCATTTTTCGGGATGCATGGGCAGTTCTTGAACGGCTTCTGGTTGCTCTTCACTCCAAATGCGGCAATTTTGCTTATTTACGTAGCCATTCAACCAGAAATGAGCCTCATCGCTGAACAAAATTTGTCGATAAAAAGCGGATTTTCTGCCAACTTTTCTAGGGCCCATTCACTGAAAAATTCGACGTTGTGGCAGATCGTTCGGCTATTCATGATGAAATGTCAAAGCATACTGAGCATCTTTCTCTTTGACACCATGTCTGAAATCCCACGTGATCTGTCAAATACTAATGCATGAAAATCCTAACCTCAAAAGAATCACCCTTTATGACTATGGACTGATATGGACCACTTTTGGCATGGCTGTTAAATATCATATACTACCACCACCAATGTGGTATCACAATGGACTGAATAGTCTAAGTGAGCCTAACCTAACCTACTACCACCACGTATCAAATTTCAACCAGATCGGATGAAGTTTGCTTCTCCAAAAGGCATCGGAGGTCAAATCTGGAGATCGGTTTATATGGGGGCTATATATAATGATGGACCGATTTCGACCAATTTTTGCATGGGTGTTTGGGGCCATATATTAACACCACGTACCAAATTTCAACCGAATCGGATGAATTTTGCTCTTCCAAGGGGCTCCGGAGGTCAAATCTGGTGATCGGTTTATATGGGGGCTATATATAATTCTGGACCGATGTGGACCAATTTTTGCGTGGTTGTTAGAGATCATATGCTGACAGCATGTACCAAATTTTAGCCGGATCGGATGAAATTTGCTTCTCTTAGAGTCCCCGCAAGCCAAATTTGGGGGTCCGTTGATATGGGGGCTATACGTAAAAGTGGACCGATATGGCCCATTTGCAATACAATCCGACCTACATCAATAACAACCAAGTTTCAAGTCGATAGTTTGCCAAGTTTCAAGTCGATAGTTTGTTTCGTTCGGAAGTTAGCGTGACTTCAACAGACGGACGGACGGATATGATCAGATCGACTCAGAATTTCACCACGACCCAGAATATATATACTTTATGGGGTCTTAGAGCAATATTTCGATGTGTTACAAATGGAATGACAAAGTTAATATACCCCCATCATATGGTGGAGGGTATAATAAATAAATCAAAATCATTTGGGTTTTATTCTGGCCCAAAACATATACTTGAGCCAATTTGAAGTCGATTGAAGTAAAATTGTGCCTAGACTTTGACCAGGCGGACATGCATAGAAACAAAGAAAATTGAACTAAATTATACATCTTGTGTACAGCATTCCTAAGAACATTGCTAGTTTGAACGAAGTTCTAGAAACTTTAATGGAGAATCTTATATGGTTTCCTTCCAACTCGGATAAGCTCAAGCGACAACCGACTGCAACCCTACTTTTGAAAATATTCCTTTGATTCTTCCCACTGTGCATTGACATTATAGCAAAAAAAAACGCAAGCTCTTTATGCGTCAAACCTAAAATATCACGATACGAAAAGAGTAAGGGGCGAAACAATGAAAACGCTCATGAAAACAAACTTAAACTTAAACGAAATAAAAATTAATGTTAAAAACTTAATAAATATGCGTTGATTTGATTTGATTACTTTTTTGTGGTCGATTTGTTTGACTTTTTGGTCTGCGTGTGTGGGACATTGGTGTTGCCTTCGTTGGTTGTTTTCAGTGGTGATGGAGTCTTGGTATTTCATCGATATTTATGGGGTTTCGTTTAAAATGAAATAGATCATTTTTGATATGTGAACGGATTCACGTTCACGAAATGAGTTCATTTTTTTCATGATTTTTGTGGTTGTCCGCTTTTGTATTCCGAAAAAAATTGTAAATTTGCATAAACACTACTAAATATCATGAGAATTCGTCTGTTAACCGATGAATCGATTCGTGATGAGTTTCGGTTTCCACGTTTCACAGCTAAAGTTCAATTAATATGTGATCATCGAAAGAGAAACAAAGTGAGTAGCTATAATGTGTCTAATAAAATATAAAATTTACATTTTATACGAAGAAACACTTGTTGTCGCATTTTTGGATTGGAGATTTCAAGAGAGAGCAAATAAGTGGAATAAGGGAACACCAATGGAAAATTTACTTTATAGAGGTTATCATACAATAGCAAGCGCAGATGTCAGCTTGTCATTGCATATATGTACTATACATATATCACTATGAAATCCATTGGGATACTATATATAGGGAACTCCTCTCGAAGGACTCCTTTCTTCAGCATATCACCTTATATATAAAGCTACACCCTAAAAAATCGCTTCTGTAACATATAACCCAAACACATTTTGCTTCAAGCACATATATTTTCAGGATTGGTCCAAAAAAATATATTTTTTGTATTGTTCAAACATATTATGTTTCACCTTAGGGCATACTAGTAGAAAAAATTTGTAATGGAATTTTCTGTTGTGGATATATTTTTAAGGCGCCAATTGGATACATCCATTATTTTACTTGCAGCATACTCTCTAGGTCTCCCTTTCTAAACACATATATGTTTATAGGCTATTTCTAAATTAATGTATGTTTGCATCTAAGCATATTATATTTATAAACATTTTATGTCCCAAACATAATATGTTCTAACATATTAACATATATGTCCCAAACATGTTATGATAGTTTATGAACATTATATGTTTGCACTTAAAAATATTATGTTAAAAAAATTGAGTTCCAAACATATAATTTTTACACCCAAACAGTCTTTTTCGTCCGTGTACATACTAAAACTTTAAAATACTATTAATCGTTGCGCAGACATCAAACCTATTTGTATCAACAAATATATACGGCCGAATCTTATGTTTTTCCTACGCCAGGCTCAAGAAATCAAATTTGGGCTTGAATTTATATGGTAGCTATATATAACAGGTTGGCTGAGTCCTCGTCCCCGGCCTAACAAAGAAAAACACATTTTTTTTCTAAATTCGTTTTTATTATTCAACATAGTCCCCTTCAAGAGCGATACAACGATTATAACGACCTTCCAATTTTTTGATACCATTTTGGAAGCACTCCTTCGGGTTTGCATCAAAATAAGCCTCAGTTTCGGCTATCACATCTTCATTGCGGCCAAATTTTTTCCCAGCGAGCATCCTTTTGAGGACTGAGAACAAGAAAAAGTCGCTGGGGGCCAGATCTGAAGAATATGGTGGGTGGGGAAGCGATTCGGTGCGTTGTCTTGGCGGAACTACACTTTTTTCCTCTTCATATGGGACCGTTTTGCCGCGATTTCGACCTTCAAACGCTCCAATAACGCCATATAATACTCACTGTTGATGGTTTTTCCCTTCTCAAGATAATCGATAAAAATTATTCCATGCGCATCCCAAAAAACAGAGGCCTTTACTTTGCCAGCGGACTTTTGAGTCTTTCCACGCTTCGGAGACGGTTCACCGGTCGCTGTCCACTCATCCGACTGTCGATTGGACTCAGGAGTGTAGTGATGGAACCATGTTTCAGCCATTGTCACATATCGACGGAAAATCTCGGGTGTATTACGAGTTAACAGCTGCAAACACCGCTCAGAATCATCAACACGTTGTTGTTTTTGGTCAAATGTGAGCTCGCGCGGCACCCATTTTGCACAGAGCTTTGCATATCCAAATATTGATGAATGATATGACCAACACGTTCCTTTGATATCTTTAAGGCCTCTGCTAACTCGATCAACTTCATTTATGGTCATTCAAAATCATTTTATGCATTTTTTTGATGTTTTCGTCGGTAACCACCTCTTTCGGGCGTGCACTGCGTTCACCATCCTCCGTGCTCATTTCACCACGCTTGAATTTTGCATACCCATCAATTATTGTTGATTTCCCTGGGGCAGAGTCCGGAAACTCATTATCAAGCCAAGTTTTTGTTTCCATCGTATTTTTTCCCTTCAGAAAACAGTATTTTATCAAAACACGAAATTCCTTTTTTTCCATTTTTTTCACAATAACAAAAGTTGTTTCACAAAAGACGATCTATCTCACAAACTAATTGACATACAGACGTCAAATTTTGACACGAATCATTTGAAGGTTGGTACTATATAAAAATAATATGCATTTAATACTAGCGACGCCATCTATGTGTCAGACCGGGGACTTATCAGCCAACCTGTTATTTATGGACCGATTAGGTCCAAGGTTAGTTTAGGTTGTAGAGGATGGCATCAATTCTTGAATTGAATTGATGTCCATGATCATGAAATTGTCTCAACTTGTTCCTTCTGTGGTGGTCTCCTTTAAGGTCGCTCGAGAACTTTCATTGGTCCCTCTTCCTAAAAATAACTTAACATATCCACCCAGAGGCCCTGATGAAGGCAAATATATTCCGTAAGCTACCCTTCCGCAGATATGGTGAGAGCCTGAAAGAAAAAGAAGCCTAGTATTTTGTTTCTTCTAAAGGATAATGATGGATGCTAACACAGGAAATGGCACGAGTTTTCCGTAACTTCCGGGTCCAGACAGCGTCTTTAATGCCTACACTCAAAAAAAGTTTACTTGGATCCAGAGATTTTGACCTTCCCATAAGGATTTTGGTATTGATTCCGAGCCAAAGATGCGGCTTCTTTAAAATAAAGAAATTTTCTAGCGACCTTTCTGGCTTTAAATCAAGGTCCAATTAAATTAAAATTAGGATACAGATCTCATTTAACATATGAAATTGTCATTCTCTTTCCGCGGTTTATTAATAAAGGTACTCATGTAAAAACAAATGTCAGTTTAAAAATCCAAATTATAACGGATACTTCAAAGTAAAAAATGATTTCTTAATTCCAAACAAATTTTAAACCAAAGACGCTAAATCCTCAAAATAAGTCTTAGCTTATATTTGAAGAGCTTTTATCTTAAATCTAAAGTTTCAATATTTCAGTTGATTTAAGGACAATTTCTTTAAATCAAAAATGTGTTTCTTTACTTTAAGGCAAATTAGCCTTTGTTCAAAGACATGCGACTTTAATGAAGGGACGCAAATTTACAAAATTCGTGTCCTAAATTTAATGAAAACAAATTTTTGAACCAAAGATTATAAACTTTATTTTGATTAAAATTTCATTATTTTAAAGAAATTTGTCCTTAATATTTTGTAAATTTCACATCCTAAAATTTAGGTTGCGTAATCTTTAATATCACGTAAATATTTTTTTTAGTGTATTCTTACCATATGACCCCATTTGTATCCTGTCTGTTCATCGTCATCAGAATTTTGAAATTCCTACGATTCCAACGTCCCATCCCTCAGTTCATCATATTTGACATTGATTCTGCAATGATATGAAGACAGTGGAAGGAAAACATCCGCATTGCCCAGGGGTTTTAGCCGTTTGACTGATTAAGCTGATATTGTTTCTGAATAACAGCCTCATCATCAGAGACCCAGTAGCTTTAGTGATCGAAGAAATTTCCGCTTAAAAGATTTTTTGGTTTCTTAATTTTTCATAATCAATGAATATATAGTCAGCGTTAAAATAGCGGGTCTCTGTTGCGGCTGGAACTCATGCCAAAAGAAATCTACCAACATTTGACATTTTTGTGGACATGTGTTAAAATAATTGTTTTCTTCGAATGAATCAATGAACCTCCTATTAGCTAAAAATTTTTGGGTGCTTAAATATCCCTTGAATTTTAAATGTGTCGAATTTTAAACGAAAACAAAACTAAAATTAAAATTTTTAAGGAAATTTAATTTTGTCCTAATTTTATTTCTTCAGATTTATTCCTACAGAAAATGTCAACATTTTATTTTTATAGAAAATTTTGTGAAAATTTTATTTCTATAGAAAATTTTATTTCTACAGAAAGTTTTCTATAAATTTTATTTGTATAGAAAATTTTCAGAAAATGTTATTTCTATAGAAATTTTTTTGAAACTTTTATTTCTATAGATGATTTTTTTCAAAATTTGATCTCTATAGAAAATTTTCTAAAGATGTTATTCCTGTAGAAAATGTTCTCAAAGTTTTATTTCGATAGAATATTTTCACAAAATTTTATTTCTATAGAAGATTTTTTTCAAAATTTCATTTATATCGAATTTTAAACGAAAACAAAACTAAAATTAAAATTTTTAAGAAAATTTAATTTTGTCCTAATTTTATTTCTTCAGATTTTTTTTTTTCAATATTTTATTTCTATAGAAAATTTTGTCAAAATTTTGTTTCTATAAAGATTTTTTTTAAATTTTATTCCTATAGAAAATGTCAACATTTTATTTCTATAGAAAATTTTGTGAAAATTTTATTTCTATAGAAAATTTTATTTCTACAGAAAGTTTTCTGAAAATTTTATTTCTATGGCAAATTTTCTATAAATCTTATTTCTATAGAAAATTTTCAGAAAATGTTATTTCTATAGAAAATTTTTTGAAACTTTTATTTCTATAGATGATTTTCTAAAAATTTTTGTTTTGAGAAAATGTTCTCAAAATTTTATTTTAATAGAATATTTTCAGAAAATTTTTCTTTCTATAGAAGATTTTCTCAAAATTGTATTTCTATAGCAAATTTTTTGAAAAATTTATTTCCATAGAATTTTTTTTTAAAAATTTTATTTCAATAGACGATTTTATTTAATTTTATTTCTTCAGATTTCTTTCAATATTTTATTTCTATAGAAAATTTTGTCAAAATTTTATTTCTATAAAGATTTTTATACCCACCACCATAGGATGGGGGGTATATTAACTTTGTCATTCCGTTCGTAACACATCGAAATATTGCTCTAAGACCCCATAAAGTATATATATTCTGGGTCGTGGTGAAATTCTGAGTCGATCTGAGCATGTCCGTCCGTCCGTCCGTCCGTCTGTTGAAATCACGCTAACTTCCGAACGAAACAAGCTATCGACTTGAAACTTGGCACAAGTAGTTGTTATTGATGTAGGTCGGATGGTATTGCAAATGGGCCATATCGGTCCACTTTTACGTATAGCCCCCATATAAACGGACCCCAAAATTTGGCTTGCGAGGCCTCTAAGAGAAGGAAATTTCACCCGATCCGGCTGAAATTTGGTACATGGTGTTAGTATATGGTCTCTAACAACCATGCAAAAATTGGTCCACATTGGTCCATAATTATATATAGCCCCCATATAAACCGATCCCCCGATTTGGTTAGCGAGGCCCCTAAGAAAGAAAATTTCATCCGATCCGGCTGAAATTTGGTACATGGTGTCAGTATATGGTCTCTTACAACCATGCAAAAATTGGTCCACATCGGTTCATAATTTTATAGCCCCCATATAAACCGATCCCCCGATTTGGCTTGCGAGGCCTCTAAGAGAAGCAAATTTCATCCGATCCGGCTGAAATTTGATACATGGTGTTAGTATATGGTCTTTAACAACCATGCAAAAATTGGTCGACATCGGTCCATAATTATATATAGCCCCCATATAAACCGATCCCCCGATTTGGTTGCGAGGCCTCTAAGAGAAGCAATTTTCTTCCGATCCGGCTGAAATTTGGATCATGGTGTTAGTATATGGTCTCTAACAACCATGCAAAAATTGGTGCACATCGGTCCATAATTATATATAGCCCCCATATAAACCGATCCCCCGATTTGGCTTGCGAGGCCTCTAAGAGAAGCAAATTTCATCCGATCCGGCTGAAATTTGGTACGTGATGTTAGTATATGGTCTCCAACAACCATGCAAAAATTGGTCCACATCGGTTCATAATTATATATAGCCCCCATAGAAACCGATCACCAACTTTGACCTTCGGAACCTCTTGGAAGACCAAAATTCATCTGATTCAGTTGAAATTTGGTACGTGGTGTTAATATATGGCCTCAAACTCCCATGCAAAAATTGGTCGATATCGGTCCATAATTATATATAGGCCCCATATAACCGATTCTACAGAAAGTTTTCTGAAAATTTTATTTCTATAGCAAATTTTCTATAAATTTTATTTGTATAGAAAAATTTCAGAAAATGTTATTTCTTTAGAATTTTTTTGAAACTTTTTTAAATTTTTTTAAATTTTCTAAAAATTTTATTCCTGTAGAAAATGTTCTCAAAATTTTATTTAGATAGAATACTTCCTCAAAATTTTATTTCTATAGAAGATTTTTTTCAAAATTTCATTTATATAGAATATTTTTTCGATTTTTTTTTTCAATATTTATTTCTATATAAATTTTTGCCAAAATTGTATATCTATAGAAAATTGTTTGAAAAATGTATTTCCATAGAAATTTTTTTAAAAATTTGATTTCTATAGACGACTTATTCTACATAAAATTTTCTGAAAATTTTATTTCTATAAAAATTTCTTAAAATTTTATTTCTATGGAAAATTTTGTCAAAATTGTATTTCTATAGAAAATATTGTCAAAATTTTATTTCTATAGAAAATTTTCTCAAAATTTTATTTCTACAGAAAATTTTCTCAAAATTTTATTTCTGAAGAAAATGAATGTACCCCTCAATGGGAGAAGAATGTTTTGCAAAATCTATCAAAACATCAAGAATTCTACCAATCCAAAAAGTCAATAATCTAGAATTATACCAACCGTGTTAGAATTCTACTAACTGTGGCAATCGTGGTCCCGGTACCCTAAGGGGGAACCACGATAAAAATATTCCAGTATGTTAAAAACTGAATGGCAAATCCTGTATACCCCAATCCTATGATGGAGGACAGTAGAGAAATGTTTCAGTTTTTTTTTTCGATTATGTAAACAGGCCATTTAATTTAGACATGACCTCCAACCCAAAAGACAAAAGAAATGAAACAAATGTTCGCACTACCAAATGTTTCCCATGACATCATCAATAGTCAATCTAACAACGCCCTTGTTTTGTAGCCAGCCAGCCAGCTTTACCGGTGCGAATGTCCAAAGAAACGGCCACGGATTAATATGCAGGCTTTAAGGGCTACCAGATATCCATTTGGGTCTTTTTCTCTGTTTGGTTTTGATTTGTCTCTATCGCCCACAGAATTTTCCTGTCGCACAATAAGTCAAAAAACACCCAAACACACGTACGCGAGAGAAAACTCATCGAAAAGCAAGCCAAGGAAAAATACTAAAAAATCGTGACTAATTACAGAAATTAAAACGCTGTAATTTAATTATGTATCAAAGATTTGTTATCGCATGTGGTGGCGTCAGTTGGATGTATTGTCCTCCGTTTCGTATTTCACATTTGCAAATGAAACTGAATTTACAAATACCAAAGCAAAGACGGTCGAACGAACGGACCAATACCAGCCAATGGAAATTCGGGAAACATGATGGCATTTCCACCGTTTGCAAAAACAGCCCCCCCCCCTTACTCAATAGGAAATATATCAAAAAATTCTCTGTCAAAGAGCACCAGATACAACAGCAGTCATTGTAACAATTGGACGGTGAAAAAATCAAACTTTTTTGCATAAGGATCAATAAATAAGGAAGAAAAAATAACAAACCCAAATTCAATACAGAATCTTGAAAATTTGACATACAATAGAATATAAAGAGGAAAGAATAAAACGCAACACAGTGACTCTTAAAGTCAATTAAAGTACTCGTAAATTAAATAATATAAAATTATTTAATAAAAATTAAATCAAGTTTAATTGAATTGAATTAAACTTGACTTGAATTAAATTAAATTTAATTTAATTTTTATTCATTAAGTTTAAGGTCTTAAAAGTACATAAACTAAAATTAATATAATAATTAATTAATTTAAAAAATTATATTAATTTAAATAAAATGAATTGCATTAGATTAAATTAAAAAATTTTGAATTTGAAAATTTTAAAAATTAATTTAGTTTAAATAAGATTAATTAAATTAGATTAAATTAAATAAGTTTAAATTCAAATTAATTCAATTAAAATAAAATGTATTATATTAAATTAAATTTAATAAAACAAAATTGGTTAAATTAAATTGAAATAAAATAAAATAAAATAAAATAAAATAAAATAAAATAAAATAAAATAAAGTAAAGTCATTCAATTGCATTAAAAAGGACGATATCCCCTACATTGATTGATTGATTTATTTCATATTTTTAGGACAATATTTCCTCAATTCAATAGAATCTATTTGAATCACCTATAAGAACAAAATGATTTCATTTAAGACTTTATCGACTTTTAGACAAGGAAAACATATGTCAGGATAATGTGTCTTCTATGCTAAGCAAAACTCACATTCGTATTTTAAGAACATGAAATCTTTTGGCCTCACCATAATATTTCTTTCAGTTTATATGGGCACCATTGTATGCCCCCTTCCATACTTCCTTAATCAAACTGCACTATCACAATCGAGTTTTGGTATGCCTGTTGTCAGCATTATTTGCACATAAATTATACATCCATATATTTACAATTTACTATTAGACCACATTCATTCCCAATTCATATTAGTGGTTAGTTTACAGTACATTTATATACGATGTTCACCAGAGTTGTCCATTAAGGTGGCACTTATGTCCATTTGAGACGAATAAACCCCATCGACATTGCTGAGTATTCCAGATTTATATCTATATATAGTGATTAATATTGTCTAACATGTCATCCGAATTCGATTATAAGAAGAATCTGGATGGACTCTTCACTGGACTCGTTGATATGACAGAAGTTCCCCTAGAGGCTGGACGAGTCATTTAGTCTTCCCCAAAATCGTCGAGGCTATTAGAAGAGGTTCAAATCTAGTGAAGAAATCTCAAATTGAGGCGGACAGGCGCTGAGGGAATTTTGCCATATACCGTATTTTTATACATTCCACCATAGCCAGTGTTGCCAGTATTGAGGATTTTAACCAAATTGGGAATATTGTTTCGTGGATGGGGACAAAAATTTTGGGTTGAAGACTTGGGGATTTGGTGGGGAATCCAAAAATTTGGGAATTTTGTGGGGATTTTTTTCAAAGGCCGTTCAGTATAATAAATCAGGTTTGCAGTAATGATTTTTATGAAATTCTGTTATTATATATTACTAGCGTAACCCGCTTCGATGTGCCTTCCGAACAATATTTGTAGGGACATTTTGCGTTAACTTAGTCAACCATATTCTTTAAGTTGAAAACAAATTCGAAAAAATTTGAATTCTTTCAAACAAATCGGACAACTTGCTTTTTCGATACAACTTGCTTTTTTAGATAGAAATACGGCGACATACCGGAAAATTAAGCATTATGTTACAACAGCATACAAAGAATCACTTTCCCGTCCAATAAATCGCAAAGAGCAAAAGTACTTAAAAAATTTACCACATTAACATTTGTTAAAATGTGGACATGGAGAACATGCCATTCCCGAACATAGACCGGAAAATGATGTACCCTCTACGTTGCCTGCCAATTTCATGTACATTTAAGTTGTTTACTAAAAAGAAGTCTGGCAGAAGACTTTGCAAAAATCATAAAATTATGTACACTTACGGTACATTTACGGACAAACCTCTACTTTCAATTTCTAAAAAAATCGGACAAAAGGGAACCCTCTCACCACTTTCGCTCCACCCCGAATAGGGTACGGAAAATCACGTACCCTATATTAATTTCACAAACGGTCCCTATAAATTCCCAACCAGATATGGAAAAATCGTGTATCCTGTACAGCGTTACCGTTGAGAATTTTCAAAAAGTGGCACAAAAAGTGGCAAACGACGAAAAAAGGGGCACAATTATTTTTGAAAAGTGGCACAAAAAGTGGCACATTCTTTTTATTAACTTATACAAAAAAAACTTAAGAAATAAATACTGCTATGAGGTCAAGTTAAAATATATTTTGCGAATTCATACAAATTGGTGAACAAATCCTATTTAAAATTATTTTTTAAGCGTCTATAAAATAATCAGGCCTTTCAATTATATCTTTAAATTTATTTACGATATCAAAATAATTTATATCATCATTGGTTTTTAAGTAATGCGGAACCCCCTTTTCTTCAGTTTTTTGCCATTTATGTCAATTCATGGTAAAATTTGTCCACAACTTTCGGATTGTGATGTCGTTTTGTGACCTATCTATATTGTTTTAATGTTTTTAATATACAAAGAATTTTTATAGTCGATATCTGCTAAATCACGTTTTTACAAAGTTTCTTACAAAATTTATGTATATTTGTAATAGAATATTTTTGTTAAATATAACTAATAAACAATTTAAGGTAAGCACTATGTTCGATTTTCGAGTTGAAATTTTCGCGGTTACTTTACTATATAACAGTTCAATATAAAGCAGATAAATTAACTCAATAACTCAATCATTTATAATTTTGATTATTTCAGGAAAAGTAATCGCGAAAATAAAGTGATTTTCAACTCGAAAACCGAACATAGTACTCACGTTTAGGAGGATTCGTTTTGGAATGTTTTGTTAACGGTATTCATACTTTTGATAATATAAACTAAAAATTTAAGATAAATCTTTGGTATTTGAAAGTGCATTTTGGATCTTTAACATATACTTTCTCTAATTTCTTAGGACACTTTTCTTCCAACTTTTCTCTAATGAGGTAATGCTTCAATACTGTCCACTGTTCCAGCATTCATTTTGAGGAATATAGTCGAATTGGAACAATCTGTCTCATTGCATTTTTCGATTGCATTTTTTCTAACTGGGTCCTTATGGGATCCATCATCAATTATTTCCTGCGGTCGCAATACAAACCTTAAACATTTTCATATTTATCCTGATATTTCATGCCACAATAAATTTGGCATATTCAAAGTACGGTTTACCAAATAAGTTGAATCGTAACTGTTCACGTAATAAGAATTAATGAGCGAAGGGTGTTGGTGCACAATATTAAATTTTCTTAATAACACATCTATGGTGATAACTACCCATAATATTTAAACTTTTGAAAAAGTGGCACGAATTATTGGAAATGTGGCACAAAATCGTAAAAAGTATCACATTTAGTGGCACAAACAAAAAGTGGCGCAAAAGTGGCACCGCCCAAGAAAAGTGGCAAATTTGCCACTAAAGTGGCACAACGGTAACGCTGATCCTGTATTAATTTAATGACCTCCTCCCACGTTCACTGTAAATTTCAAATAGATCGGAGAAGGTTACATTTTGCTCTATTTTTGTAAGGGGCGTTACTTTCCACGATAAAATATCGACAAACACCGAAGTGGATAGCACCCTTAAGCTTCCCTGAAAATTCCAAGAAAATTCTTCAAGTGTAGTGCAAGGAGAAGGTACCCCCCGTCCAAACAAACAACAGGTACCCCATATTGATTTCATAACCTCCTCCCACGGCCTTTGCAAATTAAAATGTCAAGCAAAGCCGAATTTTCAAAAAGGAAAAGTAAGGGTCGGCACTCTTCCCATCCAAAGGTCACAAAATCAGGTATCCAATATTAATTTCATAACCTCTGTAAATTTGAAGTAAATTTGAAAAGTTTAATTGTTTCTTTCTCTGTATGTACACTGAAAGAAATATTTACGTGATGTTAAAGATTATGCAACCTGAATTTTAGGATGCGAAATTTACAAAATATTAAGGACACATTTCTTTAAAATAATGAAATTTTAATTAAAATAAAGTTTATAATATTTGCTTCAAAAATTTTTTCATTAAATTTAGGACACAAATTTTGTAAATTTGCGCCCTTCCGTTAAAGTCGCATGTCTTTATGCGACTTTACATGCGAACTTTACAAAAAATTAAGGACACATTTCTTTAAAATAATGAAATTTTATTTAAAATAAAGTTTGTAATCTTTGCTTCAAAATTTTTTTTTCATTAAATTTAGGACACAAATTTTGTAAATTTGAGTCCTTCCGTTAAAGTCGCATGTGTTTGAACTAAGGCTAATTTTCCTTAAAGTAAAGAAACCCATTTTTGATTTAAAGAAATTGTCCTTAAATTAACTGAAATATTGAAACTTTAAATGTAAGATAAAAACGCTTCAAATATAAACTAAGACTTATTTTGAGGATTTAGCGTCTTTGGTTTAAAGTTTTTTTTTTGGAATTAAGAAAACATTTTTTACTTTGAAGTATCCGTTATAATTTGGATTTTTAAACTGGCATTTGTTTGTACGTGAGTACCTTTATTAATAAATCGTGAAAAGAGAATGCGAATTTGATAAATGAGATCTGTATTCTAATTTTAATTTTAGTGGTCCTACATTTAAGGCCAGATAGGTCGCTATAAAATTTCTTTATTTTAAAGAAGCCGCATCTTTGGCTCGGAATCAATACCAAAATCCTTAAGGGATGGTCAAAATCTTTGGATCCAAGCTTTTTTGGGTGTACTTAAGCAGAAGCGAATGTCTCCCTATGCCCTTTTATTTTTCCTCGACCAAATATTAAAAAATCAGGAACCTAATATAAATTTTATAACCTCACCTAGTTCCGCGACCAAATATCGAAAAATAAAGTAGCGGATCCTTGTCTAGATGCCAACCCCAACCTTCAATGAAAATTTCAAGCAACTCGGTCATCCTTGGTCCAATTTTCAAAAAGTCGGACAAAGGGGAGGTACCCTTCCGCGACCAAGTATAAAAAAATGAGGTACCTTATTTTCACCACATGAGCTTCCCCAACGATCTCTGAAAGTTTCAAGTAAATCGGTTCAGCCGTTTCCGAGCTTACCCGGAACATACAAACAAACAAACAATTTTTAAATTATTACGGATATTCGCCGTAGAGCCTATTTCTTTAATTATACCCTGTGTCACACTGTGGAACGGGGTATTATAAGTTATTGCGCATGTTTGCAACACTCAGAAGGACACGAGATAGACCTATGGTGTCTTTGGCAATATTGCTCTTGGCCGGCCCCTGAGTTGATCTAGCCATATCCGTCTGTTTGTGGACACATTTTTTTGTAAACAAAGTCGCCATTTTGGTCCAATCGACTTTAAATTTGGCACAATTATGTGTATTGGGCCAGAATAGAACCCTATTGATTTTGGAAGAAATCGGTTCAGTTTTAGAGATATAGCTCACATATATATCTTTCGCCCGATATCTGCTAATACACTGAAAAAAATATTGTCGTGTGGTCAAAGATTTCATGTCTTTAAAATACGAATACAAATTTTGCTTAGCATAGAAGACGCATTTTTCTAAAATAAAGTTATTTTCCTTGTCCAAAAGTCGACAAACTTTTCAATGAAGTCGTATTGTCCTTATAATTAAGTGATTTGACTTAAAAATGGGTATCTTAACATGAAAGAAAAAATTTATAGGCTAAGGTCAACTTGACTTTAATAATTCAGAAAAATTATTTAAAATTAATGAAATTGTCTTTAAATTTATTGTCTTTTTGCATCTTGACTACAAAGCAAAAAATCGTTCAAATATAGGACATGTTTTTCAAAACTTTATTTTAAAGAAGTTTTTTACTTGAAACATATCATAATTTCTACTGGAAGTCGAGTCCTAATTTGGAAAATAAAGTTGCCGTTAACTCGCTTTTAAAGGACTTTGATAGCATACACGCAAAGAAAAAAAACGTTTGGAAAACGTGTACCGAAAACGTTTTTCTTTTGTTAGAGTTTTTTGAATTGCTTCGAAAATTTTAAACTTTTATCACCAAAAAAATTCGTTTGTTACAAAATTTTTATTTTTTCAATAAAAAAAGTTATTTTTGAAATAACAACACAGTCCATTTCGTTTATATCAAACACTCTTCTTTTCTGACTTTAGGTCTTTAATAAGACACATTTTACAGTTCAAAATTTAATATAGTACAATGTAATGTTGAACATATTTTCGGAATCTTCCGAATATATCTGGAATATATGTAAAAAACAGAACAAAAGCAAAAAAAAAACTTTGGCCGAAGTAGGGATCGAACCCACGACCATTGGCATGAGAGTCGGACGTAGCTACCACTGCTCCACGGTGCCAAACTAAATGTTTGTTTCTGTTAAATAAACTTTGTTTATTCGGTTCGTGGGCGCCGCAAGCTATGCTATATAAATATAACTTATATTGATATTTATCTATTGATGACCATAACAGGTACATAGCTCAGTGGTTAGTGTGTTGGCTTACAATGTGCATGGTCCGCGGTTCGATTCTCCGTCCAGGCGAAAGGTAAAAAAAATTTTAAAAATTTATAAAATCGTATAATTTCTTCTACATTGTTGGTATTACAGGAAAAGGTGTTAAGAACTAAAAATCCTCGTGGATGTGAGAAAGATGTGAGGGACAATGCAATTAGCAAGAAAATAATGTTTTTTTTTTGAGCTACTCTTTATGAAATTGTTTTTACATCCTGGAAAAGAATAAACGTTTATCACAAAAAGTATATACTTTTCTTCCAAATACACTTCCTTACAGCGAAAAGCAAATGAGAAACGAACTTTGTTTGTCTAAAATTTCGTTTGAGAGGAAAGAATTATTTCTTTGCGTGTATGAAGAAAAAAAGCTGAGAAAGCGAAAAATTAAAAATTGCTTCCTAGAAGCAAGTACACAAAACCTAAATTTAAAAGAGAATTGTGTCTTAAAAGTATCCTTACTTGTATTCTCCGCTTCTTTGGCTCGTAATCAATACCAAATTTTTTAAAGTAAAGACAAAATCTTTGGAACCGAGTATGCTTTTTTTTCAGTGTATGGTCCCAGAAGCCAGAATTTCAGCTTACTTTAAATTTTGCACAGGGATCGATAGCGTCGTAAAATTTGGCAAATTTGGCTTAAATCGATTCAGATTTAGATATCGCTCCCATATATATCTTTCGCCCGATATGCACTTATATGGCCCCAGAAGCCAGAGTTTTGCACTGATTTGCTTTAAATTTTTTACAAGGAGTATAGTCTATACGTATCAAAAGTTGGTTGGGGAATGAAACCTTCCCTTTTTTAACTAGCATTATAGACGCAAAGAAGGAATATGATGATCCCAAAAATATTTCAAGAACAAAATGTAATTTTTCACATTTCTGTCGCAAGAATTTTGTCGCACTCGATGATGGTATTGGTAGATAGTGTCCGGACTGAAAAAACAGTGAACCCACCAGGGAGAAAACTTTCGGTTAATTTTAGAAAAATTGTAACATTTGTAGAAAATTTTAACTAAACAGTATTACAAACGTTGGCATCACGCCGAAGTCATAAAAATAAGTAAATATTTTTCGACAAATTCAAGAAAACATATTAGACATAACTAAGTTTTTTCACTTGTTGAAGAAAATTTTGTAGTTTGAAGGAAAAACTTGGAGTTCAAAATTGCAAGAATGTCTTTAGTGACATACGAAGTTCATGATGGACGCATTTTTGGTAAAATTTACCAATTTAAAGAAATTTTGAACTATTTTGTGGAAGACACGAATTTAGTTAATCTTTATGCTTCATTTGAGTATATTTTTTCCTCGGTTTTAGTTAATTTAACTAACGTACACAAAAAATTATTAGGGTAAAGGAAACTTTCTCCAAACATAATAATTCCATGAACTAAAATAAAGTTAAATTGGCTTTAGTGAAATAGAGAGTTCACTTTTTTTGAGTGTGGGGCTACGGAAATTTTACAGAAGCCAGTGTCACGCATTATCCTTTAGTGAATTAAGATAATGGGTTCTTTCTTACATATTATTACCGAAATACAGTTTTAGGAGTACGAGTATATTCGCTTCTGACGGGATATACCTGGACGGAATGGAACAGTTACGAAGAGGAAAAGAAACGAAGTTTGAGGAACCGCAATGGACCAATATGGTATATGTGGACACCAAATAATTTTCGACCTAATCTAATAATTTTTTCTACCCTCCAATCTGAATATTTTGTGTTGTCATTCTGTTTGTAACAATAACGTATTCTATCCACAGTTGTCGCAGTTGGTAGAATTCTTCCAAAAATGTTTTGATAGATTTTGCAAAACATTCCTCTCCAATTGATAGGTACTTCAGGTTTCTATAACAAAAAAATTTTGTCAAAAATTTCTATAGAAATAAAATTTTGACAAAATTTTCTATGGAAAAATAAATTTGACAAAAGTTTCTATAGAAAAAAAATACCTGTCTAATGCAATCACGATAAAGTCTTCAATACTGAAGCTACCGTGTTGAAATTGGGAAATCTAAGAGTATATTAGCTCCTTATATAGGTGTGGCGAATATGAAATCCAGAAGTATTGAATGTCCTTAAATAAATGCGCTGAACATGGTGTGAAACGGTGCAGACCGAACACCCCAGCAAAAAAGCGTCGCCAAAAATGTTTCCATTTAGATCCCGAAGTAGTGCAAATTTGGCGCTGAAGCGCATTTTTTGTCAAAATTTAAATAATGTATACAATTTTATTAATTCTTACTCTGTTTTTAACCTTTTTGAAACAAAAATGTTAAAATTACCCACTAATGCGCTTTACAGACTATCAGTTATTCCGGACGACAGTGCTCGTGCCGAACATATCCCATATATTGTGCACATTATAAGTTAAGTCCGAAGGCATAATCGATACTGCTGCATGTTTATGGGATCGATAACACATTTACCGATTATTTAGTCATCGCCGACATGTCGCATCGATCCGACACACTGTAAGATTCTTTACAAACACCGACATTCCGTCCGGAATAACTGATAGTCTGTAAAGCGCATAACAAGTATATACGGCCGTAAGTTCGGCCACAATCGAATTACTTGGGTTGCGATGGCAAGGTATCTTAAAACATCCTAACACCGTCTTCTAAATTGTAAGTTAGTCCATACGTGGTATATATTACACTAAAACAAGTATATAAGGCCGCAAGTTCGGCCAGGCCGAATCTTATGTACCCACCACCATGGATTGCGTAGAAACTTCTACGAAAGACTGTCATCCACAATCGAATTACTTGGGATGTGGTATCTTAAAACTTCTTAACATCGTTTTCTAAATTGTGATTTAGTCCATACATGGTATATATTAGACAAAAAGGTTATGTATAGTTAAGTCTACAAATAATTACGAATCGATATGGACTTTTTGTACGTTGAGAGCCAGAATTGAAATATGGGGGTCGCTTGTATGGGGGCTATATACAATTATGAACTTGATATGGACCATTTTTTGTGTGATTGGGGATCGATTTATCTGAGGGCCATATATAACTATAGACCGATAAGGACCTAGTTAGGCATGGTTATTAACGACTATATACTAGCACAATGTACCAAATTTCAACTCACTCGGATTAAATTTGCTCCTCCAAGAGGTTCCAAAACCAAATCTCGGGATCGGTTTATATGGGGCTATGCACGATTATGGACTGATATGGACCATTTTTGGCATGGTTGTTAAATATCATATACTACAACCACGTACCAAATTTCAAGCAGATCGGTTGAATTTTGCTTCTCCAAAAGGCACCGGAGGTCAAATCTGGGGATAAGTTTATACGGGAGCTATATATAATTATGGATTGATATGAACCAATTCCTGCATGGTTGTTGGATACCATATACCAACATCACGTACCTAATTCCAACCGAATGGGATGAATTTTGCCCTTCCAAGGGGCTCTGGGGGTCAAATCTGGGGATCGGTTTATATGGGGCCTATATATAATTATGGACCGATATCGACCAATTTTTGCATGGGAGTTTGAGGTCATATATTAACACCACGTACCTAATTTCAACTAAATCAGATGAATTTTGGTCTTCCAAGGGGTTCCGGAGGTCAAATCTGGTGATCGGTTTATATGGGGGCTATATAATTATGAACCGATGTGGACCAATTTTTGCATGGTTGTTAGAGACCATATACTAACATCACGTACCAAATTTCAGCCGGATCGGATGAAATTTGCTTCTCTTAGAGGCCTCGCAAGCCAAATCGGATGATCGGTTTATATGGGGGCTATATATAATTATGGACCAAAATGAGGCCGGTCAGGCAGTTACTGTGAATGGTGTTCGCTATCGTGAGATGATAACGAACTTTTTATGGCCCGAATTGGAAGATATGGATGTGGACGATATGTGGTTTCAGCAGGACGGTGCCACTTGCCACACAGCTAACGAAACAATGGCTCTTTTGTGCAACAAATTCAATGTCCGTGTTATCTCACGTAATGGCGATGTCAATTGGGCGCCAAGATCATGTGATTTGACACCGTTGGACTTTTTTCTTTGGGGTTATTTGAATGAAAAGGTGTATTTACGTCGATAAGCCAGCAACAATTCAAGAGCTAAAGGATGAAATAATTCGGCACATTAACGGCATAGAACCTCCATTATGCCTCTGCGTCATCGAAAATTTGGACCATCGGATGATGGTGTGCCACCGAGGTCGCGGCGCCCAATTGGCCGATATTTTGTCCCATACATAATTGAGTAATACCAATATATCATAATAAAATAAAATTACAATAATTTCCTGGATAGTTTGTGTTTTATTCAAAATCAACTTCGGCCCTTGAAATTTTAACCACCCTTTAATTATGGACCGAAATCGACCAATTTTTGCATGGTTGTTAGACACTATATACTAACACCACGTACCAAATTTCAATCGGATCGGATGAATTGTGCTCCGTCAAGTGTCTCCGGAGCTCAAATCTGGGGATCGGTTTATATGGGGGCTATATATAATTATGGACCGATATGGACCAATTTCTCCATGGGTGTTAGAGATCATATACTACCACCACGTACCAAATTTCAACCGGATCGGATGAAATTTGCTTCTCTTTGAGGCTCCAAAAGCCAAATCTGGGGATTGGTTTATATGGGGGCTATATATAATTATGGACCGATATGGGCCAATTCTGGCATGGTTGTTAGAGACCATATACTAATACCACGTACCAAATTTCAACCGAATTGGATGAAATTTGCTTCTCTTTGAGGCTCCGCAAGCCAAATCAGGGGATCGATTTATATGGGGGCTATATATAATTATGGACCAATGTGGACCAATTTTTGCGTGGTTGGGTGATACCATATACCAACACCATGTACCAAATTTCAGCCGGATCGGATGAAATTTGCTTCTCTTTGAGGCTCCGCAAGGCAAATCTGGGGTTCCGTTTAAAAAAATTTCCTGTGTAGTTAAAATAGAGAACATCTTTGGGAGTGCGACTTATGGAAGTGCTTTTAAAGTTGTGCCTTTGGAAGAACTTCCAAATTTTTTTGCTGGGTCCCGTTTAATCCACCTGAAATTCTATATATTTCAAGTGGATTTGATGACAGCGTTTTCAATAAAAACAATTATATTTGACAATTGATGGTGGAAGCTTAAGATTCGGCCCGGACGAATTTAAGTCTTTATACACTTGTTTTCATTGCAGAGTTGCTATTTTCAGTACTTGTTGGTAATCGGTTTTGATAATTTGGAATCCACTTCTAACGCTTTTCATAAAAATTCGACTCACATTAGAAGAAGATAGGAATCAAAAACTCTTTCGATAACCTTGTGATTTATCCTATGCCCTCGCAAAACTTATATCCACACAATGCCAATACACATGCCGGGACAAACAAACTGTCACTTGCTCTCATACACATACAACGGATACATATCTATGGTAACTAAGGTACTGTGTTAGTGTGCAAGTGAGTGAGTGACTTGATTTGAATTAAAATTTCCATATTTAGTTTAATTTCACATATCAAAATTGTAAATTACGGCCGGCATGCGTGTTGACCACATTTTTTAATGTAATACTGTCTGTCCGTCTGGCTGTCATTTGGTTTGTCCTCCAACAGTCAGCACAACTGGCCATTGCATTGAATAGCCAAGAGAGTAGTGTCTGCCTTTAATTGTAAATTTTTGCTCAACAAACTAACTGCAACAGCAACGAATTGTTGCCCAGTTCTTGTCGGTTGTCGAATGCGGCAACAGCAGCTACTTGCAGCTCGTTTAAATCTCTACCACAAGTGTCATAATTTGAAACATTTTAAAAGGAAATTTATGTTAACAACATTTTTTGTTGTTTTTGTTTCGTTATTTTTTCAAAATCTTTATTCCATTATCTGTTGATATCTCCAATCTGCACACAGAGCAAATCATTTGGACGACAATTCAATTGAACCACAATCTCCATGTTCATACGAGAGTAGTGGGTTTCGCTTGTGATTGTTAATTAGATTTATGGCTTTGTATTAAAATATTTATTACAAGCATTTGTTTATTATGGAGTTTCTATCAGTAAAATGTTGTAATAATTACATAGCAATTTCCAAAAAGCTTTGCTGTTTGGGCTAAATACATACAGAAATATATTGCATTTATTTATTGGTTATCGAAAATACATTTGACTATGCAATCGAGCTAAAAAACACAACAGAAATATTGATTTGCTAACTGGATGAAAATATTTGTGACATGTTAGCTTCTCGATGTAATAAGTGATCCACTTTTCTTCGACGGACATCAACCGCTTCAGAAATGCATCGATTTTGAAAGAATTCACATTCAAAACGGGGTTTTGTGCAAATTTTGCCTTTTTCTTGAAGGTTGGACTCGACAATGTCCATGACTTAATTGACATTTACGACAATTGACCTCCTATTGCGTGGTATATCTTTGACATCCAAACTTATCGGAACAGAAACGACGAAACCAAAATTGCTCGAACTGAACGGACGTTATTTCACACATCGGATTGTTGTTGTTGTAACTGTCTTTAACGTAGTTTTTATGCTTTGGTACTTCAGCTAGTATCCATATAATGGAACTCTGCCACAAGGATGGGATGTGTCCAGAGTGATCTGGTGGTGAGACGGTTTAGCTGGAAAAGAGAAAAGATGACGAGTGCCAACTACGCTGCTATCACTCACCGATATGTAGGAATTAAGGCGGCTGCACTTGTCTGATCTTAGTTGGGCTAAAACTACCCGTGGGGCGGTCTGCCGTGGGAGGTCTCTCTCTTCCGGTGGTTTCGCCTCCGAGAATCCTTTAGCTTCTCACCATTTCAGCTACAGTATCTCCGGTTCATATATGTCTGGTATGCTGCCTAATCTAGAGGCTCTCTTTTGTAACAATGGATCCCGCGATCTAGAAGGTGAAGATCAACCCCTACATTCCTGGGTATTGGTTGCCTTCGATAGCAACCCAAGAGGTACTGCTTTGACAACATGTACACCCCTGGATCACACATTGGATTATTTAAATTTACCATAATAAGTACTTATTATGAATTTCAAGTGTGGTGTTAGATCAAGCTACCATGCAGCGAAATTTAAAGTCTGTGCTTCCAACTTCACGGCGGGTTTCGCCTGAAGTTATCAATTGCGCAATGAGCAAGAGTTGGCCCTATTAGTCCACCTGTAGACGAGTCGACAGGTTGCGACACCTCTTCGGCAAGTTGAAAGACTTCAAAAAGTGTTGATGCTTCCTTTATCCAAAGAAATGAGGATCAGTCGACCCATGCTCGTTATCGGCTAAACAATACAATCCCTTTAAATGGGCTCAAGGAATTCTTAAAGCTAACAAACGAGAAGCCTCGCCGTATGAACTAGCATCTTCCAAATAATTACGAATCGATATGGACTTTTGCACGGTGCTTAGAGAGCCAGAATTGAAATATGGGGTTCGCTTATATAGGGGCTATATATAATTATGAACTTGATATGGACCAATTTTTGTGTGATTGGGGATCGATTTATCTGTGGGCTGTATAGACCGATATGGACCTAGTTAGACATGGTTTTTAACGGCTATATACTAGCACAATGTATTAAATTTCAACTGACTCGGATGAAATTTGCTCCTCCAAGAGGCTCCGGAGGTTAAATCTGGTGGCTACATATAATTATGGACCGATATGGACCAATTCCTGCATGGTAGTTAGAGACAATATACTAACGCCACGTACTAAGTTGCAACCGGATCGGCTGAAATTGGCTTATCTTAGAGGCTCCGCAAGTTAAATCTGTGGATCGGTTTATATGGGGGCTATATATAATTATGAACGGATGTGGACCAATTTTTGCACAGTTATTAGAGACCATATACTTACACCATGTACCAAGATTCAGCCGCATCGGATGAAATTTGCTTATCTTAGAGGCTCCGCAAGCCAAATCTGGGGATAGGTGTATATGGGGGCTATATATAATTATGGACCGATGTGGACCAATTTGTGCACTGTTGTTAGAGACTACATACTAACACCATGTACCAAATTTCAGCCGGATCGGATGAAATTTGCTTCTCTTAGAGGCTCCGCAAGCCAAATTTGGGGATCGGTTAATATGGTGGCTATACGTAAAAGTGGACCGATATGGCCCATTTGCAATACCACCCGACCTACATCAATAACAACTACTTATGCCAAGTTTCAAGTCGATAGCTTGTTTCGTTCGGAAGTTAGCGTGATTTCAACAGACGGACGGACATGCTTAGATCGACTCAGAATTTCACCACGACCCAAATATATATATATATATATATATATATATATATATATATATATATATATATATATATATATATATATATATATATATATATATATATATATATATATATATATATATATATATATATATATATATATATATATATATATATATATATATATATATATATATATATATATATATATATATATATATATATATATATATATATTCTATATGGGGTCTTAGAGCAATATTTCGATGTGTTGCAAACGGAATGACAAAGTTAGTATACCCCCTATCCTATGGTGGAGGGTATAAAAACAGCCATTAACAAAGGAACATTGGATGGTATGGTTCCAAAGTAAAAATGGGGGAAATCGAAAACGCGTTGTCTGGTGTCTACTCACAGGTGCTAGGAAAGGATGGCATCAAAGGCCATTTAAGTTAAACGAATTAGTCGAGAAAAGACCATACCGCCTTGACCTAGAGTACATGCATGGATATCTGCAAATCCGCAGCTCACGCAACCGTACAGCCGTTGTTGTTGCTGACTGTTTGGCCAAATTTGTTCCTGTCTTACTGAATGCGCCTGAGATACACAAGCACGCCATTTTCTGAACTTTATCTAAACTTGTTGGTTGCTGAAGTGCCGGCCACCATAACACAACATCATATAGCATTATACGCCTAACCACTGCCGTGTACAGCCAATGTAACAATTTTCGGTTTTAGTCTCACTTTTTCTCTATTGCCAGTTTGTACGACTACAAGGCTATCATGGCTTTTCTCGCCCTTTCTTCAATATTGAGCTAGGTTATGTGGCAGCCCGACGTATGAGGCTCACTTAGACTATTCAGTCCATTCTGATACCACAGTGGTGAACTTTGCTCTTATCACTGAGTGTTGCCCGATTCCATGTTGAGCTCAATGACAAGGGACATCCTTTTTATAGCCGAGTCCGAACGGCGTTCCACATTCCAGTGAAAACACTTAGAGAAGCTTTGAAACCCTCAGAAATGTCACCAGCATTACTGAGGTGGGATAATCCACCGCTGAAAAACTTTTTGGTGTTCGGTCGTAGCAGGAATCGAACCCACGACCTTGTGTATGCAAGGCGGGCATGTTGCACCACGGTGGCTCCCAATATTGAGCTAAAAACTCAGCCGCCTACATCACTCTCCTTCGCCCATTTCTCAGTCATCCGGAGGGCTCTCTGTATAATTTTTCTAATTGTGGATGGGAAATTCCCCTGACTGCTAGAACCACATTATCTGTGCACGCCACTTCTATTTCTAGGGAAATCAGAAGGTTGTTTATAGCACAATTCCAAAGAAAAGGTGACGGAACTCATTCTTAGGTAGTGTCCCTGTTGAAATACCTTTGCGTGTTTGCTTGCTCTAGCAACCAATATCGTCTGATCAACATTCAGAGTTGTCAATCAATTTAATATTGAACCAGTGTTGTCAGATTAGTGGATTTTTCCCCAAACTGGGGACTTTTTCTCGTGGTTAGGGATATTTTTTTTTGGCTTTTGGGATTTGGCTGGGGATACAGCCGTGGTTTGGGGATTTCCCCTCATTAATCAGATAGTATTAAATTTGTTATAGAATGCGTAAATGCGAGTGCAATAAGATATATACGTCAATCGTTATGGATTCATTTAGGTTGGGCTAAACCGCGTTCCAGTTTACTTTCACATCCATTATTCCCACTTCCATTATTAATTGTGGTTTCATATGGTATCTGTCCCGTTGTCTTTTACATAGTCCTTTTTACGTACCATGACAGTGTTCTTCACTCAAAAAAAGTGAATCCTACATGGCATAAAATTGAACAGAAACCAAGATTTACATGGTATTAAAGCCAATTTAATTCTATTTTAGTTCATGGAATTGTTATGTTTCGGGAAAGTTTTATTGACTTTAATAATTATTGTGTACGTGAGTTAAATGAACAAAAAAGGGGATTAAAAATACACAAATGAAGTATGAGATAAGATCTCCTAAAAATAGTCCAGAATTTTTTAAAATTTTTTAATTTTACCAATAATGCGTACGATATTAAAGACATTTTTGCAATTTTAAACTGCAACTTTTCCTTCAAACAACGAAATTTCCTTTATCAAGTGAACAAATATAATGGTCTAATAATTTTTCTTGTCCTTATCTATTTTTTTTTTTAAATTTTTTTTTTGCATAATTAAATGTATGTACATAAATTTATTATATGCATTTTTCTTTGGGGATTTTTCATAGGGATAATATTTCTATTGAATATACTTTCGAAATATTTGGGATCTCTGTGCGTGAGCGTGAGTAAAATATTACTCACAAGCACACCTCTATATTGAACTCGGATAGGCGTTATAAGATTAGATAAATATCTATCAGCTTCTCCAGAGTCTTAAGAATAAATAAGGATAAACTGATTGGTCGGAAATCATTTACAATCGAGTGAAAGGATTTCCCGCTTTAGATATGAAGAAGACTTTTGTTTCCCTCCACTTTCCTGGAATAAATGCTAAGCCGATACAGCCTTTATATATCGCCTGTAAGTTGATACCCGTTATAACTTCCTCGATAGGAAATGACCTCTGAGCCAATAGTACCTCCAGCGGGAGCCACCGTGGTGCAATGGTTAGCATGCCCGCCTTGCATACACAGGGTCGTGGATTTGAACCCAGTTTCGACCAAACACCAAAAAGATTTTCAGCGGTGGATTATCCCACCTTAGTAATATTGGTGACATTTCTGAGTATTTCAAAGCTTCTCTAAGTCGTTCCACTGCAATGTGGAGCGCCGTTCGGACTCGGCTATAAAAAGGAGGTCCCTTGTCATTGAGTTAAAACATAGAATGGGGCAGCACTCAGTGATAAGAGTGAAGTTCACCACTGTGGTATCACAATGGACTGAATAGTCTAAGTGAGCCTGAAATATCGGGCTGCCACTATACCTAACTTAACCTAACCTAACCACCAGAGTCTCTTCACGAGACTCCGATATTTTAATCTACCATAAGCAGTCTGGAAGACTCTGACTTGTTTTCAATACTGCTACAGTATTCGTTCCATTAGTTGTTTTAAGCCATTCCCAGTTCTATACTTATATTCTGTCAGATTCATCTTGTAAGAGACTTATGCTATGGTCACACTGGCAAATATTTGACAAAAATCACAGCCAAACCAGCGGACATTTTTAGCTCATATTGGATATATAATATCATGGTAGGATTATTTTTCAAAAACCGTATCCAGATATTTGGAAAATGGTTCTGGAAAAATGTTTGACGCTCATTTTGGTCAAATATTTGCCTAGTGTGACCATAGCCTTAGTCCTCTACACGTTTTGCGGTTTGTTTCGCAACGTAGTAAATCCTCCGTTTGCGTATGCAATAAAACTCCACAACAATGAAAAAAATTCTCAAAAATTATAAAATAGGGCCCCGTGGGACTTTATTTCATTATCAAAAATAACATTTAGAGATCGAGTGTTAAGGTTGTAAAAAATTGGCGCGAAAATAAAAGATTATTAAAGCTTTATAAAATTTGCGACGATTGTTTAAAAACTCGAAACTTAAGCAAAATATCTAATTAATTTCGAAATTGAAAAACAATATTGCAGAAAGATTTCTTACAGTTGAGCTTTTGTTCGGCAAATAGTTATAGGAATTCGGCAAATAGTTATAGGAATCCAATTATTTGCCCCGCAAATAAGCCTAAATTCTTATTGAATATATTGTTCACTTCACGATGTTGAAATTTAAATTGAATTGGGTAACAATGTTTATAATTCATTCAAATATCCGGTAGTGGTATCGGTTGTATTGTATGAAAAAATAAAAATTTTGTAACAAACGATTTTTTTTTGGTGATAAAAGTTTAAAATTTTCGAAGCACTTCAAAAAACTCTAACAAAAGAAAAACGTTTTCGGTACACGTCTTCCAAACGTTTTTTTTTTTCTTTGCGTGTACGCATAAAAGCTTCTTCCAAAAGAAAATTAAAACTTATTGCAAATGGCGTGAAATTGTATTAAAGTTAACTGTATAATGCAATAAATCACTCCTGCTGCAATGTATTTTTCTTTTCATTCTTCTAATATTCATCATTGTTCTGTAATGAGCACAAATGCTTGTTATTGAAAAATAAGGGGAAAGGCCTGTCTGCAATCTAAATCAAACAGACTTATTTTCATATTTTATGGTTTCCCGCAAAAAAAGCACACATCATGCAAAAAAACCTATTGGATATAAATTCCAATTACAGATTTAGCCACGCGCCAATAATACTTCTATCTAGCACGAGTGAATGAATGAGTGTTCCGGACATTTGTAATTATTACAGTTTTATTACACATTTTAATTGGCCAATATTTCAACACTGTGTTGTTTCCCCTTGGCTCCACTATCTCCTCGAATTGGCAATAGAAAGGTGGGCATTTAAATATTTTGATTTAGTGCAGAACACAGAGTTGATTGTTGAAAAAACTATGGCATATTGGAAGAGATAATTTGGAAGATGTGGGGAAAACGACTATGTTTTGAAGCAGAAAAGGTAGAATATATTATTGGATAAATTACCTTATTTCCACACAGCAAAAAGTTCACCTAATTACTCAAAGTAAAATTTGAGACAAACACTTTACACAACATTAAGGACAAATCCTTTGAAAATACAGAAATTTTAATTTTAAATAATTACAAAAATTATTTTGTTTAAATTTAGAACGTGATTATTTGAAATTCGCGTCCCTTCGTTAATTCATTCATTCATTCATTCTTTATGTAATAGTAAGTTTGTTGACTTTTGTTTCTTATCTTTCTAAAGTAATTGCATAAAATGGCTTGGCCTTATTTCTAGAATATAATAATTATCGTACAATAAATTCAATCTTTGGGTTTTGTCTTTGGTAAAGAGTTTGAAGGAAAACTATTAGCAAAAACATTAGATATTTATGGATTTAAGAAGTAAGTACATTTAGTTCGAAAATTGTTCGTAATTCGATCAATGTTTTGTAAAACGGGATGTCCGTTCGTTAAAGTCCTTAAGGTAGGTAAATAACTTTTCATTTACATAAATTATATTTAAATTAACTGATATTGAATCTTTAGAGTAAATAAAAACGAGTATATATGGCTGTAAGTCCGGCCAGGCCGAATCTGATGTACTCTACCCCATAGAGAGCGTACAGAGTTCTACTAAAGAGTGGGGAGCCACCGTGGTGCAATGGTCAGCAAGCTCCCCCTTGCATACACAAGGTCATGGGTTCGATTCCTGCTTCGACCGAGTACCACACAATATCGTGCGTGAGTAAGATTTTCTCGTCGTGAGTGTGCGTGAGCGTAAATAAAATATTACTCACGTGCACACCTCTATATTGAACTCGGATAGACGTTATAAGATTAGATAAATATCTATCAGCTTCTCCAGAGTCTTAAGAATAAATAAGGATAAACTGATTGGTCGGAAATCATTTGCGCCCGAGTGAAAGGATTTCCCGCTTTATATATGAAGAAAACTTTTGTTTCCCTCTACTTTCCTGGAATAAATGCTAAGTTGATACAGTCTTTATATATCGCCGACCATCACGGGATAAGTCTGTGAGTTGGTACCCATTATAATTTCCTTGATAGGAAATGACCTCTGAGTCTCTATGGTACTACCAGAAAATGGTTCAGCCGTCGGATTTCCAGGAATGTATATGTCCAATAGTACCTCCAGCGGGAGCCACCGTGGTGCAATGGTCAGCATGCCCGCCTTGCATACACAAGGTCGTAGGTTCGATTCCTGCTTCGACCGAACACCAAAAAGTTTTTCAGCGGTGTATTATCCCACCTCAGTAATGCTTGTGACATTTCTGAGTGTTTCAAAACTTTTCTAAGTGGTTTCACTGTAATGTGGAACGCCGTTCGGACTCTGCTATAAAAAAGAGGTCCCTTGTCATTGAGTTTAACATGGGATCGGGCAGCACTCAGTGATAAGAGAGAAGTTCACCACTGTGGTATCACAATGGACTGAATAGTCTAAGAGAGCCCGAAACATCGGGCTGCCACCTAACCTACGCTACAAAAGAGTGTCACTCACAATCAGATTACTTCGGTTGTGATAACACTTGCAAATTAAAATGCACATGGAGTTTATGTTAGACAAAAATGCGGCCGTAATATCGACCAGGCCGGATCTTATATTGTCATCCACAATCGAAGTACTTTGGTTGTGTTAACATTAACCAATGGAAATGGACCGATTCACACCATATTCGGCGCATTTATGAACCCAAAATACCTCTACATTTCCAATTTTCTGAAAATCGGTTAAAAATTTGGGTGGTCCGATACACACCAACTTTTGAACTTTAGACAAATCGGATAAAAATTGCGGTGTCTAGATGCTCAAGACCCCAAATCGGTGATTCGGGTTGTGTGGGGGCTATATGAAAACCTGGACCGATATAGCCCATCTTCAAACTTGAGTTGCTTGCAGACAAAAAAAAAGAATCTGTGCAAAAAAAAGAAAATTATTGAAAATTTTTACATTTTTATACCCTCCACCATAGGATTTGTCTCAGGCCCCATAAAATATATGTTCCAGGTCGTGGCGAAATTCTGAGCTGATCTAAAGATATCCGTCCGTCCATCTGTTGAAATCACGCTTACTTTGGAACGAAACAAGCTGTCGACTTGAAAGTAGGCACAAGTTGTTGCTTTTGATGTAGGACGGATGGTATTGCAAATGGGCTATATCACTTTTAGGTATATAATCCCATATAAACCGACCCACAGATTTGGCTTGCGAAGCCTCCTGGAGGAACAAATTTCATTCGTGTCGTTTGAAATGTGGAACGCAGTGTTTGTATATATTCTGTAACAACCATGTAAAAATTGGTCCATATTTATATATAGACCCCATATAAACCGATCCCCAAATTTTACTTGTGGAAGCTATTGAAAGAGCAAATTTCATCCAATTGGGTTGAAATTTGGCTTTCTAATTACCATGCGAAAATTGGTTCATATCAGGTCATAAACCGATCAATAGCTGAATTGGCCTATATATGTATTTAATCTGCCATTTTTGTCTAATATATTGATGGTCATCAGCAAGTGGTACCACAGACAGGTAATTCGATTGGGGATGACAGTCTTTTCCTAGAAGTTTCTACGCAATCCATGGTGGAAGGTACATAAAATTCGGCCTGGTCGAACTTACCGCCGTATATACTTTTTATACCATCCACCATAGGATGGGGGGTATATTAACTTTGTCATTCCGTTTGTAACACATCGAAATATTGCCATAAAGTATATATATATTCTGGGTCGTGGTGAAATTCTGAGTCGATCTGAGCATGTCCGTCCGTCCGTCTGTTGAAATCACGCTAACTTCCGAACGAAACAAGCTATTGACTCGAAACTTGGCACAAGTAGTTGTTATTGATGTATGTTGGATGGTATTGCAAATGGGCCATATCGGACCACTTTAACTTAACTTAACCTAGTATATGGTATCTAACAACCATGCAAAAATTGGTCCATATCGGCCCATAATTATATATAGCCCCCATATAAAGCGATCCCCAGATTTGGCTTGCGGAGCCTCTGAGAGAAACAAATTTCATCCGATCCGGCTGAAATTTGGTACATGGTGTTAATATAGGGTCTTTAACAACTACGAAAAAATTGGTTCACATCGGTCCATAATTATATATAGCCCCCATATAAATCGATCCCCCGATTTGGCTTGCGGAACCTCTAAGAGAAGAAAATTTCATCCGATCTGGCTGAAATTTGGTACATGATGTTAGTATATAGTCTCTAATAACCATGCAAAAATTGGTTCACATCGGTTCATAATTATATATAGCCCCCACATAAACCGATCCCCAGAAATGACCTCCGTAGCCTCATGGATGAGCAAAATTCATCCGATTCGGTTGAAATTTGGTATGTGGTGTTAGTAAATTATCTCTAAAAACCATGCAGGAATTGGTCCATATCGGTCCATTATTATATGTAGCCCCCATATAAACCGATCCCCAAATTTGACCTCCAGTGCCCTTTGGAAGAGCAAAATTCATCCGATCCGGTTGAAATTTGGTACGTGGTGTTAGTATTTCGTCTCTAACAACCATGCAAAAATTGGTCCATACCGGTCTTAAATATATATAACCCCCATTTAAACCGATCCCCAGATTTGACCTACGGAACTCTTGGAGGAGCAAAATTCATCCGATCCGGTTGAAATTTGGAACGTGGTGTTAGTATATGGCCGCTAACAACCATGCCTAAATTGGTCCATATCGGTCTATAGTTATATATAGCCGATCCCCAATCACACAAAGATTGGTCCGTATCGGTTCGTATTCATGGTTGCCACTCGAGCCAAAAATAATCTACCAACATTTTATTTCTATAGAAAATTTTGTCAAAATTTTACTTCTAAAGAAAATTTTGTCAAAATTTTATTTCTAAATTTTATTTATAATTTGTCAAAATTTTATCGCTATAGAAAATTTTTTCAAAAATATATTTCTGTAGAAAATTTTGTCAAAATTTTATTTCTATAGAAAACTTTGTCAAACTGAATTATATACGTATTTAATCGGCCTTTTTTTAATAACATATATACCACGAATGAACTAACTTACAGCTGAGAAGACGGTGTTAAGAAGTTTTAAGATATCTTGCCATCAGCAAGTGTTACCGCAGCCCAATTAATTCGATTGTGGATGACAGTCTTTAGTACAAGTTTCTATGCAATCCATGGTAGAGGGTACATAAAATTCGGCCTGGTCGAACTTACCGCCGTATATACTTTTTATTAATTAAAGTATCAATGATCTCCACTAACACTTTAATTAAATTAAAAGATATTTCCAATATAAAAATATAATTCAATATTCTAATCCAACTATATATAGAATCGGAAATTTCATTAAAAAAAAAAAAAAAAAAAAAACAAAAATTGTGTGACAATTATGTAATCTAAAGGTAAAACAATAATAAGAATATAATAAAAAACAATGATAAACTCATTTAGAGTTTGGTAGCAAAAATCTAATAAATCTTTTAATGGAAACAATTAAAAAAAATAATTGAAATAAATTAAACTTTGGAATCAATAATATTTTTATTAACAACACACAAAATAATATTATAATTTTTGAACTTACAATAAATTGTTGTTAAAGAAAATTTTTATATTCAACAAAATTTTTGTTGATATAACAAAATTGGTTGCTAATGTGACAAAATATTACTAAAATCGTAATTGTATTTACAAATTACTTTTTTAGCTCAAATTTAAACATAATTTTAATTGTATTGACAAGAAAATTCATTGAATTTTTTTGTGTGTATGTGAATGATACCATAATGAACTAATTTTGTGACTGAAGCAGAAAAGATGTTTGTCTATGTAGGGTATCGTATTGTCGACCCTTAGGGAGACACCGTGGTGCAATGGTTAGCATGCCCGCCTTGCATACTCAAGGTCGTGGGTTCGATTCCTGCTACGACCGAACACCAAAAAGTTTTTCAGCGGTGGATTATCCCACCTCAGTAATGCTGGTGACATTTCTGAGGGTTTCAATGCTTCTCTAAGTGGTTTCACTGGAATGCACTGGTAGAAAAAGTTTCGTTATATTAATGAAATGTGTCATTAAAATTGAGCCAATGAAAAAAATTCATTGATATAACGAAATTTTTCTTTATTATAACGAACATTCTGTGAGTCAACGAAACGTTTCGTACTATTAACGAACATTTTCATTATCTTAATGAAAATGTTTCGTTGTATCAATGAACAATTTTCGTTGGCTCAATTTTAATGAAATTTTCTTTGTGTGTGTGGAACG
Source organism: Haematobia irritans (assembly GCF_050003625.1). Classification (NCBI taxonomy): domain Eukaryota; kingdom Metazoa; phylum Arthropoda; class Insecta; order Diptera; family Muscidae; genus Haematobia; species Haematobia irritans. The sequence continues at coordinate 132,713,539 of NC_134398.1, read as the reverse complement.
CCGTTCGGACTCGGCTATAAAAAGGAGGTCCCTTGTCATTGAGTTTAACATGAAATCGGGCAGCACTCAGTGATAAGAGAGAAGTTCACCACTGTGGTATCACAATGGATTGAATAGCCTAAGTGAGCATGATACATCGGGCTGCCACATAACCTAACCTAACCTAATGTCGACCCTTCTTGTCTTAAACTATTTTTCGTTTACAAGCAAATTTTTTTTTTTTTTGTAAATCACACACAATATCTCCCATATCCTTAGGTTATTAAAATATCTCAGAAATTACTGCAATGATAGTAAAATTACCAAAACTGTTGTACAGACAATTTAAGTGGATATAATACCACACACGAATATATCGTATCCACAAGTCTTGTGGATATGCATTCAAATGGAAGGTTTAAACGGCATAACCACCCAAAAAGTAAGAAACACACAAAAAAATGCCACAAAATTGAAGGAGCTTGAAATCCTTAGACATGAGCAATAACACCGAACAATAACAAATCAGAGTAGGAGTTGCGACTTTTGCCATTAGATTTTTTTTTATTTCCGTACCCCTGGAGTTAGTCAAGTGACAGAAGTAATGGCTATGATGGCGTTGCAGAGGTTAAGGCCAGAGCTAGAGACCCAGCAACTCCTTAGATCCGATGCAGATGACGATGATGATGAAGATAATGGTTGATGATGACGACGATTGCCATAAGTATGAAATGGTTGATGTGGTCATGCTTAGAATTGCAACATCGAAAAACCCCCAAAAGGAACATTTGCAAAGTTTTTGAGGAAATTTGCCAAGACCTAACAAACGATCTAGCAATGAAACCTATCAACTCATGTACACTGACAAAAACAAAACAAACGCTTTATTACTCGCCCATACGTTTGCTTGATTTGCATGCATCGGTCGCATAGTGGAGTCGATGATTTGTTTCGTTTGAAATGTTTTGAATGTCAAGTCAGCGTAATTTTTAAATCATACCCTCCCAAATAGCAGCACCACAATCAGTCAGCCAACCACCCATCATCATTGAGTGAAGGAGGTCTCCCCTCCTCCTCATTGGGGAGTAGGACACAAATCGCTGGAAAATTACCCATTCATATACTCTGGGTCGTCCGAATGAATGGACATTCGACCGACCCACAACGAACAAACGACGGAATTGCGTTCCATATAAAACTCCCCAGAATGCAATTTTAAATTGTTCCTTGGACTAGAATAGCAACAAGAACAATAACAGCAACTACGGCCGAAGCATTATTCCATCCCAGAGACGACGACTGAAACAAAACGGGCGCACAAAAAAAATCGATGAAAACTCCAGAAAAAAAACTTTTGCTCACAAAAACCCAATGCAACATTAGTGATTTGTTGGTAACACAAATGGTGCTGTTCACGTTGATGATGATAATGACAATGACGATTTAAATATGGAACAGTGGTTTTAAGGCATCACTCTGATACTTCCATGACAAAAAAGTCTGGGGTATGACTGGTACTAGCATAAACAAGTATATATACAGCACTAAGTTCCGCGGGACCGAATCTTAAATACACACCACCATGAATCAAATATTAGGGTTTCCTTTGAAATTTCAGGGGTAGTTTGAGGACATATCAAGCAGATCAGTTCACCCAGTACACTTCCGGACGAAAAATTTAAAGATTTTACCTATGAAGACTATATCAGATTCTGGATTTATAAGAACCATTTTTGTTTCAGTTTTAGAGGAATCATCTCTTGTAAGTGTGCAAGAAAATTATAAAATAACGTCTTGATTTGAAATCTAGATTTTCAGCCGAAAAGTAAAATCTGGAAATTTTACATTGAGTTTCAAGCAAATTTCATGATCGGTGCGCCTTATATACCCTCGAGAACTGAAATCGGTCTATATGGAGGTATTACCAAATGGACCGATAAAAACTTAATCCGATACACGTTTTTGTGAGCCTAAAATACCAGAATATTTACAATTTCAGGCAAATCGAATAAAAACTAAGGTTTCTAGAAACCCAAGGAGTTAAATCGGAAGATCGTTCTTATGGGGGATATACTAAAATATAGACCGATACTCACCGTATTCGGCACAACTCTTTATGGGTCGAAAATACCTCTAGATTTACACTTTCTTGCCTGGATAAAAACTTCGGATTCTAGAAGCCCAAGAAGTAAAATCGGGAAATCTGTCTATATGGGGCTATACCAAAACATGGACCGATACTCACCATTTTCGGCACACCCCTTTATGGTTCTAAAATACCTCTAGATTTCCAATTTTAGGCAAATTGGATAAAAAAATGTGGTTTCTATAAGGCCAAGATCCCAAATCGGGAGGTCGGTTTATATGGGGACCGTACCAAAACATGGACCGATGCTCACCATTTTTGGCACACCCATTTATAGTTCTAAAATACCTCTAGATTTCCAATTTCAGGTAAATTGAATAAAAACTGCGGATTCTAGAAGCCAGAGAAGTAAAATCGGGATATCGGTCTATACGGGGGCTATACCAAAACATAGGCCGCTACTCACAATTTTTGGCGCACCTCTTTATGGTCCGACAATACCTCTACATTTCCACTTTCAGGCAAATTGGATAAAAACTACGGTTTATATAAGCCCAAGAAGTAAAATCGGAAGATCGGTTTATATGGGGGCTATACCAAAACATGGACCGATACTCACTATTTTTGGCACACCTCTTTATGGTCATAAAATACCTCTAGATTTCAAATTTTAGGCAAATTGGATAACACCCCTCATTATGAAGGTGTGTGTGTGTAGAATGTTGCTCCTATTTTGATTTTGGAATTCACTCTTCAGTTGTCAAAATGCCGTCCAAGCAAGAAGAGCAGCGTATCAAAATTTTGCTCGCGCATCGCGAAAATCCGAGCTACTCGCACGCAAAGCTGGCAAAATCGCTAAAAGTTGCCAAATCAACCGTTACAAATGTAATTAAAGTGTTTGGGGAACGTTTGTCGACAGCCAGAAAGTCTGGATCGGAGGGAAATCGAAAGCCGGAAGCCGCTGAGACGACAAAGAGAGTTGCCGGTAGTTTCAAGCGAAACCCTAACCTCTCTCTCCGAGCTGCCGCAAATAAGCTAGGTTTATCGTCTACAACCGTGCATCGAGCCAAAAAACGAGCCGGACTATCGACTTACAAGAAGGTAGTGACTCCAAATCGCGATGATAAGCAAAATACGACGGCCAAAGCGCGATCCCGAAGGCTGTACACGACGATGCTGACGCAGTTTGACTGCGTGGTAATGGACGACGAAACCTACGTCAAAGCCGACTACAAGCAGCTTCCGGGACAGGAGTTTTATACGACAAAAGGAAGGGGAAAGGTAGCAGATATTTTCAAGCACATAAAACTGTCAAAGTTCGCAAAGAAATATCTGGTTTGGCAAGCCATCTGTACCTGTGGCTTGAAAAGCAGCATTTTCATAGCTTCCGGGACTGTCAACCAAGAAATTTACGTGAAAGAGTGTTTGAATAAACGTCTGCTGCCTTTCCTGAAGAAACACGGTTGTTCCGTACTGTTTTGGCCGGATTTGGCATCTTGCCATTACGGTAAAAAGGCCATGGAGTGGTACGCCGCCAACAACGTGCCGGTGGTTCCTAAGGACAAGAACCCTCCCAACACGCCAGAGCTCCGCCCAATTGAGAAATACTGGGCTATTGTCAAGCGGAACCTAAAGAAGACCAAAAAAACTGCTAAGGACTGCTAAGGAGCAGCAGTTCAAGACAAACTGGCTTTCTGCGGTGAAGAAGGTGGACAAGGTGGCTGTACAAAATCTGATGGCAGGTGTCAAGCGTGAGGCCCGGCAATTCGGATTTGGAAAAGAGAAAGCCTAACTGAATAATTTTCCTGAATTTTATACTAATTGAACTTGAAAAAGAAATTTAATTTGATTTTTTAAATAAACGATTTCACCGATTTACACGCGTTTTCCCTTGACCAAATTTTGACCGTATCATCCTTCACAATTAAATGTGCTGAATACTGTCTGTATCCTTCCATGCTTTGGTATAGCCCCCATTACTCCCGATTTAACTCCTAGGGTTTCTAGAAATTGTAGTTTTTATCCAATTTACCACAAATTAAAAATATACTTGCATTTGAGAACCACAAAAAATGTATATGATTTAGTTTTTATCGGTCCATTTGGTAAGGCCCTATAGACCGATTTCAGATCTTGAGGATACAGAAGATCATGAAAATTGCTTGAAACTGAATATAAAATTTCCACATTTTACTTCTTGTAATCATTTCAATAATTGGGGTAAAAGTCTACAAATACTAGATTTCCAATCAAGGCGTTATTTCATCATTTTCTTGCACACTTACAAGAGATGTTTATGATTCCTCTAAAACTCAAACAAAAATGGTTCTTATAAATTCAGAATCTGATCTAGTCTCCATGGGTAAAATCTTTACATTTATCTGTGGGAAGCGTACTGGTTGAACTGATCCGCTTGGGAAAATGTCTGTCATCAAACCCCCCTGAAATTTTCAAAGGAAACTATTATATTTGATTCATGGTGGTGGGTATTTAAGATTCAGCCCGGCCGAACTTACTACCATATATACTTGTTCAAAATAACTTTTGTATACAGTACAATTTATAAGTTAATAATTCTTGTACTGATATACATCAATAAATAAAGAAAGAAAAAACAAGTATATACGGCCGTAAGTTCGGCCAGGCCGAAGCTTATGTACCCTCCATCATGGATTGCGTAGAAACTTCTTCTAAACACTGCCATCCAGAATCGAATTACTTAAGTTGCGGTAACGCTTGCCGATGGCAAGGTATCTTAAAACCACCTAACACCATCTTCTAAATTGTATGTAAGTCCATACGTGGTATATATTAAATCAAAAAAGATCGATCCAATACGTATATAATTCAGTTTGACAAAGTAGACACAAAATTTTTACAAAATTTTCTACAGAAATAAAATTTTAACAAAATTTTCTATAGAAATAAAATTTTCACAACATTTTCTATAGAAATAAAAATTTTGACAAAATTTTCTATAGAAAAAAATTTTGACAAAAAATTCTACAGAAATAAAATGTTAACAAAATTTTCTCTAGAAATGAAATTTTGACAAAATTTTCTATAGAAATAAAATTTTAGTAGATTATTTTTGGCTCTAGTGGCAACCATGATTATGAACCGATATGGACCAATTTTTGTGTGATTGGACCAATTTTGGTATGGTTGTTAGCGACCATATACTAACACCACGTTCCTAATTTGAACCGGATCGGATGAATTTTGCTCCTCCAAGAGGCTCCGGAGGTCAAATCTGGAGAACTTTTTATATGGGGGCTATATATAATTATAGACCGATATGGACCAATTCTGGCACGGTTGTTAAAGATCATATACTAACACCATGTTCCAAATTACAACCGGATTGGATGAAATTTGCTTCTCTTGGAGACTTCGCAAGCCAAATCTGGGGATCGGTTTATATGGGGGCTATATATAATTATGAACCGATGTGGACCAATTTTTGCATGGTTGTTAGAGACCATATACCATTATCATGTACCAAATTTCAGGCGGATCGGATGAAATTTTCTGCTCTTTGAGGCTCCGCAACCCAAATCTGGGGATCAGTTTATATGGGGGCTATATATAATTATGGACCGATGTGGACCAATTTTTGCATGGTAGTTAGAGACCATATACCAATATCATGTACCAAATTTCAGCCGGATCGGATGAAATTTGCTTCTCTTTGAGGCTCCGCAAGCCAAATCTGGGGATCGGTTTATATGGGGGCTATATATAATTATGGGCCGATGTGGACCAATTTTTGCACGGTTGTTAGAGACCATATACCAACACCATGTACCAAATTTCAGCCGGATCGGATGAAATATGCTTCTCTTAGAGGGTCCACAAGCCAAATCTGGGGATCGGTTTATATGGGGGCTATATATAGTTATGGACCGATGTGGACCTATTTTTGCATGGTTGTTAGAGACCATATACCAACACCAAATACCAAATTTCAACCGGATCGGATGAAATATGCTTCTGTTAGTGGCTCCACAAGCCAAATCTGAGGGTCCCTTTATATGGGGGCTATACGTAAAAGTGGACCGATATGGCCCATTTTCAATACCATCCGACCTACATCTATAGCAACTACTTGTGCCAAGTTTCAAGTCGATAGCTTGTTTCGTTCGGAAGTTAGCGTGATTTCAACAGACGGACGGACGGACGGACATGCTTAGATCGACTCAGAATTTCACCACGACCCAGAATATATATACTTTATGGGGTCTTAGAGCAATATTTCGATGTGTTACAAACGGAATGACAAAGTTAATATACCCCCATCCTATGATGGAGGGTATAAAAATGAAGCTTAGTTTTCAGATGAGGTTATAATATAGTCGTGACAAATAAATCGCCAGTTTTGCAAAATGTTTGTTTTAAGCTACGTTTTAGTTTGCCTGAAATTTAAAATGTCTCTCAACTCCACTGTTATTTAGCTAGATTATTATTGTTGTTGCAATTGTTACTTTTATTGCTAGCCGGTTGATGATACCGTCGTGGGGTAGCTGCTATTGAGTTGATCCAATTTCTCATGATGAAAATGGGTCTGCTTCATTTCATTTCGGTTTTGTTTCCCATACATTTCGAATTCATCTCACTCTGAACTCCATCAACTTCAACAACGGCAAAATCAGCATCAACAGCACTCAGAAGCTCATCCTTTATGGGACTGTATCATTATTTTCTTCCACGTACCACATATTCTTCTATGATTCTATGGATATGTGAGCGAACATTCAACATTGCTGTTTAGTCATTTAGGTTGCCATGACCATCATCATCACCGCCACCGCCGCCACTGACACCGCTACCATCACCAAAATCGTCATCACCAAAGCCGTCACCGTTAAAGTCATCATTGTTTGAAAGAAGTATCATTTTCCCCCGCACCAACTTTCCTATTTGTGAGATTTGGACCAATCATGCTTTGTATAGAGGAATGGAACATCTGTATAAATTGCTATAAATCAAACGTTTATTTTATGTTTGTTTTTATACCCTCCATCATAGGATGGGGGTATATTAACTTTGTCATTCCGTTTGTAACACATCGAAATATTGCTCTAAGACCCCATAAAGTATATATATTCTGGGTCGTGGTGAAATTCTGAGTCGATCTAAGCATGTCCGTCCGTCCGTCCGTCCGTCCGTCCGTCCGTCCGTCCGTCCGTCCGTCCGTCCGTCTGTTGAAATCACGCTAACTTCCGAACGAAACAAGCTATCGACTTGAAACTTGGCACAAGTAGTTGTTATCGATGTAGGTCGGATGGTATTGAAAATGGGCCATATCGGTCCACTTTTACGTATAGCCCCCATATAAAGGGACCCTCAGATTTGGCTTGTGGAGCCTCTAAAAGAAGCATATTTCATCCGATCCGGCTGAAATTTGGTATATGGTGTTGGTATATGGTCTCTAACAACCATGCAAAAATTGGTCCACATCGGTCCATAATTATATATAGCCCCCATATAAACCGATCCCCAGATTTGGCTTGTGGAGCCTCTAACAGAAGCCCATTTCATCCGATCCGGCTGAAATTTGGTACATGGTGTTGGTATATGGTCTCTAACAACCATGCAAAAATTGGTTCCCATCGGTCCATAATTATATATAGCCCCCATATAAACCGATCCCCAGATTTGGCTAGTGGAGCCTCTAAGAGAAGCATATTTCATCCGATCCGGCTGAAATTTGGTACATGGTGTTGGTATATGGTCTCTGACAATCATGCAAAAATTGGTCCACATTGGTCCATAATTATATATAGCCCCCATATAAACCGATCCCCAGATTTTGGCTTGCGGAGCCTCAAAGAGGAGCAAATTTCATCCGACCCGGCTGAAATTTGGTACATGATGTTAGTATATGGTCTCTAACAACCGTGCAAAAATTGGTCCACATCGGTCCATAATTATATATAGCGCCCATATAAACCGATCCCCAGATTTGGGTTGCGGAGCCTCAAAGAGAAGCAAATTTTATCCGATCCGCCTGAAATTTGGTACATGATATTGGTATATGGTCTCTAACAACCGTGCAAAAAATGGTCCACATCGGTTCATAATTATATATAGCCCCCATATAAACCGATCCCCAGATTTGGCTTTCGAAGTCTCCAAGAGAAGCAAATTTCATCCAATCCGGTTGTAATTTGGAACATGGTCGATATCGGTCCATAAATATATATAGCCCCCATACAAAATGTTCTCCAGATTTGACCTCCGGAGCCTCTTGGAGGAGCAAAATTCATCCGATTCGGTTCAAAGTAGGAACGTGGTGTTAGTATATGGTCGCTAACAACCATACCAAAATTGGTCCAATCACACAAAAATTGGTCCATATCGGTTCATAATCATGGTTGCCACTAGAGCCAAAAATAATCTACCAAATTTTATTTCTATAGAAAATGTTGTCAAAATTTTATTTCTAGAGAAAATTTTGTTAAAATTTTATTCGGTTCATAATAAAATTTTCATCATTGTCAAAATTTTATTTCTATAGAAAATTTTGTCAAAATTTTATTGCTATAGAAAATTTTGTTCAAATTTTATTCGGTTCATAATCATAGTTGCCACTCAAGCCAAAAATAATGGACCAAGATTTTATTTCTATAGAAAATTTTGTCACAAATTTATTTCTATAGAAAATTTTGTTAAAATTTTATTTCTGTAGAAAATTTTGTCAAAATTTTCTTTCTATAGAAAATGTTGTCAAAATTTTTATTTCTATAGAAAATTTTGTGAAAATTTTATTTCCATAGAAAATTTTTGAATATTTTCTTTCTGCAGAAAATTTTGTCAAAATTTTATGTCTACTTTGCCAAACTGAATTATATACGTATTGGATCGATCTTTTTTGATTTAATATATACCACGTATGGACATACAACTTAGAAGATGGTGTTAGGAGGTTTTAAGATACCTTGCCATCGGCAAGCGTTACCGCAACTTAAGTAATTCGATTATGGATGGCAGTGTTTAGAAGAAGTTTCTACGCAATCCATGATGGAGGGTACATAAGCTTCGGCCTGGCCGAACTTACGGCCGTATATACTTGTTTTTTTTTCTTTTTTTTTTAATTTTTACTTTTATGCTAAATCAAACTTCAAGGAGCTCCTTCATGAACAAAAGGTCTAAAAAAAGAAATTTTAAGTATATGAAAAGACAACAAAATATCCAACTCATGATTTTGACCGTTTTCCTCTTTACCAAGTATGGTTTGAAATTGGCATAAATAATTGTTGTTTTGCAAATGGGGTGAACTGTTTGATTAGTCTACAATATAAGTTTATCAATTTCTCAAAGGATTTAAAAATAAATTTTCATCGCTGAAGCAACCAAAACTTCGATTGGATTACTTCATTATGAATCATTTCATATTCATCCATGGGTAGGACATACTGGAATAAGGGGAAATAAAATAGACGATAAATTTAAAAAGATCCAGATCGGTATGAGTCGGTAAGCGAGCTTATTTAAAACAAGTATATACGACCTTATGTGCGGATGAGGCGAATTTTAAATACCCACCACCTTGAATCAAATATAAAATCGTGGCTTTACTGAATCGGTATGAACCAAATTAAAAGCAGGTCTTGTGGACTTAAAATACTTGTAGATTTCGAATTTCAGGCAAATTAGGGGAAAATTCCCATATCTAGAAGTTCAAGAAGTCATATCGGTCTGTATGGGTCTATACCAAAACATGGACCGAAACACATAACATTTTTCAAAAATTTTTTGTAAAAATAAAATTTTGTTGTTTTTGATTTCAGCTTAAAACCATGCATTGACTAAACTACTAAACTACCTCTGATGGTTAAGCTACATTTGTAGTTTAGTCAATGCATGGTTTTAAGCTGAAAACAAAAGCAACAAAATGATTGACGAATAAACCAATAATAACGAAACAAAACGAAATAAAATGTTGATAAAATTTTCTATTAAAAAAAATCTATAGAAATAAAATTTTGACAAAATTTTCTATACAAATAAAATTTTGACAAAATTTTCTATACAAATAAAATTTTGACAAAATTTTCTATACAAATAAAATTTTGACAAAATTTTTTATAGAAATAGAATTTTCTACAGAAATAAAATTTTGACAAAAAATCCTATAGAAATGAAATTTTGACAAAATTTTCTATTAAAATAAAATGTTATTTACTAGTTTAATCCATAAATTCAATATTGTTAAGCCAAAATTAGAGACTTATTTTTAAGACTATTGTTAATTTAGTAGTTTTGTTGTGAATTTTCTTAAAATTTTTGTAGGTTATCTTTGGCACGAGTGGCAACCGTGTCTACAATACCTCTAGATTTTCATTTTCAGGTAACTCGGATAAAAAATAGGTTTTTAAACACCCAAGACCCCTAATCGGGGGGTCGGCCTATATGGGGGATATATCAAAACCTGGACTGATATGGCCCATCTTCGAAATTGATCTGAGACAAATTTCAGGACAATAGAACGATAATACTATATATACTTTAAATAATCGGAAATCGATATTTCGATGTGTTATGGTGGTGGGTACACAAATGGGCGATGGATACTAGAATCCGAAAAGGATCAGAATTTGGCATCTATTGAAATTGCGTAAGACAACACTCAGTAGCGTATTAAAGACTTGAAGCGGGTAACCGCAAACGATTCCTTCAGCATTATCAGCTACCAATATCTTACTACACGCAGCAATACCCAAGTTTTAAAAACAAGTATATACGGCCGTAAGTTCGGCCAGGCCGAATCTTATGTACCCTCCACCATGGATTGCGTATAAACTTCTACGAAAGACTGTCGTCCACAAATTTCAACTCACTCGGATGAAATTTCCTCCTCCAAGAGGCTGCAAAACCAAATCTCTGGATCGGTTTATATGGGGGCTATAAATGATTATGGACTGATATGGACCACTTTTGGCATGGTTGTTAAATATCATATACTACCACCACGTACCAAATTTCAACCAGATCGGATGAATTTTGCTTCTCCAAAAGGCAACGGAAGTCAAATCTGGCGATCGGTTTATATGGGAGCTAAATATAATTATGGACTGATAGGAACCAATTCCTGCATGGTTGTTGGATACCATATACTAACATCACGTACAAAATTTCAACCGAATGGGAAGAATTTTGCTCTTCCAAGATGCTCCAGGGGTCAAATCTGGGGATCGGTTTGTATGGGGCCTATATATAATTATGGACCGACATCGACCAATTTTTGCATGGGTATTTTGGTATTTTCCAAATAGATGCTTACAAAACTAATCCTATGATAAGGTCTTGTCATCATCACAATCAAGAAATATCCAACATTATTGCTTGGTCCACAATCCTGTAAGTGCAACTCCTATCGATTCCCTTTTCACGAGGAATACCGTCAATGAGGACCACCTCAAGCGGATATAACAAACAAATCCCGATGAACTGATTCCACCAAAGTAAGTGACTAACATAACTAATGTTCGCTTCGTATGAATATTTCTCAAAAGGCAACAAAGTAACAGACAACAATTTGTTGCAACTGGAATAGGAAGAGAGAACAAAAAAGTCCTAAGAACATTAAGTTGGATTAGCCACTCAGCTTTGAGTTTGTCCCTCCTTCTCCTACGGGTAATCAAAAAAAAACAATATTTCTAGAAACCATGGATGATGAACCCCTTCCATGGCAAACCCCAGTTGATTCTCGTTTTTCAAAAGTGGGGATGATTGCACACCAAGACGTGATAGCTTCATTTATCCAGGGACCATACTCCTCCAATTGGTATGGTTTATGGTTGGTGTGTGTGTGTGTCCGTGACAGATTAAATATAGACGAGGGAGTTGCATGATTTAAATTTTGCAATCACAGAAATGGATATCAAGAAAAATTATTCCCAATGAAAGCCAAGGAATACAATGAATGTCAACAAAGCGAAACCCAAGTAAATCCAAGTTAGAATGGGCACAAAAGGGGGCTAAATGGAGACCAATGAAAAATAGATTTCAAATAATATTAAAAGCCACAGAATAGAAACATAGGTGACTTCTTCGATAGCTAGTTGGCTGACCAGCAATTGGTGGTAGTCAAATGTTGACTTTTCCGCCACACTTGTTTGAGCCCCAAGACACAGGTCATTCATTAGCTTCACTCTACTTCAGAACAGTGATAAGAATTGGATAATGTCAGTACAGGTCTTTTTTATTCATTCATTCTTTTTCTGGGGAGTATCAGAATTCCTTTTTTTTTAATTTTCCTTTAACTTTCGTCATAATTCAAAATGATAAATTGTTATGAAAAAAGTGACAGTAAACGTTTTGTCGGGCTTCCTAAACACGCAAAACAACTGTTACTATTATCCAACTTCATTCATACAAATAAGGGTGAGTTCTTGCCAAACACTTTTCGTATCTTGCAGCTAGCTGGTGATGGATATGATGACAAACATGAAACATTCCTAGAAATCATCCGGTAGCATATCATAAAAGCGTGTAATAACCATAAGCATACATGTCAACAACATTTACAATTAAATACCAGAAATGTATTCGCTGTGGAATTTATGAGCGTCTCCAAGCGATAGTCTGTGTTGATCCCTTATGGCATTGCGCATGCGCAACCATTAACACTATGTTAAGGTAGGCATGTCATTCACCACTCATCATTTACACATTTCAAGAGCCTCAGAAATTTCTTTCATATTCTTTTCGAGTGGAAAATATCAGGCTCGATGAAAGGTTTAACAGCGGAGTAATATTTTTAACACCCTTTGCTAATGTTTGACATAAAGATTGTTAATGATATACACACATTAACAGACCTCCCTTTCACAGTGATGTTGAAGGCAAGACAAATTAGAGCATTCGGTAAATAATGGGCCACTATCGGAAATAGATAAAGTAGGTCTACAGTGTTGTAATACTAAACCATTGTAATCAACGTACGAGTATAGCCCCCATATAAACCGACGCTCAGATTTGGTTTGCGGAGCCTCTTGGAGAAGCAAAATTCATCCGATCCGGTCGAAATTTGGTACATGGTGTAAGTATATGGTCTCTAACAACCATGCTAAAATTGGTCCACATCGGTCCATAATTAAATATAGTCCCCATATAAACCGATCCCCAGATTTGGCTTGCGCTGCCTCTAAGAGAAGCAAATTTCATCCGATCCGGCTGAAATTTGGTACATGCTATTAGTATATGGTTTTTAACAAACATTCACAAATTGGTCCACATCGGTGCATAATTATATATAGCCCCCATATAAACCGATCCCCAGATTTGACCTCCGGTGCCTTTTGGAGAAGCAAAATTCATCCGATCTGGGTGAAATTTGGTACGTGATGGTAGTATATGATATTTAACAACCATGCCAAAAGTGGTCCATATTAGTCCATAATCATATATAGACCCCATATAAACCGATCCCGAGATTTGGTTTTGGAGCCTCTTGGGGGAGCAAATTTCATCCGATTCAGTTGAAATTTCGTACATTGTGGTAGTATATTGCCGTTAACAACTATGCCTAACTAGGTCCATATCGGTCTATAGTTATATATAGCCCTCAGATAAATCGATCCCCAATCACACAAAAATTGGTCCATATCAAGTTCATAATTGTATATAGCCCCCATATAAGAGACCCCCATATTTCAATTCTGGCTCTCTACGTGTCGTGCAAAAAGTCCATATCGATTCGTAATTATTTCTAGGCTTACCTATACATACCTGTTTTGTCTAATATATACCACGTATGGGCTAACTCCAATTTAGAAAACGATTTAAGATACCACAACCAAGTATTTAATTCGATTGTGGATGACAGTCTTTCGTAGAAGTTTCTACGCAATCCATGGTGGAGGGTATATAACATTCGGCCTGGTCGAACTTACGGCCATATATACTTGTTCATGTTAGTTTGATACCAAAACAGGCGATTAACGTCCAAATGCATGATTTTACTTTACAACTAATTATTGTTCAAGCTTTTATGGACAAAGAAGATTAAGGAACGTAATCAATAGATTCATTGAAGAGAAAACGCCAGATACAAATCTATCTATCTATCGCCTGTCAGTATATATTTCCATTCGGGAGTAAACATATACACAGCCTTTAGTATAGATCTGGCTGGCCTATATTTAATTTCCGATGGATAAAACATATAAAAATTATCCTCTTAAAAATTGAATCATCTCTGCTTCCACTGTGCATCATCTCTTCAATTTTTTTTTTCAATTTTTAATTGGTAGTTGGAGGATGCATACTGACATCCCATAAAAAATAAATCGGGTGACATTTATTGCTTCAGGAGGCGCAAGAATAAAATTCTGGGTACCGGTTTATAATAGGGCTATATAATTATAGAGCAATTTTTGCATAGAACCTTGAAGTGATAAGCTGACGTTGCAAACCAAATTTACCAAATTATGTTATAACCGGATTGGACGAAATTTACGCCCCCAGGAAGCTCAAGATATCAAATCTGGGAATCCCGTACCATCACACCTTGTACGGGTGTAGCTCTGCAGTGGCCTATGGTCTAAGGTCAACGAATACGAGCGGACTTCGACCATCGGCCGTTACGGCAGCTCACACCATTACCACCAACCGTGCTTAAACTTTGGTGGCCAATCGAAGGTGTACATTTTCAGCTGGCCTGCGTACATCGGAGAGTTCTTGCACATTTTGAAACTTCAATAGCTTAATCGAAGCTCATTTTTGATATGTGTACCATTCATTTTCGCGAAATCTTCAACTCATAAGCAAAAATATTCCAAGTACACTCAAAAAAATGTTTACTTGGATCCAAAGATTTTGACCTTCCCTTAAGGATTTTGGTATTGATTCCGAGCCAAAGATGCGGCTTTTTTAAAATAAAGAAATTTTTAGCGACCTATCTGGCTTTAAATCTAGGACCAATAAAATTAAAATTGGAATACAGATCTCATGTATCAAATTTTCTTTCTCTTTTCGCGTTTTATTAATAAAGGTACTCACGTACAAACAAATTACAGTTTAAAAATCCAAATTATAACGAATACTTGAAAGTAAAAAATGCTTTCTAAATTCCAAAAACTTCCAAAAACTTTAAACCAAAGACGCTAAATCCTCAAAATAAGTCTTAGCCTATATTTGAAGCATTTTTATCTTAAATGTAAAATTTCAACATTTCATTCAATTTAAGGACAATTTCTTTAAATCAAAAATGTGTTTCTTTACTTTAAGGAAAATTAGCCTTAGTTCAAAGGCATGGGACTTTAATGAAAACAATTTTTGAAGCAAAGATTATAAACTTTATTTTAATTAAAATTTCATTATTTTAAAGAAATTTGTCCTTCATATTTTGTAAATTTCGCATGCTAAAATTTAGGTTGCGTAATCTTTAATATCACGTAAATATTTTTTTCAGTGTAAAATAGTCAACTGACGAATTTTTATGAATTATTTCTTATTTAACCACTGTATTCATATTGACCGAAAGAAATACAATGCAACAGTACATCATTCCTTTCCGATGTATATATTGTTTGTCATAAATTTCTTAATGTAGAAATGCTTGATGTTGGAATTCCTGGTATTCCTTGAGCTCAGTAGTTGTGTTTATTTGTTTTCAAAATTGATTATATTTATTTAATTTTTTTTTTTTAATATGAAAAAGGGGTTGTTTCCTGATCGAAGTAGATCATGTTGCCCCTTGTATACAACCATTAAAATGTATCATTTGTTGAAATATGGGTTCAACTTCGAATATGATGATGTGTTGAGGCGAACGATCATTTAGACTGTTCTACTAACATCAACGTGAAGTTTGCTTTTTTGGCCTTGTGGGGTTGCCTATGATGTCTGTGGCCTTTTGCTGGCTGAGAGGTGGTAGTTAGCTGATGCAGTCACATCATTGTAGCCTCGTCACATGGAAATTGTTTACATATTTGTTTAACATTCATGGAGTTAATTTGTGTGCACTGTATGAGTAAGTTGCCAGCAACATTTATTTACAACATATTCGAGTCGAGTAGTTGGCTCTACTAGATTCATATACCACCTACCTACCCTTGCAATGGGAAGCATCCATTTAAACGTAACTTAAGGTGGATCGAAATAATTCTCAGACAAAAATATAAAATAATACTCAAGCAAAAAAAATAGAAAGTTCTTGAGTCAATGCTTTTCAAAAATGCTCTTCCAGAAATGGATTTCATTTTCACTTGGCAAGAAATTCTTGAGAGGTGATATATAATAACCCAGAAAAAAAATTGGAAATTCTTCTAAAAGCACGACTTTAAAATCACTTCCAAAAATGTTCTCCCGGTGATGTTCTTCATTTTAACGTAATATAACGTTTACCCCAAACAAATTTTGCTTCAAGCATATATATTTTCAGGATTTGTCCGAAAAAAATATTATTTGTATTGTTTAAACATATTATGTTTCACCTTAGGCATACACTGGTAGAAAAAAAAATTAATGAAATTTTTTTGGGTATATATATATATATATATATTTTTTTTTAAGGCACCAATTGGTTACTTCCATTATTTTACTTAACCTAACCTTCTAAACACATATATGTTTATAGGCTATGTCTAAATTAATATATGTTTGAATCCAAGCATGTTATATTTACAAACATTTTATGTCCGAAACATAATATGTTCTAACCTAGGAACATAGTTTAACATAGTTTAGGAACATTTTATGCTTGCACTTAAAAATACTGTGTTAAAAAATTTGGGTTCCAAACATATAAAAAACAGTCTGTTTCGTCCGTGCGGGAAGTTCTTTTAATTAAATTTTTATAACTCGATTTTTTCGTATTTTTTTAAGGGTAACTTCAACTTTTTTGTTTCATATATGTTACAAACAGTGTAAGAATTATTAAAATGGTACAAATTATTTAAATTTTTGTGGAAAAAAAATGTTAAATCCATTCTAGAAAAGTTGAGTATTTTTGGAAATATTTGTGGTCAACCGTTTTATATAAGCTTTAGTAAAAAATAAAAATTATTTATTAAAAATTATTTGTTTGGCAAAATATTACACAGTTTTTTAATGAACATCCAAAATAGAGGTGTACGCGTGACACGAAATTCTTGTCACACGCGTGAATCACGTGAGTCGTGCACAAAATCCAAAGCAACTCTCGTAAATGTGCGTGAATGGGACTAAAATAAAGAAGTCTCACACACGACACACGTGCGTGAGAAATAAAGTCGGATCGTGAATATGCGTGAATAAAATTTCTGCAAAATCACATTCACGAACAAAAATAATATTTAATTCTTATTCGTGTGTTAATTGAAATTAATTTAGCTGTCGAACTAAAGGGTGATTCTTTTGAGGTTAGGATTTTCATGCATTAGTATTTGACAGATCACGTGGGATTTCAGACATGGTGTCAAAGAGAAAGATGCTCAGTATGCTTTGACATTTCATCATGAATAGACTTACTAACGAGCAACGCTTGCAAATCATTGAATTTTATTACCAAAATCAGTGGCAGAAAATCCGCTTTTTTATCGACAAATTTTGTTCAGCGATGAGGCTCATTTCTGGTTGAATGGCTACGTAAATAAGCAAAATTGCCGCATTTGGAGTGAAGAGCAACCAGAAGCCGTTCAAGAACTGCCCATGCATCCCGAAAAATGCACTGTTTGGTGTGGTTTGTACGCTGGTGGAATCATTGGACCGTATTTTTTCAAAGATGCTGTTGGACGCAACGTTACGGTGAATGGCGATCGCTATCGTTCGATGCTAACAAACTTTTTGTTGCCAAAAATGGAAGAACTGAACTTGGTTGACATGTGGTTTCAACAAGATGGCGCTACATGCCACACAGCTCGCGATTCTATGGCCATTTTGAGGGAAAACTTCGGAGAACAATTCATCTCAAGAAATGGACCGGTAAGTTGGCCACCAAGATCATGCGATTTGACGCCTTTAGACTATTTTTTGTGGGGCTACGTCAAGTCTAAAGTCTACAGAAATAAGCCAGCAACTATTCCAGCTTTGGAAGACAACATTTCCGAAGAAATTCGGGCTATTCCGGCCGAAATGCTCGAAAAAGTTGCCCAAAATTGGACTTTCCGAATGGACCACCTAAGACGCAGCCGCGGTCAACATTTAAATGAAATTATCTTCAAAAAGTAAATGTCATGGACCAATCTAACGTTTCAAATAAAGAACCGATGAGATTTTGCAAATTTTATGCGTTTTTTTTTTTAAAAAAGTTATCAAGCTCTTAACAAATCACCCTTTATATTTGATTTTTAAATTTTGTTTCCATTGCACATTTTCGGTTAGAAAATGTTGTGAGTCTCGTGAATCGCGTAAATTGTCGTGAATCGTGCGTGAGTGTGAGTCCTTAAAAGTAGTTCGTGCGTGAGTAAAGGTTTTAATTTCGTGAATGTGCGTGAGCGTGATTGGCTACCACACGTATCGTGCGTGAGCGTGCGTGAATAAACATTTTGTTTCGTGAATGTGCGTGAGTGGGAGTGAAATTTCACTCACGCGCACACCTCTAATCCAAAACCCTGAATTCACACCTTAAAAAGTGAAGCAAATTCAGTGCAACGGCTTTTGAAATGCTGGACATCCGTCCTATGACAAACCCATGTTAAATTCATCCCTTCTGCGAAAATTTTGCGCTACTTCCGAATACAAAAAAAAATTGTTTCACTACTTTTTTTGCAATGCTGTTTTTACTAGGAAGATTTTATTTTTTTAATTTCCACAATAAATTTAAAATTTTTCTTTTTATACTCAAAAAAAATGAACTCTATTCAGCACTGAAGCCAATTTAATTTTATTTATGCTAAATTTTGATCTCCCACAAAATAGTTTAACATTTCTTAAAATTTATAAATTTTACCAATAATGCGCCCATCATGAACTGCGTATGGCACTAAAAACATTTTGCAATTTTTAACTCCAAGTTTTACCTTCTAACTATGAAATTTTCTGTAAAAAGTGAAAAAACAATAATTATGTCTAATAAATTTTCCTGAATTTGTCAACAAATATTAAGTTTTGTGAAATCCGCGTCACACCCGGAAAATAGTGCCACGCGTAGAGGCAAATTGCGGGCATTTATTTCTGTTAATGAAAAATATTTTGCTTTAGTTTAACTTTTTCAGTATGGACATTTTTATAGCCTCCATCATAGCATACAAACTTTTTCATTCTGTGTGTAAAGCATCGGAATCCATGGGGTATTTTATATATTGAATCTTAGGCTTTAAAAGAGAGTGACTGGCTTTTCTGTAATTTTTTTTTTCAAACTGAAACATCTTCTTTTGTTTTCAAAAAACTACCGAGTTCAGTCTTTCCTAAATAAATTGTAATCCATCTCCCTACCCTAATGTGCCATCATATGCAATTTATACATTCAACCGTGTAAACGGATCAATGAATTTTTGTTTATGGGATGTTATCATCGATGCATCGATTGTTATGTTTTTTTTTCTGTTTTGTTTATTATTATTATTTGTTGTAATTGTATGAATAATTATAAAGTTATGCCTTCTGTTCCGCCCCCCGATATGCTTATGTCTTCAACCAGCATGCCGCATAGTCATTGAGGTGGGTACTACAAATCATGTTGATTGATTTGGGTCAACAAGAAATTTATGACAAACTCGACATTAAATTTGTTGCTTCGATATACAATATTTAAATATAAAACGAATGCATGTTTAACAACGAGAAAACTCTCTCTCTCTCTCTCTCTATCTGCACTTTTTTGTTTTTAATGTATTTACCACTGCGGGCAAAGACTAAGATTTTTTTTGTAAAAGGGAAAAATTTTTATGTATTCCTCTAAATCAATTTCATGTCCTCCAGATAAAATATGCATACTAACGTCGAAGTGTTTTTTGCAGTAATTTTAATCCGGGAATCTTTTAAATTATTGTCATATGACGTAGCAAATTTTAGCCGGATCGGATGAATTAAATTTTACTCCTGGAAGAGGTTCCAGAAATCAAATCTGGGGATCGGTTTATTTGGAGACTATACCTAAAATTGATCCGATATGGCCCATTTGCAATACCGACATGTATCGAGTTTCAAACCGAAAGCTCATTTTGTTTGGATGCTAGCGTAACTTCAATAGACGGACGGACTGACATCATAGGTTAGGTTAGGTTAGGTTATGTGGCAGCCCGATGTATCAGGCTCACTTAGAGTATTCAGTCCATTGTGATACCACAGTGGTGAATTTCTCTCTTATCACTGAGTGCTGCCCGATTCCATGATAAGCTCAATGACAAGGGACCTCCTTTTTATAGCCGAGTCCGAACGGCGTTCCACATTCCAGTGAAACCACTTAGAGAAGCTTTGAAACCCTCAGAAATGTCACCAGCATTACTGAGGTGGGATATTCCACCGCTGAAAAACTTTTTGGTGTTCGGTCGTAGCAGGAATCGAACCCACGACCTTGTGTATGCAAGGCGGGCATGCTAACCATTGCACCACGGTGGCTCCCATCATAGGATCGACTCAGAATTTCACCACGACCAAAAATATATATACTTTATGCGTTCTGAGGCCAATATTTCGATGGAATGACAAATAAAAATGTGAGGTCACGCAGTACAAACTTGAATAAATCCTAATCGACCTTTATTGTAATACATTTTTTTTTCAAATATAAATTAAGTTTGTTTTTGAAAGCACCATTGTAATGTAATTTTTTTAAACCTACGAGGGCAGTTCGGAAACTTCTTAGCCTAGCACAAAAAGCGCGGTATAAACAGAAAAAAGTTAAGTGTTTTGGAAACTTCCATCTCTGTCTCTGGCAACTCCTTCATATAGAAACAGGTGTTCAAAAACGACGCATCCGCAATTTTTTTACAATGGAAAAATTAGAAATGCGTGCTGTCATTAAATATTTATATAAAAAATGTTTATCGGGACAAGAAATTCATAATGATGTGGTGAATGTGTTAGGTGAAAATGCCCATTCATATGCAACAGTAAAAAATTGGGTTGTACGTGGTCGTACAAGCATTGAAGATGAACCACGTAGTGGACGTCCAAAAACAGTAACAACAACAGAAATTATAGCCAAAGTGCATGATATGGTATTAAATGATCGACGAATAAAAGTGCGTGAAATTGCCAATATCGTGGGCATCTCAAATGATCGAGCCCATTTAAAATTCCAAGATTTTTCTTGGATTTCGTCCTGTCTTACGACACAAAAAAAAAATAATTTTTCATTAAGATAACGCACCAGCGCACAAGAGTGTTTTAACAATGGCTAAAATCAACGAAATTAAGTAAGAGTTCCTTGACCACCCACCTTATTCTCCTGATTGAGCTCCCATTGACATTTACTTGTTCCCAAAATCTAAAAAAAAATATTCTTGCTGGCAAGCGTTTTACTTCAAATGAAGATACAATTACAGTTGTAAACCACTATTATGAAGACCTTGAGGAAAACTATTTTAATCTAGGGATATAATTGCTAGAAAAGCGTTGGACTAAGTGTATTGAAGTTTCAGGAGATTATATTGAAAAATAAAAATAATTTTGAAAAACTAACTATTCTTTTTCATTGATAGGCTAAGAAGTTTCCGAACCCCCATCGTATGTTGCTTCCTATTTTATATAAAATGAAAATAGAAACCCAAAATCACAATTAGGGAAACATTTAGTTAGGATGAAGTAGGGAGTTATTTCATAATGAAAAAAACTTACAAAACAAACAAAGGTCGTTTTTACTATTCTTGGGACATATTTTATTTTTATATTTCGAGCCTTATTTCTAGAGGGCTTATTTGCCGGAGTCTAAAGTTCTTGTAATTTTGAGTCACATGCAACTTTTATTAAATGCAATAAAAAAATTTGGGCTATCATTTTATTTGTTATTTTGTGATGTTATTTTATTATTATATATAAATAATACTCCATCTCCCTATATCAAAATTTGGGCCTTATTTCAAATTTCTTTGGACTGTTATTTCATGCCTAATACTGATCTTTTTAGAGAATTGTTTCACGCTCAATAAATGTTCCAGAGATAAATATGAGTCCCAACACAATTTAACTGAAACATGAAAATCGACACCAAAAGGGCCCATTTTCACTTTGGAATCACATAAGCCAACATAGTACTCTTTCCATAGGAGAAAGTCTTAAAGCTCGGCCGCCCTCTCTATGTTAGGTTATGTATTGTGGGAGCTCGGTTTTTCGGGCTTACTTAGACTATTCAGTCCATTGTGATACCACAGTGGTGAACTTCTCTCTTATCACTGAGTGCTGCCCGGTTGTATGGTTAGCTCATGACAACGGCCCTTCTTTTTATAGCCGAGTCCGAACGGCGTTCCATAATGCAGTGAAACCACTTAGAGAAGCTTTGACTGACTCAGAAATATCACCAGCATTACTGAGAAGGTATAATCCGCTGGACTACAAAGCAAAAACAAACAAGTATACTCATATACGGCCGTAAGTTCGGCTAGGCCAAAGCTTATGTACCCTCCACCATGGCTTGCGTAGAAACTTCTTCTAAACACTGCCATCCACAATCGAATTACTTGGGTTGCGGTAACGCTTGCCGATGGCAAGGTATCTTAAAACCTCCTACCACCGTCTTCTAAAATGTAAGTAAGTCCATACGTGGTATACATTAAATTAAAACAAGTATATACGGCCGTAAGTTCGGCCAGGCCGAAGCTTATGTACCTTCCATCATGGATTGCGTAGAAACTTCATCTAAACACTGCCATCCACAATCGAATTACTTAAATTGCGGTAACGCTTGCCGATGGCAAGGTATCTTAAAACCTCCTAACACCATCTTCTAAATTGTATGTAGGTCCATGCGTGGTATATATTAAATCAAAAAAGATCGATCCAATACGTATATAATTCAGTTTGACAAAGTAGACATAAAATTTTGACAAAATTTTCTACAGAAATAACATTTTAACAAAATTTTCTATAGAAATAAAATTTTCACAAAATTTTCTATAGAACTAAACTTTTGACAAAATTTTCTATAGAAATAAAATCTTGGTAGGTTATTTTTGGCTCGAGTGGCAACCATGATTATGAACCGAATAAAATTTGAACAAAATTTTCTATAGAAATAAAATTTTGATAAAATTTTCTATAGAAATAAAATTTTGACAATGATGAAAATTTTATTATGAACCGAATAAAATTTTAACAAAATTTTCTATAGAAATAAAATTTTGACAAAATTTTCTATAGAAATAAAATTTTGGTAGATTATTTTTGGCTCTAGTGGCAACCATGATTATGAACCGATATGGACCAATTTTTGTGTGACTGGACCAATTTTGGTATGGTTGTTAGCGACCATATACTAACATCACGTGCCTAATTTGAACCGGATCGGATGAATTTTGCTCCTCCAAGAGGCTCCGGAGGTCAAATCTGGAGAATGTTTTATATGGGGGCTATATATAATTATGGACCGATGTGGACCAATTTTTGCATGATTTTAGAGACCATATACCAACACCATGTACCAAATTTCAGCCGGATCGGATGAAATTTGCTTCTCTTTTAGGCTCCGCAAGCCAAATCTGGGGATCGGTTTATATGGGGGCTATATATAATTATGGACCGATGTGGACCAATTTTTGCATGGTTGTTAGAGACCATATACCAACACCATATACCAAATTTCAGCCGGATCGGATGAAATATGCTTCTGTTAGAGGCTCCACAAGCCAAATCTGAGGGTCCCTTTATATGGGGGCTATACGTAAAAGTGGACCGATATAGCCCATTTTCAATACCATCCTACCTACATCGATAACAACTACTTGTGCCAAGTTTCAAGTTGATAGCTTGTTTCGTTCGGAAGTTAGCGTGATTTCAACAGACGGACGGACGGACGGACGGACATGCTTAGATCGACTCAGAATTTCACCACGACCCAGAATATATATACTTTATGGGGTCTTAGAGCAATATTTCGATGTGTTACAAACGGAATGACAAAGTTAATATACCCCCATCCTATGATGGAGGGTATAAAAAGACCGATTAAATACGTATATAATTCAGTTTGACAAAATTTTCTATAGAAATAACATTTTGACAAAATTTTCTATAGAAATAAAATGTTGACAAAATTTTTTATAGAAATAAAATTTCGGTAGATTATTTTTGGCACGAGTGGCAACCATGATTATGAACCGATATGGACCAATTTTTGTGTGATTGGGGATCGGCTATATAGAACAATGGACTGAATAGTCTAAGTGAGTAAAACTTAATCGGGCTGCCACTTTAACCCAACCTAACTATAGACCGATATGGGCCAATTTGCTAGCGGGCATATCTACCACCACATTCCAAATTTGAACCGGATCGGATGAATTTTGCTGCTCCAAGAGGCTCCGGAGGTCAAACCTATATATGGGGGCTATATATAATTATGAACCGATGTGGACCAATTTTTGCATGGTTGTTAAAACCCATATACTAATACCATGTTCCAAATTTCAAACGGGTAGGATGAATTTTGCTCCTCCAAGAGGCTCCGGAGGTTAAATCTGGAGAACGGTTTATATGGGGGCTATATATATTTATGGACCGATATGGACCAATTCTGGCATGGTTGTTAGAGACGATATACTAACACCACGTTCCAAAATTCAGTCGGATCGAATGAAATTTGCTTCTCTTTGAGGCTCCGTAAGTCAAATCTGGGAATCGGTTTATATGGCGGCTAATATAATTATGGACTGATGTGGACCAATTTTTGCGTGGTTGTTAGAGATCAAATACCAACACTATGTACCAAATTGCAGCCGGATCGGATGAAATTTGCTTCTCTTAGAGGCTCCGCAAGCCAAATCTGGGGGTCCGTTTGTATGGGGGCTATACGTAAAAGCGGACCGATATGGCCCAATACCATTCGACCTATAGCAATAACAAGTACTTGTGCCAAGTTTCAAGCCGATAGCTTTTTTCGTTCGGAAGTTAGCGTGATTTCAACAGACGGGCATACTTAGATCGACTCAGAATTTCACCACGACCCAGACCCATTCGACCTATAGCAATAACAAGTACTTGTGCCAAGTTTCAAGCCAATAGCTTTTTTCGTTCGGAAGTTAGCATGATTTCAACAGGCGGACGGATGGACGGACATACTTAGATCGACTCAGAATTTCACCACGACCCAGAATATATATACTTTATGGGGTCTTAGAGCAATATTTCGATGTGTTACAAACGGAATGACAAAGTAAATATGTTATACCCCCATCCTATGGTGGAGGGTATAAAAACGTTCGAAAATAGGAGGTGTCTTTAAACACTTTATTTTAAAGACGATTTTTGCTTGCAACATTGCATAATTTCTACTTAAAGTCGAATCTGAATGTGGAAATTTATTTAAAGTACCTTGACAGCACACGAAGAGAGAAGCTGAGAAACGAATAAATTAAAATATGTTTCAAAAGAGTTCTTGTCCCTAAAATAAGAATACGAGTTTTGCTTAGCATAAAAGGCGTATTTCTCTAATATAGAGTATTTTTCCCTATGCAAAAATTGATGAACTTTTCAATGGAGTCGTGTCGACCTTGTTGTTAAGTGATTCGACTTAAAAATCTGTATCTTGGATATTTACGTTGTCCATAACTCGTTATAAAGGGACATGTACTACACATGAAGAAAAAAAGCAAAAAACGAATGAATTCTAATTTCTTTCCTAGTTTATACAAAATCTTCGAATGGAAAATAACTCTTAAATGTTCTGCCTATAGCACCAATTTGGTAGAATTGGTCTGGGGTCTAATCCATATAGCAGCCTGCGTTCGAACTTAAGTCTTTGTTACTTTTCTTATATCACATTTTTACCAAATGCATTTTTCTGTTAATATCCAATAATAACTTCAGATTATTCAACGAATTCCAAGTATTGAACATTTTGCGTGTGAAATTGAGGTTTTTCTTGGTGGTCGAATATCTTATCTGCCTTCTATTACTCATGGTTCGACTTAATTTTCTTTAGAAATAGAATGAAACTATAACCTTGTAATAATTTTGTGATGTCCAATAAATCATAAATATTACATAGTTCAAGGTTATGATCTAATTTTAAAAAAATGTCACTTCTCTTCCGTTTTCATGGCCATTAAAAATGGTACATTTTTTTAATGTACATGAAATACCTTGAACACAAAATCCATAATACACTTGTTCTAAATGTTTTGTCTACTCGCTTCTAAAAAAAAGATCATCTACCATGGTTTTTGTGTAATCTATTGTCTAGAGCGTAAGGAGACCCACTTTTTAGTTCACCTCTATTGCCTGTGTCATTATGGGCTGCATTTGTTCTCATTTGCTCGTGCTGGCTTTTTTACACAGCAGGATACCAGTGCTAGGCGCTGGTATGTTTTCAGCGACATTGTTAATTATTATGGTTATGGTTAGCCGGCTGCCAAAAAAAATAACAGTACGGTGCTCTTCGATATACAGGGAAGACTCTCATAGGACTTGTCCAGTTAGGTATACCTTTTTCGGAGGGTCCAAACATGAGAAGTTCCACTATATACACAGGCAAAAATAATTTGTGTACTCTCCACTATAAGAGGGGATATACTAACTCCATAACGCATCGAAATGTTGGGCTTAAAATTTATACATCTTGATCGTGGTGAAATTTTGAGTTAAAATCACGCTAACATATAGCTTTCATATATACGAGTATAGCTGTCATATAAACCAAACCCTTGATTTGACTAACAGAACCTTTTGGAGAAGAGAATTCTATCCGATCCAGTTGATGTCATGTCACGTACCAAATCTATATAAGCCTGTCCCCAAATTTGATTTCCAAACCCTCATGGAGTAACAACTTGTATGCCTCTAATTACCATACATAAATGGGTCCATATCGGCTCATAATTATGTATAGACTTCTCAATATAAATCGATCGTAGCCAAAAAAAAAGGTGTCTGATATGTAATGCAATGAAATAAAGCACTTTATTTTTATTATAGCCTCCACCATAGGATAGGGGGAATATTACCTTTGTCATTCCGTTTGTAAAACATCGAAATATTGCTCTAAGACCCCATAAAGTATATATATTCTGGGTCGTGGTGAAATTCTGAGTCGATCTGAGCATGTCCGTCCGTCCGTCTGTTGAAACCACGCTAACTTCCGAACGAAACAAGCTATCGACTTGAAACTTGGCACAAGTAGTTGTTATTGATGTAGGTCAGATGGTATTGGTATTGGTCAAGGAAAAACGCGTGTAAATCGGTGAAATCGTTTATTTAAAAAAATCAAATTAAATTTATTTTTCAAGTTCAATTAGTATAAAATTCAGGAAAAATATTCAGTTAAGCTTTCGCTTTTCCAAATCCGAATTGCCGGGCCTCACGCTTGACACCTGCCATCAGATTTTGTACAGCCACCTTGTCCACCTTCTTCGCCGCAGAAAGCCAGTTTACCTTGAACTGCTGCTCGTCCTTAGCAGTTTTTTGGTCTTCTTTAGGTTCCGCTTGACAATAGCCCAGTATTTCTCAATTGGGCGGAGCTCTGGCGTGTTGGGAGGGTTCTTGTCCTTAGGAACCACCGGCACGTTGTTGGCGGCGTACCACTCCATGGCCTTTTTACCGTAATGGCAAGATGCCAAATCCGGCCAAAACAGTACGGAACAACCGTGTTTCTTCAGGAAAGGCAGCAGACGTTTATTCAAACACTCTTTCACGTAAATTTCTTGGTTGACAGTCCCGGAAGCTATGAAAATGCTGCTTTTCAAGCCACAGGTACAGATGGCTTGCCAAACCAGATATTTTTTTGCGAACTTTGACAGTTTTATGTGCTTGAAAATATCTGCTACCTTTCCCCTTCCTTTTGCCGTATAAAACTCCTGTCCCGGAAGCTGCTTGTAGTCGGCTTTGAGGTAGGTTTCGTCGTCCATTACCACGCAGTCAAACTTCGTCAGCATCGCCGTGTACAGCCTCCGGGATCGCGCTTTGGCCGTCGTATTTTGTTTATCATCGCGATTTGGAGTCACTACCTTCTTGTAAGTCGATAGTCCGGCTCGTTTTTTGGCTCGATGCACGGTTGTAGACGATAAACCCAGCTTATTTGCGGCATCTCGGAGAGAGAGGTTAGGGTTTCGCTTGAAACTACCGGCAACTCTCTTTGTCGTCTCAGCGGCTTCCGGTTTTCGATTTCCCCCCGATCCATACTTCCTGGCTGTCGACAAACGTTCCCCAAACATTTTAATTACATTTGTAACGGTTGATTTGGCAACTTTTAGCGATTTTGCCAGCTTTGCGTGCGAGTAGCTCGGATTTTCGCGATGCGCGAGCAAAATTTTGATACGCTGCTCTTCTTGCTTGGACGGCATTTTGACATTTTGACATTTTCCAAAATCAAAATAGGAGCAACATTCTACACACACACACCTTCAAAATGAGGGGTGTTCAGGTTTTTTAAGTGCAAAATTGAAAGAAATACGTCATGTTTATATTGACCAAATTTTGACCGTATCACCCTATAGCTCCCATATAAACGGACCCCCAAATTTGGCTTGCAGAGCCTATAAGAGAAGCATATTTCATCCGATCTGGCTAACATTTGGTACATGGTGTTGGTATATGGTATCTAACACCCATGCAAAAATTGGTCCATATCGGTCAATAATTATATATAGCCCCCATATAAACCCATCCCCCGATTTGGCTTGCGGAGCCTCAAAGAGAAGCAAATTTCATCCGATCCAGCTGAAATTTGGCACATGGTGTTGGTATATGGTCCTTAATAACCTTGCAAAAATTGGTCGACATCGGTCCATAATTATATATAGCCCCCATATAAATCGATCCCCAGATTTGGCCTCCGGAGCCTCAAAGAGAAGCAAATTTTCTTCCGATACGGCTGCAATTTGGTACATGGTATTAGTATATGGTCTCTAACAACCATGCAAAAATTGGTCCATATCGGTTCATAATTATATATAGCACCCGTATAAACCGATCCCCAGATTTGAACTCCGGAGCCTCTTAGAGGAGCAAAATTCATCCGATCCGGCTGAAATTTGGTACATTGTGTTAGTATATGGTCTCTAACAACCATTAAAAAATGTGTCCATATCAGTCCATAATTATATACAGCCCCATATGTATGTTTTTGACAGTTGGATGTACTCAGCTGTCAACAGATTACTGTGATGTAGTACCTTTAGTAGTTTTATCATGGAAATTAGTTAAAAACTACGGTTTCTTTAAGCCCAAGACACCAAATCGGGAGGTCGGTTTATATGGGGACTATATCAAAACCTGGACCGATATAGCCAATCTTCGAACTTGACCTGACTGCAAACAAAAGACGAGTTTGTGCAAAATTGCTTCGTTATTGAAGACTGTAGCGTGATTACAACGGACAGCCAGACAAACAGACGGCCATGGTTGTATTGTCATAGAATTTCTCCCTGATCAAGAATATATGTTTATACTTTATATAGTCGGAAATCGATATTTCGATGTGTTAACATACAAACGTAATGACAAACTTCCCAGCAAACAAAGCAACGCCAAAAAAGTAGTGAAAATGCTCTTTTTGGATGCGGAAGTGGCGCAGAAGCGACGAATTTAACACGGGCTTGTCATAGGACGGATGGCCACCATTTCAAATGCCGTTGCACTGAATTTGCAGCACTTCTTAAGGTGTGATCGGAATTTAGTGTTTTGGATGTAAATTAAAAAATTTTGCAATAATTTGTCAAATAAATAATTTTTTATGATTTTTAAAGCATTGTACCGCTTGTCTGAAACGTTTGACATCCAATATTTGCAAAAATTGGCATTTTTTTAAGAATAGATTTTGCATTTTTTTCGAAAAAAAATTTAATAATTTGTACCATTTTATTAATCCTTATTCTGTTTTAAATCTTTTAAAAACAGAAAAAGTTAAAATTTCTTTTCAAAAATATGAAAGAAACGTGTTACAATAAAATTGAGTTAAAAGAGCTTCCTGTGTAGTTAAAGTAAAGAACATCTTTGGAAGAACATTTTTGGAAGTGCTTTTAAAGTTGTGCCTTTAGAAGCACTTCCAATTTGTTTTGCTGGTTTATTATACCCATTATCACCATTCTATGGTGGTGGGTATAAATATGATTTGTTTTGGTGCTGACAAATATTTCAATGTGTTTTCAAAACACAACAAAATATAAACAAACATCATTCAAAAAAAAATATCAAATCAACAAAAACATAATTTCATTGTATGAACTCTCACACACACGCACCAAGGAGGAATGGGCAAGCGGACGAGCCCTCTATCTGTCTGTCCGTCCACAAAAAGAATCATAAAAATGTACCAACGAAATAACCGTAAAAATGATATTTTCTTCATCATTGGGATATTTCATTAATTTTCCTGAGAATCCGATCGAGTGTTCTGTGTGTTTATGTTAAATGTGAATGGAAACGGAGAAGAAAAGAACAACCTTACATCTTGTCCCAGTTGAATGTGCTATATTAACGCTATACTACGTAGGTCTATTCCAAGGTATCCGAGAATTTTGTTTTCATCCCAAAAAAAGAGTTATTATCAGATGTATATCTTTTACTTTTTATTAATGGATAAATATGATTTTATTATTATGGATTTCATAGAATGTGTGCTGCCTGACATTTTATAGGGTTCTGGATAATCGGTCCATGTATTGATTACAAATTGTTATGTTATGTCGAAAATAAGTTTATTATACATCCCAAAATAGTTAACGTGAGTGAAGTGACTAGAACAAAATTGGGATGTTGTGTTAAGATTTCCAGGAGCGATTATATTCATATAGAGTATTAAATGTCCATTTAAGGAAACTTTGTCCAAACTCAAATAATAAAATAGCATGAATGTTAAAAGTTAAACGTGTGTGTATGTGTATGTGTGGTTCTGTTTTCTTATGAATATTTTAATCGATTTTCTACGAAACGAAACCTTTCTTTCTTTAGATAATAAATAATACATCCATAACTTCAAACTATTCAAACATTTTATAACAAAATTAATCAAAATATTTTCGGATAGACTCACGCGTGAGTTACGGAAATTTTCGTGAGTCACAACAATTTCGTGTTACGTGCACACCTCTACAACAAGGTTACGTGGATGACATCATATATATGTATCGCCCGATTTCGACAAATGGGGCCACGTTGCACTTTTTTACTAACCGATCGTCGCCAAATGTCGCACAAAGTAATCTTTTCGAATTCGGTTCAGATTTAGATATAGCTTCCATATATATGTATTGCCCGATTTTCCCAAAGTTGGTCATATAACCCTTATTTATCAACCGATTGGCTAAATTTAATCTCCTATATCACTTACTTTATGTGCAAAATTTCATCGAAATCGGTTCAGAGTTTTAGATATAGCTCCCATATATATGTATTGCCCGATTTTCCCTAATTTGGCCATAAAACCCTTATTTATCAACCGATCTTACTAAAATTTAGCACAAGGTAACACTGTGTGGTATAAACCAAAGACATCATCCAAATCGGGTCAGATATAGATATAGCTCCCACATATATGTAGCGTCCGATTTTCAAAAATTTACCCCTATTAACCTTATTTTTGACCATACCCAGCAAAAACTCCTATTACCAGGTATGATAACAAGTATGCCTGCGCCGAATTGGTAACGACTTCCTCGTACATATATCAGTAGTAATACCTTTACACGGGCATGACATTGGAGGAAAGTACTTCCGTGCAAGCATACCAGCAGTCGAAAAATAAGTACTTCTTCGCAAGCATACCAGCTCTCCAAAAATAATATCTTTACCATAAAGATACCCAAAAAGTGCGAACTCACCCCTGTTGTTTTGTAATCCAACATACTATATATGGATCTATTCAATCATGTTATTTTGTAATATAAATTATGTACTATACAATTTTAGAAAACAAAGGTATATTTTATTGGCAATTTTTTTTTTCTGAAATGTAATTTGGCATTACTTATCGCTACTATTAACGGTGCCCACTGTAGAGCCGAACCCGGACCTCAAGATATGATTTTGATTACCGGTATTAATAGAAAGAATCACTTTTTGCCTACACAGGTAAGTTATTATTTTTAAATCCCAGGTAATACTGCAATTAGTATCTTTTTGATTACCGGTATTAATAGAACAAATCACTTTTTGCCTACACAGGTAAGTTATTATTTTTAAATCCCAGGTAATACTGCAAGTAGTATCTTTTTGATTACCGGTATTACTGAAAGAATCACCGGTGCTTACCCAGTATTTACTGGGTAGTGGCCTTATTTATATGGTGGTATGGATGGTGGTGGTATCACAATGGACTGAATAGTCTAAGTGAGCCCGATACATCGGGCTGCCATTTAACCTAACCTAACCTATAACATAGAATAAGGCAGCTCTCAGTGATAAGAGAGAAGTTCACCACTGTGGTATCACAATGGACTGAATAGTCTAATGAGCCTGATATACCGGGCTGCCACTATACTTAAACTAATTCTGTAGGTGTAAAACCAAGTATAGCTCCTAATATTAGGCGTTTCTGTTCAGATTGTGATAAAATTGCAATAAACATGTACTCCTTAATTTTCATAAATAAGGAAATGCAGTTCAACTCCAAAAACTTTTGTTTACTAATTCAATTTTGTCTGTATCCTAATTTTAATTTTATTGATCCTAGATTTAAAGCCAGAAAAAAATTATTTATTTTAAAGAAGCCACATCTTTGGCTCGGAATTTTTTTTTAAATTTATTTTATTGAACAATTCAACTTTAATACAATACAAATCTGTCCCGCGCCATAAGGCATTAATGGGACTAGTTGGTAAATTATTTATACAATATTAAAAACAAAAAATATACCAAAAACCTTAAGGGAAGGTTAAAATCTTTGGATTTAAGTAAACCTTTTTTATACCCTCCACCATAGAATGGGGGGTATATTAACTTTGTCATTCCGTTTGTAACACATCGAAATATTGCTCTATGACCCCATAAAGTATATATATTCTGGGTCGTGGTGAAATTCTGCGTCGATCTGAGCATGTCCGTCCGTCCGTCCGTCCGTCTGTTGAAATCACGCTAACTTCCGAACGAAACAAGCTATCGACTTGAAACTTGGCACAAGTAGTTATTATTATTGATGTAGGTCGGATGGTATTGCAAATGGACCATATCGGTCCACTTTTACGTATAGCCCCCATATAAACAGATCCACCGATTTGGCTTGTGGATACACTAATAGAAGCAAATTTCATCCGATCCGGCTGAAATTTGGTACATGGTGTTAGTATATGGTCTCTAACAACCACGCAAAAATTGGTCCACATCGGTCCATAATTATATATAGCCCCCATATAAACCGATCCCCCGATTTGGCTCGCGAGGCCTCTAAGAGAAGCAAATTTTATCCGATCCGGCTGAAATTTGGTACATGGTGTTAGTATATGGTCTCTAACAACCATGCAAAAATTGGTCCACATCGGTCCATAATTATATATAGCCCCCATATAAACCGATCCCCCGATTTGGCTAAGAGGAGCAAATTTTATCCGATCCGGCTGAAATTTGGTACATGGTGTTAGTATATGGTCTCTAACAAACATGCAAAAATTGGTCCACATCGGTCCATAATTATATATAGGCCCCATATAAACAGATTCCCAGATTTGACCTCCAGAGGCCCTTGAAAGAGCAAATTACTTTCCATTCGGTTGAAATTTGGTACGTGATGTTAGTATATGGTATCCAACAACCATGCAGGAATTGGTTCCTATCAGCCCATAATCATATATAGCCCCATATAAACCGATCCCGAGATTTGGTTTTGGAGCCTCTTGGAGAAGCAAATTTCATCCGAGTGAGTTGAAATTTGGTACATTGTGCTAGTATATGGTCGTTAACAACCATGCCTAACTAGGTCCATATCGGTCTATAGTAATATATATCCCTCAGATAAATCGATTTCCAATCACACAAAAATTGGTCCATATCAAGTTCATAATTGTATAT
Organism: Haematobia irritans; assembly: GCF_050003625.1. NCBI lineage: Eukaryota > Metazoa > Arthropoda > Insecta > Diptera > Muscidae > Haematobia > Haematobia irritans. The sequence continues at coordinate 132,679,452 of NC_134398.1, read as the reverse complement.
AACCCCCATATAAGTGACCCCCATATTTCAATTCTGGCTCTCTACGTACCGTGCAAAAAGTCCATATCGATTCGTAATTATTTGTAGACTTACCTATACATAACTTTTTTGTCTAATATATACAACGTATGGACTAACTCACAATTTAGAAAACGATGTTACGAATTTTTACGATACCACAATCCAAGTATTTCGATTGTGGATGACAGTCTTTCGTAGAAGTTTCTACGCAATCCATGGTGGAGGGTACATAAGATTCGGCCTGGCCGAACTTACGGCCGTGGGCAACGCAGACATAAGGTCTAAGGTAGTCAGCTGTTTTCGTAGAAAGTTCAGGTTTCTCACTGAATGGCATAATGTAACTCTGTGTTGAATACCTGTAACCTGAAGACATTGACATTTGCCTACACCGAAAAAAAAAACATTTCCATGATATTAAAGATTACGAAACCTAGATTTTAGGATGCGAAATTCACAAAATATTAAGGACAAATTTTCTTATAATGAAATTTTAAATAAAATAAAGTTTATAATCTTTGCTTCAAAATTTTTTTCATTAAATTTAGGACACAAATTTTGTAAAAGTCGCATGTCTTTGAACTAAGGCTAATTTTCCTTAAAGTAAAGAAACACATTTTTGATTTAAAGAAATTATCCTTAAATTAACTGAAATATTGATTCTTAAGATTTAAGATAAAAACGCTTTAAATATAGGCTACGACTAATTTTGAGAATTTAGGGTCTTTGGTTTAAAGTTTTTTTTTTTTTTTTTTTTTTTTGGAATTAAACATTTGTTATTTTAAAGTATCCGTTATAATTTGAATTTTTAAACTGGCATTTATTTGTACGTGAGTACCTTTATTACTAAGCCGCGAAAAGAGAATGAAAATTTGATAAATGAGAGGTCGCAATCAATACCACAATCTTTAAGGGAAGGTGAAAATCTTTGGATCCAACTAAACTTTTTTTAGTGTAGTAGTGATGGGAAAATGCTATGGAATATTGCTATAACCAATGTGTTTTTCTAGTGTAACTTTTCATTTGATGTTTAATACAAATATAATATTATACCTTTTGAAGAGCATTTTTATATGTACACTAAGGTTCGTGACATATATTATAAACCGTTGCATTCCCAACATTTGGCAGAGGGTACAAAAATATTTTCTTTCTGTTTTCTTGGATTTCATCAGTACAATACATTTCAAGTTATTCAGTATCTTTCGCAATCAATCATAATCTTTAATCAGAGTGTTATGACTGCTTCTACAAAACGATGCAAACGCCTACCGTTTGTCTTCTGTCTTGTGAAGACCAATGTTCGTGGCTTAACATAAGCACGTGCCGTGTTAATATTTGCCCTTAATTCTCCCTCTCACTGTCTAGTCCGGACGAACAAATATTAACCACAATTGTTATTGTGTGGTGTTATCGTAGATTACAAATTATAGACGAAAACCTATACACTAGCAAATACACGGATAAAAATATATGGTTTAACTTTATGCAACTAAAAACAGAACAGAACAGTCTGCACTTCCAAACCAATATCAGATGAGATTAATACTCATCTTAGGTTAGGTTAGGTGGCAGCCCGATGTATCAGGCTCACTTAGACTATTCAGTCCATTGTGATACCACATTGGTGAACTTCTCTCTTATCACTGAGTGCTGCCCGATTCCATGTTAAGCTCAATGACAAGGGACCTCCTTTTTATAACCGAGTCCGAACGGCGTTCCACATTGCAGTGAAACCACTTAAAGAAGCTTTGAAACCCTCAGAAATGTCACCAGCATTACTGAGGTGGGATAATCCACCGCTGAAAATCTTTTTGGTGTTCGGTCGAAGCAGGAATCGAACCCACGACCTTGTGTATGCAAGGCGGGCATGCTAACCATTGCACCACGGTGGCTCCCTAATACTCATCTTAGCCTCTACCTACACTCAAAACAAAAGTTCACTTGGATCCAAAGATTTTGACCTTCCCTGAAGGATTTTGGTATTGATTCCGAGCCAAAGATGAGGCTTCTGGCTTTAAATCTAGGACCAATAAAATTAAAATTAGGATACAGATATCATTTATCAAATTTTCATTCTCTTTTCGCGGTTTATTAATAAAAGTACTCACAAATGCCAATGCCAGTTTAAAAATCCAAATTATAACGGATACTTCAAAGTAAAAATGTTTTATTAATTCCAAAAAAAACTTAAATCCAAAGACGTTAAATCCTCAAAATAAGTCTTAGTTATATTTGAAGCATTTTCATCTTAAATCTAAAGTTTCAATATTTCAGTTAATTTAAGGACAATTTCTTTAAATCAAAAATGTGTTTCTTTACTTTAAGGAAAATTAGCCTTAGTTCAAAGACAATGGACCTTTAACGGAGGGATGCAAATTTACAAAATTTATATCCTAAATTTAATGAAAAAAATTTTGAAGCAAAGATTATAAACTTTATTTTAATTAAAATTTCATTATTTTAAAGAATTTTGTTCTTAATATTTTGTAAATTTCGCATCCTAAAATGTAGGTTGCGTAATCTTTAATATCACGTAAATATTTTTTCAGTGTACACTCAAAAAACACCAGCAGAGAAAATTTTGGTTAATTTTAGAAAATTTTTACTAAACTGTATTACAAACGCATATATCACGCGCATTTCACAAAAATTTTTAAATATTTTTCGATAAATTTAAGAAACTTTATATATTTATTATTTTTTTTTCACTTGTTAAAGAAAATTTTAAATTTTTTTTTAAAATTTACAAATTTTAAGAAATCCTGAACAAAATTGTGGGAGACATGCAAACATATATTAGTTCAGAAATTTCGTATAAATATACACAGGTTGGCTCATAAAGGGTGATACGGTCAAATTTTGGTCAAGGGAAAACGGTGAAATCGTTTATTTAAAAAATCAAATTAAATTTCTTTTTCAAGTTCAATTAGTATAAAATTTAGGAAAAATATTCAGTTAGGCTTTCGCTTTTCCAAATCCGAATTGCCGGGCCTCACGCTTGACACCTGCCATCAGATTTTGTACAGCCACCTTGTCCACCTTCTTCGCCGCAGAAAGCCAGTTTGCCTTGAACTGCTGCTCGTCCTTAGCAGTTTTTTTTTTGTCTTCTTTAGGTTCCGCTTGACAGTAGCCCAGTATTTCTCAATTGGGCGGAGCTCTGGCGTGTTGCGAGTGTTCTTGTCCTTGGGAACCACCTGCACGTTGTTGGCGGCGTACCACTCCATGGCCTTTTTACCGTAATGGCAAGATGCCAAATCCGGCCAAAACAGTACGGAACAACCGTGTTTCTTCAGGAAAGGCAGCAGACGTTTATTCAAACACTCTTTCACGTAAATTTCTTGGTTGACAGTCCCGGAAGCTATGAAAATGCTGCTTTTCAAGCCACAGGTACAGATGACTTGCAAACCAGATGGCTTGCCAAACCAGATATTTCTTTGCGAACTTTGACAGTTTTATGTGCTTGAAAATATCTGCTACCTTTCCCCTTCCTTTTGCCGTATAAAACTCCTGTCCCGGAAGCTGCTTGTAGTCGGCTTTGACGTAGGTTTCGTCGTCCATTACCACGCAGTCAAACTTCGTCAGCATCGTCGTGTACAGCCTCCGGGATCGCGCTTTGGCCGTCGTATTTTGTTTATCATCGCGATTTGGAGTCACTACCTTCTTGTAAGTCGATAATCCGGCTCGTTTTGTGGCTCGATGCACGGTTGTAGACGATACACCCAGCTTATTTGCGCAATCTCGGAGAGAGAGGTTAGGGTTTCGCTTGAAACTACCGGCAACTCTCTTTGTCGTCTCAGCGGCTTCCGGTTTTCGATTTCCCCCCGACTCATTTCCGGCAAAGCGATGTCTTTAGATGGCATTTTTTAGTGCCTATTATTGGCTATGGGGGGCGTAAGTCGGATGGCATTGCAAACGGCCACTTTTACCATAAAACCGATCCCCATATTTTGCTTGCGAATCCTCTTGGAAAAGGAAATTTTTCCTTTCCGTTTGAAATTCGGTAAGTGGCGTTTGTATATGACCACTAATACCCATGCAAAAATTGGTCCATATGGGTCCATAATTATGTATAGACTCCACATGTAAACCAATTCCCACATTTTAATTTCAAAGCCAATTGGAGAAGCAAATTTCATCCGATCCGGTTGAAATTTGATACATTATGTTAGTACATGGCCACTAACAACCACGCCCCAGATAAACCGAGCTCCAGATTTTATTTCTTGAGCCTCCTGGATAAGCAAATTTTATTTGATCTTGCTTAACTTTTGTGCTAATCACACAAAAATTGGTCCTTATCGGTTCATAATTGTATGTAGCCACCATTTTAAACCGACCATGAGGGGTCACTTCTGGACGTATAGTTATCGCGCAAAAATTGCTTCACGCCGGTTCGTTATTATTCATATACTCCCCTATATATGCCGGTGAAGAACTGAATTTCACAGGTAATTAATCTGCCTTTTTTTGTAAGTTAGTGCATATGTTTGCAACACCGAGAAGGAGACAAGATAGAAATATGATGTCTTTGGCAATTTTGCTCAAGACCGGCCCCTGAGTCGATCTAGCCATGACCGTTTGTCTGTGAACACATTTTTGTAATCAAAGTCTAGGTCGCAAATTTAGTCCAATCGACTTCAAGTTTGGCACAAATATATGTTTTGGGTCAGAATAGAACCCTATTGATTTTGGAAGAAATCGGTTCAGTTTTAGATATAGCGCCCATATATATCTTTCGCCCGCTATGCACTTATATGGGCCCAGTAGCCAGAGTTTTACCCTCATTTACTTAAAATATTGCACAAAGAGTACAATTGATAGTGTTGTAAGTGAACAAAATTTGGTTGAAATCGGTTCAGATTGAGATATAGATCCCATATAACAGGTTAGGTTGGCTGATAAGTCTCCGGTCTACTAGAAAAAACACATTCTTTGGTCAAAATTAGTTTTTATTATTCAACATAGTTTCCTTCAAGAGCGATACAACGATTATAACGACCTTCCAAATTTTTGATACCATTTTGGTAGTACTCCTACGGTTTTGCCTCAAAATAGGCCTCAGTTTCGGCGATCACCTCTTCATTGCAGCCAAATTTTTTCCCTGCGAGCATCATTTTGAGGTCTGAGAACAAGAAAAAGTCGCTGGGGCCAGATCTGGAGAATACGGTGGTTGGGGAAGCAATTCGAAGCCCAATTCATGGATTTTTGCCATCGTTCTCAATGACTTGTGGCACGGTGCGTTGTCTTGGTGGAACAACACTTTTTTCTTCTTCATATGGGGCCGTTTTGCCGCGATTTCGACCTTCAAACGCTCCAATAACGCCATATAATAGTCACTGTTGATGGTTTTTCCCTTCTCAAGATAATCGATAAACATTATTCCATGCGCATCCCAAAAAACAGAGGCCATTACTTTGCCAGCGGACTTTTGAGTGTAGTGATGGAGCCATGTTTCATCCATTGTCACATATCGACGGAAAAACTCGGGTGTATTACGAGTTAACAGCTGCAAACACCGCTCAGAATCATCAAATGTGAGCTCGCGCGGCACCCATTTTGCACAGAGCTTCCGCATATCCAAATATTGATGAATGATATGCCCAACACGTTCCTTTAATATCTTTAAGGCCTCCGCTATTTCGATCAACTTCATTTTACGGTTATTCAAAATCATTTTGTGGATTTTTTTGATGTTTTCGTCGGTAACCACCTCTTTCGGGCGTCCACTGCGTTCACCGTCCTCATTTCACCACGCTTGAATTTTGTATACCAATCAATTATTGTTGATTTCCCTGGGGCAGAGTCCGGAAACTCATTATCAAGCCAAGTTTTTGCTTCCACCGTAACAAAAGTTGCTTCAGACGCTCTATCTCACAAACTAATTGACTTACACACGTCAAGTTTTGACACGAATCATTTGAAGGTTGGTACTATAAATAAATAATATGCATTTAATACTAGCGACGCCATCTATGTGTCAGACAGGGGACTTATCAGCCAACCTGATAAGTCCCCGGTTTACATTTATATTACCGCAGAGGTCAAAGTTGTTATCCGATTTACGTGAAAATTTGCACTCGGAGTGGAATTAACGTCCTAATATACATGTCAATTTTGGTTTAAATCGGTTCAGATTTAGATATAGCTCCCATGAATATGTTTTTCTGATTTCGGCAAAAATGGCCAAAATACCAACATTTGCCTTGTAAAATCGCCACTGCTACGTCCAAAACTTATAAGAAGGATTTAAATTTTCCTATATTTCTAACACATATTTATCGACCGATAAAAATCCAACATTTGCCTTGTAAAATCGCCACAGATAAGTCGAAAACTTGTAAGAATGACTTCAATTTTCATATAAAGGGTGATTCTTTTGAGGTTAGGATTTTCATGCATTAGTATTTGACAGATCACGTGGGATTTCAGACATGGTGTCAAAGAGAAAGATGCTCAGTATGCTTTGACATTTCATCATGAATAGACTTACTAACGAGCAACGCTT